>NC_065588.1:26037515-26340545 GCF_024542745.1 Macaca thibetana thibetana | reverse complement strand
CCAACAATGACCATGTGATTCCTGAGCATGAAAATCCACTTCTAAATGGTTCCGCAGTCACCAAGGTTTTGAACTCTGTTGGCCTCCAGGTTAACTTTTGGATTGAAAAAGTCTGGTTAAAGTTCTCACTCTGCTGCTAAAGGGCTGTGAGAACTCTGAATAATTTAGAGGTTTAGCTTACACCTGAAACATTCTGAGCAAAACTTGTGGGTGTTCACTGACATGGCCACAATAAAATCTATGGAACAAGAAATATTTTTGTGATTGAACTCACCTGCTAGAAATGTTGCTCTTAATGATCCACCTGCTGAGATTCTAGGTAAGGCTCAGAGTCCCCAGTTTTTGAGACTAGCATACATAGTTCTTAGTGCAAGAATTATATTACCACAGTCAAAATTTGCTCTCCACAGAGAACAATTCTGGTGAATGGCCTCTTCACAAAGTAATATTAGTTCCAGCCATTTCCAGGTTCAGATGAAAGTAGCTCTGAAAAGATGATGCCCTTCCCCCACCTTCCCTTATATATAATTCAAAATTAAAACATACATGTGACACTGTAAAATATGTGTACAAAAGTCCTCCAAATGAGTGTTTTCCACACAGTGATGATTTCAAGTGTTTTCAAGTCTTAAATTTGGAATTCTGTATTTACATTTTTACTTTTTCTCTTTCTTGAGTGGTATGTGTGCATGTATGTGTGAGTGTGGGTGCACATACTGGTTGCTGGTGCCCTAAGCTTATGTCTGGTTTGCCTGTAAGGGAATCCATCAGGGATTACATACAGCTTGACTGTATACCTAAGGTCACTGGAAGAGAGTAGAATTAGTTAAAGCCATTAATTTTCTTAATACATCTTAATTAGTATCATGGATTCTTTAGATCTTTTCATCAAAGAGATCTTAAACACACATTCTTTTTCCTTTTCAAATCATTTAAAGGATTGTCAGATGTAACCTAAGTATCTTCATCTGTGAAACAGTTTATAGAAACATCTTATATCTCAGGGACATAACAAGGATTATACTCAATATTAGTGTTCCTTGGAGGAAGAGAACCAGATAAATACAAAGTGGCACCATCATAAAACTTTTTTTTTTTAAGAGATGGAGTCTTGCTATGTTGCCCAGGCTGGTCTCAAACTCCAAGCCTCAAGTGATCCTCCCACCTCAGCCTCCCAAAGTATTGAGATTAGAGCTGTGAACCACTTCGTCTGGACCTCAATATTTTCAGTGACTATACTTTATGCAAAAATTGGAGTTTTTAGCCTAAAAATATGGATTTATTTTGTAGGACCAATGGAGCAGAATATTTGAATAATTCTGGGTTGTTCTGAAATATTCAGGCTTGATTACTGACTTCAAACTCTTGGTGCCAAGAGCCAAATTAAACTGTCTTGACCACACTCTGTGTGTGTGTGTGTGTGTGTGTGTATGTGTGTACCCAAGTAGCTGTGTTCCCAGTACAGCCAGCAGAGAACTGGGAACAGTTTGCTCTGGGAACAATGGTATATCTATGACTTTACTAGCAGGAAAGGCCCAGGTTAAAGTGATCATTTCCCACCTAGTAGTCATCTGCTTAGTAGAATGGCCCCAAATGGAGTTTTCTCTACTTGTTTTATCGCCATCAGTGGATGGAAGTGGGGGGTAGGGTTCTTGTGATAACCTTCCTACCTCTAACATACATACATCCTTAGATAGCAACTACTTCTTCTTCTTCTTCTTCTTCTTCTTCTTCTTCTTCTTCTTCTTCTTCTTCTTCTTCTTCTTCTTCTTCTTCTTCTTCTTCTTCCTTCTCCTTCTCCTTCTCCTTCTTCTTCTTCTTCTTCTTTGAGACAGAGTACAGTGGCTTGATTTCAGCTCACTGCAACTTCTGCCTCCTGGGTTCAAGCAATTCTCCTGCCTCAGCCTCCTGAGTAACTGGGACTACAGGTGCGTGCCACCACACCCAACTAATTTTTGTATTTTTTTGGTAGAGACAGGGTTTCACCATGTTGCCCAGGCTGGTCTCGAACTCCTGACCTCAAGTGATCCTCCTGACTCAGCCTCCCAAAGTGCTGAGATTACAGGCATGAGCCACTGCATCCAGTTCCTTAGATAGCAATTTTCTGTAACATTTGTTGGGGCAATATCTTGAAGCAATGACAATAATCCCTCATTCTCAATCTGCAAATAATTCAAATAGTTGAAAAATATTTTATTCATGATAGTCACAAAAATCCATTTGCTGAAAATGGGAATTTTGTCTATTTTAAAAGATGACTTTTTGGCTCAGAGATTAAAAGATGTGCCCAAGACCATTTAACACGTGTGCAGCAGTACTGGCTGATGATTAACAGCCTGAACCAGGGAGTCAGGTTGCCTGGGTCGGTATCCTGGTTCTCCCCTCACTAGCCATGGTCCTTGGGCAAATTCATCAATCCCTGTGCACCTGTATTTCTTCATCTGTAAACCTGGCATGATCATAATAGCGCCTACTTCACAGGATAATTACAAGGATCAAAAGAGTTGATGTCTGTAAAGAGCTTAGAACAGCGTCTGGTATACAGGAGCACTATTTAAGTATTTGTGAAATAATAAGCAAATTAGTAGGGATGGAAAGAGCTGCCAGTTCTCAGGACTGAGGATATTAATTCGACTGCCTTTGTCTTATTTTGTCATGTGGGAGTAACAACGCATTCTTGGCTTGTAGGAAGGATGTAAACATTTACACAAACACAGTGGTTGCTCAATTTTAATTGAACCGTTTATGCTAGAACCCAAGGAGAACACAAAGAAAAACCATGCCCCTTAGCTTCCCTGAGTATGAATAAATTTACATCGTGCATATCTATCTCACACATAATGACTCGGCTTCTCCCAGTCGGGAAAGCATCAGGCCAAGTAAACTAGAAGCCACGGAATCAAGTTTCTTATCCATTTTAAGACATAAATACATACTCGATCCCCCCTAAAGCCTGCGGGCTGCATCTGCAGCGCTGTGGCATTCTTCCTTCATGGCTTTTAACTCATCTGACAGCAACAAGCTTCTGGGTTAGAATCTGTAATTTAAAATCAAGTGGCTTGTTTTACCTACACGACACGAATAAACTATAAGGAAGAGTGTTTACGATGACCTTGGGAATCCGAGCAAATACATCTTGATAAAAGCCCGGCGCCCGAGGCATCTGTCTTGCGGGTGTCAGCCCATCAGCCTGGCGCTGCGCAGCGGGCGGAGGCGCGGTGGCCCCGGGCGCTTATGTAACAGCAGCGCCCGGGCGCGTCTCCGCTCGCTCGCTGCCTTTAATTGGTACCCGGCCTGCAGCTTTCACGTTCGGTGACCTCGGGAGGAGGGTGTTTCTGCTCCAATTTAATTACCTTCCCCGGTGGCCTGAACGGGAAGGGCCCCTCTGCAGCGCGCCGCTTGGGAGGAGGCTGCCGCAGCAGCTCAGGGCCTCCTGGATGTGGACAGAAGGGAACGTGCCCCGGAATGTTTCCGCAGGCACATGCCCCCGACACGTTTCGGAACCTCCAGGGGAGCCCTGAGAGAGTCAGGCCACTGGGAAAGACAGGAAGCGTGACCTGCGGCCGATGCCCAGCCAAGACCAGAGGCAGAGCCCAGGGAGGAAGAAGGAAAGCGCTGGTGGCATCGAGGGCCTGCGAAAGGACCCCACCCCCAATTCCCGACCCCCTAGAGGACTGTCTCAGCTTGAGGAAAAAAAAAAAAAAAAAAGAGCCCGTGACTATTGTCTGTAAGAGAAAGGGAGGGTGCGTGTGTGTGCACACGTGCTGACTACAATGAGACTGTCATCATGGCCTGTTTGCTTGTCCTGGCTATCTGTGCACTCAACAGGAGGAAATAAATCCTCAAACAAAGCTTAGGCCAGGGTCCAGAGATGGGGGCACCAAAACGCGGCTATGCTGATGAGAAACGCCCTATGAAGATGCATGTTATGCCTCCGTCCCCACAGTAGTGTGAGAAGCATAAGGGAAGTCAGCTGTCCCCTGTTGTGTCATTGGAAAATCTGGAGACGGGCTGAAGCTCACTTTCAAACTGAAGATAATGTAGCATGCAACCTTAGAGAGCTAGCAGCAAGCATCAAGAAAGGTCATGTTCAGGAGAAGAGAAAAGTGCCTCAGTATTTGTCAATGCCTGTCACGGGTGGAAAAAAGAGGCAGCTAATAGATCTTCCTAGTGGGGAATCCTCAACCTGGCTGACATTGGCAGTGATTTTTTTTTCTATTTTTTTTTCTCTTACTCCCTATTTTTACTAAGGTGCAGATGTTGAGATGGTATTGGGGCCTCTCTCAAGCTGATGCTTTTGCCTCTGCTGTTTTCTGGGATCATCTCGGGGGAAAATGAAGGCATTTCACATAAACTAATAAAAACCTAGTTTGAGGTGTTCTTCAGCCACTGGATGAAGTTCTTGTAATTTAACAGGCCATTTCTTACTAAGCTTTCTGGCTTCATTTTTTTTTTATTTTTTTAAATCACCAAGCCTTGCTGTTTAGTCAAACCTCTACAAAAAAATAGTAAACATAGACTGATGTCTACGCTATCTGGCCTTCTTTCAAGGAAAGTCCTCAGACAGAAAAGTATAATTTCCAAATGAAGGCATATCCACCAAAATTCTAACTTCATCATTTAAAAAAGTAGTATCTATTAATTTTTTACCTAGAAAAGTTACAACTATTGGAGAACATTTCAAAATTAGAGAAAAACTGAAAAACGCACATACAATCCCACCACTGATAGATAATTGTATTTTCTATGCTCATTAAGAGCTTTTATTTTTTCTGTAAGATAATGTCATATATTTTGTGTAATCAGCTTTTAAAAATTAGTTATTATAATGTAAACTTTTGTATTCTATTACTTTTTATAGCATGATTTTAAAAGGTATCATCCCATTGCTTTTTTATGTCAACAGCTTCAATTATACTGGAATCTTCCAACACATCTTATTTTTTTCACCTTAGTCACTTCCAAATAATGTCATTCACTTACTTTTATGTCTGATGTTTTCTTATTGTAGTGAACAAAAAAATCCAGTTTTTATACGTTTTCTTGTAGAAGAAAAAACAAGTCAGTGGACAAAATTAAAAAAAAAAAAAGATTAAAGAAAGCTTTGTATTCTTTGCTACAGTGGTTGAGAGAAAATGTAGGAATTTGCTTTCTACTAGCTCTGATTGCTAAGTTCTGTGTCTATGTCCTCATACTCTGAAAGCGAATGTCTTTGCTTCCCTTTGGGGTAGATTCTGTTGTGCAGTGAAAGTGCTGTGTACTTGAATTGGCTCCAGCCAAATGCACTGTCCCTAACAGAAAAAAGATACACACAAATGAAAGACACACTTGCTTGCCAAACCACGCATATCCCATCGCCCGTCCCCCACTTTGCCCTGAGAGTCTTGGCACAGAGCATTTGGATGCACCCAATGTACTTTTTCTGTCCCAGTGATCCCACCTACAAGAGGAAATACACTTAGACTGCTTCATTATTAAAATATCCCAAATAACCCCCGAGATATGGAAGTGGGCACTGAAAGAGACACTTTTTTCTGGCCAAGTGTTTTGTTGAACTGATGAATTTTCAATATTCCTTTTAAGGGCATTGAAGGACAGACTTCATATCCTCCAGGCCAACCCAGTTCATGGAAATTAAGACTTAAAAAACAAAATCAGCATTACCTTTGAGGTCTGGATCAATGCCCTCTTAAAACATTTTTTGGCGTGCCTAAAAATGCAATTTCTAGACTAATCAGATATGCAACCCCTTCAGAAGGCACTCCCTTATTTTGTACTTGGGTTTCTTTCTATGTGATGATAAAAGAGAAAGAACAATCACAACTTACTTTCATAGAAAATTGAATACATGTCCGTTCGTCAACCTGATATGAGACACAAAGCATAAACAAGCCAAGATAGGCCACTAAGCAGACCTGCAATGGAGAACACAGAAGAAAGGATGTTATCAGGGCACGTTGTGCGTTCAAATGACATCAGTCTCAGCGTCTTGCCCCAGTCACATCCATGTTATAAAGCTGTTCATTTCATTTACTTATCTTTATGTACTGTGTTTTTCTTTCAACTGTTGGAAAACCACTTTAAAATTAGTAAAATCAATTGATTTCCACTTAGCCAGCATTTACTAAGTTCTTTTGATATGCCAGGTACTATACAAAATCCTTCAGAGTATGTGATGAGGAATAAAGTTTACTCAGTGTTCATCAGTTTACAATCCAGTGAAAGCCAAAATAAATGCACACCATATTCTAAGGTAGGACATTTCACGTTAAATATTATTCAAAGAAGTACAAAAAGAGGAAGAAATTACATTGAGTTGGGCGATATAAAAGGCTTCCATTAAGACATGGATTTGAAATGGTCCTTGAAAGAAATGAAACATGGTTACTAACATTAGCTGAATATTTACTACATGCTGGGGCTCTTCTAAGGGCTTTGTATTATATTCCTCCTGTAATTGCTTTATATTGTATGCCCTCCTGTAATTGCCACAAAATCCTATAAGGTAGGTGATACTATGATCCTCATATTGTAAGTGAGAAAGAAAAGGCACAAAGCCTTTTCTTTGGAACCAGGATTCAAATCAGGTAGCTTGGGATAAAGCAGCACCATAAGCAATAGCACAGAGGAAGAGCCGCACAGAGAATGTGTTGAAAGAACAGCAAATGCACACCCATAGTTTAAAATAACGACATATAGGTTGGGTGCGGTGCCTCACGCCTGTCATCCCAGCACTTTGGGAGGCTGAGGCGGGTGAATCACCTGAGGTCAGGAGTTTGAGACCAGCCTGGCCAACATGGTGAAACTCTGTCTCTACTGAAAATACAAAAATTAGCCGGGCGTGGTGGTGCACACCTGTAATCCCAGGTACTCGGGAGACTGAGGCAGAAGAATCGCTTGAACCTGGGAAGCAGAGATTGCAGTGAGCTGAGACTGTACCATTGCACACCAGTCTGGGCAACAAGAGTGAAACTCCATCTCAAAAAAAAAAAACAAAAAAAAAAATATAGAGCACAAAGGGTAGGATGAAAATCTGGGGACACAGGATTGATTTAGTACGTAGTGGCACTCCCTTGAAAATTTCTGAGAAGAGAATGACATGATTTGAGAGACACATTTCAGGAAAATTAGCAGTGATGTTGGGTGGGTCGGCAGTGAGAACATCAGGGTATTATTTTACTAACCTGAGCAAGATCAACATATCAGGTGAGCCAGAGCTCAGATAGTAGCACGCAAATTCAGAAAAAGAGATGGAGATGACAGGCACAGTAAAAGCTGAATCTATACATCTTGGCTATTGCATAACTGATGGGAGGACCTGGAGAGGGAGAAACCGGAAGTGACCTCCACGCTTTGGAGCATCAGTGACAAAAAGACGGTGGACGTGCCTACTGAAAGAAGGCTGGCCAGAGAAACGGCAGCTTTGAGGGAAAATATACTCCATCTGTTCGTTAAACTGCATTTTCTTTTTCATGAACTAGACTTTTTAGAACCAGGATTTAGAGTTTCTAATCAAAGCATATCTATTCACATTGAATTTTGGAAAGCTTAAAACATTGATAAATTTCCACACTTTTAAAATAGAAAATATAAGCAACAGAATTGCATTTCCTGATAAGCACAATTATCCTAGAGACAGATGTTGAAAGAGTGGCTGAGAGTCACCTAGCAAGTCATTAAACAACTGGTTTGCACATACTCATACTTCCTACCCCGGGGTCAGCTTCAAACCATAGGCAGTCTCTGTTAGGGTGGAGAAATCATTTGCAAAGCCAACATGGCATTTTCAGGTAAAACTTCTATCCTCTTCTCCCTTTGATTACACAATCAATAAGCTACCTATGCCCTCATCCATTGCCAAGTTGTAGGTTGTTCAGATTTCTATTGGACCATGAAGTCAAAAGCCAAGCCTTCTCTTACTACAGACTGTTTCCAGGGTTTTCCATCATTGAATGGAAATGGTTGCTAGGTTTAATAGCAGGATATAGTATTTGCAGTGGAGAGACACAGCATTAAAACATGTGAGTATGGCATGGACTGAAGAGATCTGGAGAGAAAATAAAACAGATAGGACCCAGGGAGGCAGCTTTTCAGCAGAAGACTTGCAGATACAAAAGTAAAGATACTGAAGTTATTCGTGTAGCCCCTAACATGGCATTTTCAAGTCAGGATGAAGCTCTTTTGTAAAGTTTATTTGTAAAAAATACTAAATTGAAGGATAAGTTTGATAAGAACTGTAGGGGTTTACTATTTATTCTCACATTAAGAATTTACAAAACTTGAAACAATCAAAGAAAGACCTACTTTTTGTTTATTGGTGACACACCAGATTGAGGGTTGCAATCCTGCTTATATCCCTAGACACATGCCTGTGAGTTTCTGTCTGCAGGTGCAAAGGGTCAGGCTCTCCCACATAACTGCCTTCTTCCCTAGAGACTACCAGCTGAAGTTGGCAATCGCCAAGACTTTCCTCTTTGTCTTCATAAGAGACACATTCCAGTAATAAGGCCTAACTAGCACCTTAAAAATCTGATTCAGTGCCTCTACTTGAACAAAATTTCTGATTTCAGCAGTAGCTCCTTCTCTGTAGCCTTCATTTACCCTGGTATCCAGAAAGAAGTTGCATAGGAACACATGACCTCATTCTAGAGCATTTCACTTATTCAAGTCACAGAATTTTATGGAGGACATACAATAAGCAGGCCCTGTGTTATTGTATGATCCTGGGAAATGAGAGATGGAAAAACAGGCCCTAACACCAAGGACTAACCAGCATCTAAGGATCTCCCAGTCCAGTGAGAAAAGAGAGGATAATGCAGTTGGGCTATTGTAAAAGTACTAGGACTACATCTGCTATAGGAATACCCAGAAGGAATAACTACCCTGATGGAAACTTGGGGAGACTTCCTGGAGAAAGATGAGTTTTGAGGATATGCAGAAAGTGGCTAGGAGAGTGTGAGGAAAGGTATTCTGTGCAGAGAGTAATAGAGGTGCAAAGGCACGAAGAAAGGCAGAGTAAACATTTGAGGATTCCTCTAGGTCCGGTGCAGAGAAAAAAATAAAAGGCAAAAGACGTATTTGCAGCAATGGACAGGAAGTAGATCACAAAGGACTTTGATTTCAACTAGGACATTTTCAGCAGCAGAAGGGCGTGACTGACTTTGCCTTTTAGAATGGTCCTTCTGGCTATGAAGAATGGATTGGATGGGGGCAATTCTTGGGAAGAGAAGACCACCTACAGGCCATTCTTCACCTGAGAAATGATGAGTGTCTGAGCTCAGGTAGAAGTAGTGATAGGGAGTGGGTGTGTTTGAATGACAGTAAAAAAACTGAATCCACAGGTTCTAAAGACTGATTAAGGTAAAGATGTAACAGCTGAGGAGAGGGAGAGGTCAGGAAGGTGCTGCCAGGTGGGTGCTGTGGACATTTAATGAGATAAGATAGAAAAGGAGGGGCAGAATGGGAGTGGGAATGATGATCCCACATGGACACAAAGTGCAGCCATATGGGCTTAGAGCTCAGGAACGAGACCTGGGCTGGAGACAAGGATTTGTTAGTCATCACCATATGTGAAGCAATTGACACCACAGGAAACAGTGGCCCATCCAGAGAGAGTCTGAAAACAGAAAAGGGTCCAGTTAGTTACCCAGTTATGAAGAATCTTTGAATTTTTTTGAACAGAAAGCATCTCAGGTATATTTCTTATAATTGTAGTTCTATGTCATGTCATATCTAAAAATTACGAAATGGATTGTCCTTTTAGATTTGTCCTTTTAGATTTTTGAAAGCTTCAATTTAGGTTCTTGTACAGGGTATTTGCTATAAAGCTTAAATGTATTGAACATATTTTAATTTCTTGGCCTTCTGATAGGGCTTGATATGGTCTAAGGTGAGAGGGGACTTTCATTTTTTTTACCTACAGCTTTGCATGTTATACCAAGACTTCTTTATCAGAAAGTTTATTGATGTTCAGTGTAAGCATGTTTTAGAAGGGTAGGCTTTACTGATACTGAACTAAAGGTTTTCTGGCCATGGAGAGAAAACCAGATTTCTCATGCTAGACTAAGGGTTTTGTTTCCTGAGCTGGCAGGATGTGTACGTGCCAGGAAGACACGGCATTCTGGCTTCCCAGCAAGGAAGGGGGAGCCCATGTTAGTGGGCAGTGAGACCCGCCAGGCCTATCTGGAACGACATTCCTAGAGTCCAGGCCAGAGCTCCCATTAGATATGGTGAGGTGAAGCCCACGGCACAGGAAGAAGGCAGTTATGTAAGGATTTCAAGAAGGCGCTTGTTGGACCAGACACCCAGATGGCGGTGTCACAGAGCACAAAGCCAAATGGCACATGTGTGGCACTGGGAAGGCTAGTGCTGAGAGGGCAAAGGGCAACTAGCATTTAAAAGCTTGTTGAGATTTAGTCAATGTGCGTGCAAATAATTAAGTTGATAAGAAAAACTTAAAGTGATTTTTAATGGAAAAAAGAAAGACAGTAATCATGACTTTAACTTATTTTCGGGTGTGTGTTTCTACAATTGGTTTAGCGTGAAGAGAAAACTGAAGTCCTAAATTCCACATTCTGCCTGAAGATATCCTTTTTGTCCATGCAGAGTGAAGTCTGCATTTTCTCTTGTGAGCTAGAAAGTTAGACAGGGCTGAAATGGTCTCTGAATGTTAAATCCATTTTTGTAGATGTGCGAGTCCTGAGTCTTGTCACACATTGTCTTTGTCTTTGTTATTTGGCCTATTACACCTGCGGTGGTGTCTTTTGAGGGTTTGTACTATGAATAAAAGGTAGATACTGGACCAGTGTCTCGGAGATTTACCTGCTTGTTATTCTTTTTTTCCTTTTGATTTTGTCATAGCTGGAAGGTACCACCCTAAAACATTTTGCGAGAATGAGAATTATTGATATTTACTCTCTCCATGTCGTATGTATTTATATTCTGGTCTTGTGACATTCACACAACCTCCAATTTATTTGTTTTCTTCTTTTTGTTGTCAACCGAGCTGCTTGACAGGGTTATCTGGGGAATACAACCTTTCCCTGTCAAATGCCTTTCAATGTTTTTCTTCTCCTTCCTTACCCCCGTTTCATTGTGTACCTGCAATGGGACTCTATTTCTGTTAGTTAATCAACTTTCACCTTTGTATTTAAAGTGCTTTAATCCAATCAATATAGTAACAAGATGAACTCTCATCTCATGTTTACAAAATCAATTGGTCAACAACAGAAGTAGCAGAACTGTAAATGTTTCTCCGAATATTTCTTAAGAGAATTTCCATGGATTGTCACCTATTTAATAAACATTAAGGTAAACTATTAGAATTCATTTTCAACAAATGATAAATATATTACAGTCTGTTAATTGAGGATAGTCTTAGGAGGATTGTTTACACATAATAGACCAGAAAATTAAATGGCATGCAACAGAACATTTCACACGGATCTATTAAAGGCTGCTTATCCAATCAAGATTTCAGAAAGACTGGAGAGAATATTTTAGCCTGACTTAAACATTTTTACTGGATTCTCATTGCCACTGCCTTATGGTAAGACAAAGCCTAAGAGAGTGGTTCAGAATCACTTGAAGAGGTGGGTAAATACTGACCTCATCCTCAGAATTTCTGATCCAATAGGTCTGGGGTAAGGACTGAGAATTTGCATTTCTAACAAATTCCCAGGAAATGCTAATGCTGCCAGTGCTGGGACGACCCTTTTGAGAACCACTAGGCTAAGCTGTAAGCACAGTGCTCTAAATGCTGATGTCTGGGGTGGGGTTTATCGAAATGGTTAGGGGTCCAGAGTGACACTGACTACTGGAATTTCCTATAGAGAGTTGTTTATTATAAACAATAATATAATAACAATAGTATACCATTTATGAGTATTTACAGAGTGTTAAGCCCAGTGCTGAACACCTGACATGCATTCTTGCATTTAATCATCTCAAGAATCCATTTTTCAAGGGAGAGAAAACTGAGTTTTTAGAAATGTAAAAGGCTAGATATACATTCATTGCCCTTGAATTGTTTGTATTACTATTATGTTACAAAGGTGTTGGCTCCATTTGTTTCCCCATAAAGAAATGTAGTCTCTGCTATCATAGGAGTCCTTCAAATTGGGGGAGAAATCCCTCTGTCTTCACTGCTATTTAAATATGACCTCACTGCAGAGCCTGTTTCCTCAATGTATCTGACTGGTGGTTTGAGGAACATCTCTAAATCTTCGAGTGTGATGTGGCATTCTGCTACTGTTAAAGGTCATCAGCCACTCCAACCCAAAGCAAAACAATCACCTCGAAAATTGCACCACCTCTACAGTGGTGTGATGGTAAATGTCTAACAACCAATTAGAGAAGGGCTATTTGTAGCATTTGCTAATTTCCATGGTATGACTACTTCTACCATGGCTGATTTCAAGATAACCAACACGAAGTCACTGAGCAAAGCTGGGAAGAGGTGCATGCCATCAGCTGTTACAAGTCCATCAGAAATGCTCCAGCATGCTCCTGCACCTCCATCCCATTTCTGCCTTTTCTGGGTCCCTCTTTTGACAGAAGTATCTGATTAACAAGTGAGATTGGTTTGTATCTAAGTTTGGCACATTACTCATTACTAATTGCTTGGAATCCCTACAATCAGCCTACATAATCTGTATAAAGATACAGGGGAGGGTGCCAAGGAGAAATCATAGTATTTATTTCCTGATTTGTGGGAATAGAGGAAGAATGGTTACAGCATAAGCTTTGAGATCTTGCTATCAATGGCCACCCTAATCTAGGTATCACTCTCCAACTGAATTTAGCTCGACCTTTACTGTGGTAGGGACTGGGAGTATAAAGAAGAAGATATGGTCTTCGCCCTTTAGAAAATCACAGTTTAATCCCCAGAGGAACGGAGGCACAGGAAAATGTATTGCCATGGGTAATGTCATTTGACCAGTCCATGCCAGGTGTAAATATGAGCGGCTGACAGCAGCTTATACAACCCCTGCCTTGCTGATCACTTACCAAAATCCCTCATCCATTTTATAATGTAAGAAGCACTGAATCAGCTACCTTTTTTTCCCCCAATGTATTATGTTTTTAAAGGCAAAATTTTTGGTGTTAATCATATAGGGCTTCAATATGGTAGAATTATGAATGATATCCCCTTCCTACATTTGTTATTATTATTATTAATTCTTTTTCATTATATTTTTAGATAAAAGCAAGATAAAGGAACACAAAATGTACTCTTTTCCCTAACTGGATAAGGCAAGAAAGGTGAAAATGGTGCAAAGCATGAAACATCAAGTAACAGTTCATTCAATAAATGATAACTGCTTATTTGGTTCTGTAAAATCAAGTATAGAACTATAAACATAATTAAGGAGACAGGGTTACATAGTGGGAAGAAGATGGGCATTAAAGTTTGAATCTTGACTCAATTACTTTGCTAGCCAAATGATCTTGGACAAAGCTGTTTAATTTTTTTAGCCTCAGTTTCCCTATCTGTAAAATGGAGATGATAATGTCATGTTCACATGGCAAATATACTGTATATCACAGAATCGATAGCTGTGCTGTCAGAGTGCAGAGCCTGGCTCTTAGCCACTGCATGGCACAGTCACCTGCCTGAAGGAATCTTGACAGCACTATAAGCAAGAACTGCAGAGATCTGAAGAACATTCTACCATCTGCTCCTCTCCTGAATTGCTGAAGCACCAATCCTGAGGCAGTGTGAAAAACAAAGTCTTTGAGGTCCAAATGACCATGCGGGCTGGGGGACCGTGACTTAGTCATTGAGACTCAGTCTTATCACGTAGAAGATGGAGAAAATGAGAGTTAGTAATTGACTTTTAAATATCATAAATAACGTGTCTGGAATTGTAGTAGGTATTTTTCCCCATCTCACAGGAACTCAAACTGTGCTTAAGTTCAAGCCGAAAATGAATAACAGATGTAAACATAAGCACTCAGTCACATCTTAGAAATAAACTCATTCTGCTCATTTAACAAATATTCCTTGTGTAACTACCATGTGCCAGGTACTCTTTGAGGCTTGGAGATACCACAGTGAAAAGAAGAGAGAAAAATCCCTGCCTTGATGGGGCTAAAGTGGAGAGGCAGACCATAAACAAATAAATAAGTATATATATAACCTGTCAGCTCTTGAGAAGAGCTATGGAGAATATAGCAATTATCATCATAGTTTCTTTTCCCAACAAACATGACATACAGTGATTAGTAAAATACAAATAATAAATCCTTAAAGTGATATGTTCTCCCTTAAAAAATGAATTGGTAATGCCCAGCAACCCTTTTAAAAAAAAGGTAAATGTTTGAGAGCCTTGCAGGCTCTGTTATTTCAACAGCATGCATCCACTATAAGTATCTAAGAATTCACAGGTTTCATAGACAACATACGAATGCCCCTGAGAAAGGACAACAAAAGTGAACTGTAAAGTATTATGGCAAGATAGGCCACATACCTAAAGACAGAGAACAAGGTGGGGCATGCATGTTAGCTCTGGGTTTAGTGGAATGGTTCAAAACCCACCTCCACCACTTTCCAGCTGACTGACCAAGTTAACCCTTGGAGCCTCGATTTCATCATCTCTAGGATGATATTTTGCTTTCATAGTAAGGACCCACTTTTCAAAAATCTTTCCAACCACGTTGACATAGTTTGCAAATACCTAAGAGTTATAAAACTTCTTTTCCTGCCTCTATTTATTTCTGCTACAAACCTACATATAATCTACCACCCAGGAAATGCCAATCTTAGGAACTATGTCCCATGCCCAGCTGCATGTTTCTCTGATTACACTACTGTGGTTTTACAATGACAATCATTTAACTTCTGGAAAAAATGCCGTTCAATTAAAACTACTTTCTGGCCATATGAGATCCTCAAGTTAATATTACTTTTTTAGAAAACACAATTGTTTCAACCAAACTTAGTGTGCAGATATTCACGGCGAATTCCAAAAATAATAGGGGTGCAAATATCAAGTGAAGAGTTTACGGCAGAACTGACCACCAAGAGGAGGGGAGCATTGTAACAATCTGTCTGTCTCTAAACACTAACATTAGTGGACCAGCATTAAAACTCAGAGCACTAATTATAACCTTGAAAAAAAAATGTTTTTTCTTCGTTTTATCTAACCAAGCTCAAAATAGAAGCTTCTTTTTCACTGTGAACAAAACTGTAGCTAGCAACAATTTTTGATATCTAGGAAGCTTTGCGAATGACTACTTTATTTGGCCTATGATATATCTGGAAGATTTTCAATGCCTTTTCATTTGTCTTAGGAATCGCCAACCCCAGAGCTTCACTGATTTTACTTTTTTTTTTTTTTTTTTTTGCCATTAGAGTAAAAGTTGCCGATGAAAAGCTCTAGTGCAGAAATCCTATTCATGGAAGAACTAAGTTCTGCCTGCCCACAAGGGGTTTGGGTTTCGACACAGAGCCTCATCTGGTCATTTCCACATCTTTCTGGGGAGTTGGGGGAAACAATTTGTAATATTGACTTTGCAAAGATGACATGTGAGATTACTTTTAAAAGAGGCTGGTAGAAATCCAGGTCAAAATTTCTCAGTGAAAAGTCAATTATAGACAAGAAATTCTATCACAGAAAAGTATTTCCTTTCAGGATCTAAAGAGAAAAGACACTCGCTCAATCACACCTAAGTTTAGCCATGTTTAACACACACCCCTTTATTATTTTAACTGTCCTTCTACCTGAGGAGTTGATATCTGACAGGTCTACATCTGAATTATTGTAAATGTATGTATTTTTCATATGAGTATGCAAAGACATTCAAAGTAAACAAAAATAAATGCTAATTAATTAAAGTATAATGCAAAAGCAGGTCTTCCTCACCTACAACTTTGTTAAATTTGGATATCTTTGGAAAACACATTGTAAAAACAAAATATCTAAGAATTTATAGGCAATTTTCTTAAGAAAGTTTTGCTTATGCAATTGCCAGAAATGAGAGTGGATTCACCTGGTATGTTGTGATAAAAGTTCTGATTGGTTGGTAAAGAAGTATGGAATACTTACGTGCCAAGTCGAAGTGCTTTGTATGGCTAGATACATCCTTTCTAATTCAAAGTGGTACGTTTTGTCATTGTTTGAAACTACTTGAAAACTAGAATTTTATATAATTTTTCCCACCAAAGTTACATTGTAATTTGCATTGCTGTGTAGTTTAGCCAGATCTGTTGTCCAAGCACAGAAAGAGTGGGAGGAAAAATGTGCTCGTTAAGTGACTGCCCTGTTTCTCAGTACACATTGTGCTTTGCAGATGTTCACTTGTATCTCCTATGTTGCTTTATAGGGTATTAGAAGACGACCCAATGAAACTGATAAAAATGAGTTGCAACTTGTGACCAGCAGCTGGATGAGAGGAGTGTGAATCCCCCAAATCTTATGGATATAGTGTGCTTTCTTTGATGTTCCTGCCAAAATGAGGCTGGAAAGCTAGGAAGATCTGTAAAATGTGTGCCAACACAAAGTACTACATAAGTTCCAAAAACCTTGCTTGAAACAATTGCAAATAGCTCATCATTTTATACCAGTGAACCCAAGGCTGAGTGTTTCATCAATTTACACAAAACCAAGAAGAGAAATCTGACAACTATCCCAGTGTATGACTTACCACGGACATCTTCAAGTAGAATCACTTTGGTTTGGGTCTCGTTTTCATATTATAACACAAATTTGTGTATCTGGGTTAAGATACACATTTGATAGGAACTGCTGGGAATTCTTGCAGTTATATCCTCAAAAGACAAAATAAGCACAACCAACAGAACTGTGAAGCAATAAAGTTGGTTATGGATGAAAACTGGGCTGAACAGTCATAGGACATGAATTGTGCCTTTGACCTAAAATGTGCTTTTCTTTCCTTATCTACCCAGTGTAATGGTGCTACTCTTTCAACCATCTTGAATTCACTCACATTTATTCGTCAAACCCTGCTCAGCTATCCCCACTTCCCAGAAAGTGTATCTTTTTTGTATTACTTACTTTTTATACATTAGCTCATTTTCCCCCAAACAATGCAATCAAGTAAAAAATATTACTCTATTTTATAGAAACTTGCAGCTCAGAGAGGTTAAGAAACTTGCAAGTTGATCCAAAATAAATTTCTAAAAAGCATCAAGAGGTTTTATTTCTGCATAATATTAAGGACTAAATGATAGGAAAATTCTCCCTGTAAAACGCTGGATAAAACGTAGCATCCCTTATAAGATGAGAAAACAATTAGCCCACTAGCACTGGAAGTCATCCAGAAAATTGTTCTGTCTCAACAGATGCAGGGGGGCAGTTTGAGGTTTTTCTACTACTTTCTTAGTCCTGGAACCTATTCAGATGAGAAGGTAACATGAAAGTGATCCTGAAAAAATAACCCAAAACCTGGCTGTTTCAATAAGTAAATTGTAAGGGGAGAAAGACAGAGAGACAGAGAGAGAGAGAGAGAGAGAGAGAGAGAGAGAGAGACTAGAAAAGAGAGAAAAAGGATAACTTTTTGAGTAAAGGAAACATTAGAAATATATGAATCAACTGCAGTGTACAGATCTTATTGAGATCCTGATTTTGACAAACCTAGGAAGAACTATTAATGAGCTAATCATGGATATTTGAACAGTGGTTTGATTCTATTAAGAAATTAACTTGTTAGGTGTATTATTAGTATATTGATTATTTTTTAGTTTTCATATTTTGACTTACATAGCAAAATATTTATAAATAAAATGATATAAAAGTCTTGGATTTAGTGCAAAATCATCCACTGTGTAGTGTCTGTAGTGTGTGGGTGTGAAGGAAATATAGGAGCATACAGATAAGATAAGATTGAGCATGAGTTGATAGTTATGGAGGCTGAGTGATGAGAATATAGAGGTTCATTATACAATTGTATCTGCTCTTGTGTATGCCTGAAATTTTTCATAAGTGAGTTAAGAAAACAAAGTGGCTCTAGGTCTATAACACCACTGGGACACATGGCAAGACAAACCCGTCTGGAAGGGTTGTATTCTCAAATAGGCTATACCAAGTTATCATACCTAAGCCTCTTGGAAGATGAACTCACAAACCAAAATTAGCAAACACTTGAAGAATTAATTATTAGTGAAGGCCAACTCTTACATGCATGTACATGTACACACACACACACACACACACACACACACACACTTTGTAGGGACATGGATGAAGCCGGAAACAATCATTCTCAGCAAACTATCACAAGGACAAAAAAACAAACACCGCAAGTTCTCACTCATAGGTGAAAGTTGAACAATGAGAACACTTGGACACAGGAAGGGGAACATCACACACCGTGACCTGTCATGGGGTGGGGGAAGGGTGAAGGGATAGCATTAGGAGATATACCTAATGTAAATGATGAGTTACTGGGTGCAGCACACCAACATGGCACATGTATACATATGTAACAAACCTGCACGCTGTGTACATGTACCCTAGAACTTAAACTATAATTAAAAAAAAAAGAATTAGAGCTATAAGAATTCCAAATAATGGAAGTAATGAACAGAGCCTATAAAAAGTACATTCAAAACAATTAAAGACATGAAGGAAGGAAATGAAAACATAAAGAACAGGGCAATTTTTGAAGCACCAGGAATATATGAAAATAACATCAGTAACAACATCAGTGAGTTCTAGAAATGAAAAATTAAAATTGCTAGAAGGAAGAACTCAATGGACAGGTAAAAGGCAGATTAAACCTAAATGAAGAAGGGAATAGTGAGCCAGAAGATCTGAGAAAATAACCCAAGATACAGCACAGAGAGATAAAGAGAGATGAAACATACTAGACAGGATAAGAAATATGGAGGGAGAATAAGAAGGTTCTAAATATACATCTGACAGCGATTCCAGGCAAATGGATCAAAGAGAAGGGAGAACCAATATTAGGGAAAAAAAGGCTCAAATTTTTTCAGAATTCATGAAAAACCCAAAAATCTTAGATTCAGGAAACATAGCCAGTCCCTAGTAGGATTAACAAAAGCCAAATCCACTTTTAGACATACTGTAGCAAACTGTAGAAACCAAAAACAGAGAGAAAATCTGTAAAGCAACCAGAAGGGGCATGTTTCCTCTAAAGGAACAACAATTAGATGTTTGGCAAATGTCTTAGCAGCAATAACTGAAGTCCAGTGATAATAGGATAATATTTTCAAAAAACTGAGAGAAAATAGCTGTCAACCTAGGACCAGAGGAACGTTTTATAATCATTAACTTGTATGTAGCTATTAAGTGGACTAAAAATGTTACATGAAAATGGGCAGAATTATAAGGAGAAATAAAACCACATAATTTTAGGACATTTAACTCACATCTCTCAGTAACCTTTAGATGAAGCAGTAATGATGTAGAAGCTGAAAAAACATGACTAACAAGCTTAATTTTAAAATTGAGTATAGAACTTTAAACCCCAAAATGAGAGAATCCACATTTTTTCCAAGCATTCATGAACTGTTTATAAAAATTAGTCACAAAATAAGTCTAATCAAATATCCAATAATTGATATGAAAAACACATGAACTGAGTATAAAGCAATTAAAGTAAACTCAATAATCAAAAGAATAGATAAAAGACATTAGAGAAGACCCAAATAAATGGTGAGATCACCTTTGGTCATGTATAGAAAGTACAAATCCCAGGAAATTACCAAAAGTATTTTTCTTGGAACTTGAAAAGCCCATTCTAAAGTGTATATGCAAGAGAAAATGGCTAAGATTCACCAAGAAAATTTTGAAGAAGAATAAAATGAAGGAGGATGGGTTGGGGTGGGCTGCTTATCCTATCATCTTTATAACAAGATGCATTATAGCATTATTTTAATTTAGACAATGGTATTGGCATAGTGATAGCCAAATAAAACAATAGAACTAAGGAAAGTCACAAAGCAAATCTAATATGGAAACTTGACAGATGATAAATGAGTGTAACAGATCAGTGTGAAAAGGACTGATTATTTATTAAATGGTGCTAAAACAATTATCAATCCATGTGAGAAAAAAATACATAGACCTTTCACATCATTGCAAAAAGTTAAACCACTTATAATAAAGATATGAATGCCCAAAAGCAAACCTTTAACATTTTTAGAAAATGGAATAGAAAAGTATTTTTATAGCCTTGGAGTAGGGAAAAATTTCTTTAAGCTATATCAAATCCATAAAAAAGGAATTGATACATATAAATATATTAAGATTAAATCTTTTTTCATAACAAAAACACCATAAATAAAAGACATGATACCAACCAGAAAAAGATATTTGTAGTACCTAAAACCACAAAGATTATGTAACAAAAGTAACAAATCCTATAAATAAATAAGAAACAAACAACCCATGGAAAATATTTTTGAATAAATAAATCATAGAAAACAAAATAAAATGGCCAATCAACATAAAATAAACCCAAAATGCAAATTAAAACAAGATACCATTGCACACAAATAAGATAGGTAAAGAACCCTGATTTACCATTGGTGCAGGTGAGGTGTAAGTTAGTTCAATTTGGATTTGTGGTAGTGACTTGGCAATATCTAGAAATTTGACAATGCCTATATCTTATGACCCAACAATTTGACCTCTAGGAATACGCCTTAATAAGACTTTAAAACATGTGCACAGCGAGTCATAAACAAGAATATCCACTGTTAACACTGTAATTGCAAAATAAAAAATCATTTTTGAAAACAATTTCTCTTCAACAGGAGAATGCATAAATTAACTGTTATATATCCCCCCACCACCACTTTTTTTTGAGACAGGGTCTTGCTCTGCTGCCCAGGCTGAAGTGCAGTGGTGCAATCATGGCTCACCACTGTCTTAATCTCCCAGGTTCACATGATCCTCCCACCTCAGCCTCCTGAGTAGCTGGAACAACAGGCACATGCCACCACACCCAGCTAATTTTTGTATGTTTTTGTAGAGACAGGGTTTTGTCATGTTGCCCAGGCTTGAACTCCTAGGCTCAAGCAATCCTCCCGCCTTGGCCTCCCAAAGTGCTGGGATTACAGGTGTTAGCCACTGTATCTGGCCAATGCTGTATATTCCTAACAGTGAAATTCAGTACAGCAAACATTAATGAATGGTATCTGTGTACTATTATAAATAAATCTCAAAAACGATTTTGAGCAGAAATGATAGGATACTATCTGTATAAAAATTAAAATATGATGTGTTGGTTATGGATATATACATATTTTCCAAGTATGAAAACAGGCTTAGGCATAAAAAATACCAAATTCAGGATAGTACATATCTCTGGGGAAGATGGGAGGGGTAGGGGAATTTGATTAAGAAACAAAACACAGGGGACTTCAATGCAATATAGTGTTTTCCTTCTTAAAAAGTAAAAAAAGCAATTATTACAAAATATTTAAATTTAGCACAGCTAGGAATGGATAAATGGGCATTTTATTATTTTCTATGTTATTATGCAATTTAAATGTTTATAATTTAAAAAATCATAGAATTGCACAGAATTACTGACATTTGTTCAAATTCATACAGAAATGAAAATTTAAAAATCATTACCAAACATTTTTTGGAAAATGATTCTACATTGTTAGTAGAGCCAGAATTCTACCCATACTGCTAAGCTGGAGCCACTCCTCAAATTTCAAACCCTCTCTCCTTTCCTTTTCTGATCTTACCCTGAGGGTTCATCACGTTCTTCTCTGTGCTAGCACAGTACATTGTTTAAGGCACCACCTTGGCATTTTGTGTTTAAAACTAAATTGCAGTTAGTTGTACCTGTGTTTCCTCACCCAGGGACTAAGCTCCTGGGGGCACTATACCTGGCGTCTGAAAATACAGAGGGAGAGTGGCTAGGGCGTGAGACGGTTCTGTTTCACCAGTAAGCACCCTTCTATAGGCTTCTGATATGTTTCTTCTCAACCTCCTAACTCACTCTTGGGATGACTTACCAGAAACTAATCACCAAGTTCCATAAATACTTATTCTTGCAAAATAATCAATTTCCAAAGAATGTAAGAGAATCAAAGATTGTGTTCCAGCCTTTCTCATGAATCAACAGGAGGGGCAGAATGGTTACAAACAGTATTTGTGGGAAGAAATAAACAATCCATAGTTTATTTGTTTCACTTGAGGATTTTTCAAGCCCTCAGAAGAGGGAAAGGAATCTTGCTGATGTGGACTGAGCCTACCCCAGTGGTAGAGTCATGGGCTGGATTTCATTGCTTAGCCATAATTAAGTCAGTTCTCAAATTAGGTCCCATTCTAGAAATCACTGTAGAGATAATTCTACATTAAACTTCTGGGTTCATATATGTCTAATAGTGCAATAAATATAAACATATTAAATAGCACGGTGCATAGAAATTGTACAGTAAATCAATATAAATTGAATTACGTAATATTGGAATGGGAGTATAAATGAGAGAACCATCTTGTTCAACCTTTAAAAATATTATCAAGTGGCTTTTCTAATTGAGAGCACTTTATGAAAAACAGTGTAAGGGAACATAAAGTAATAGATATTATAATATTACTTCTCCTTTGAAAGTGTTTTGTCCTTTTCAACATGAGGAGGTCAGTGTCCCCAAGCAGCCTGCAGCCTCTCCCACGTTTCCCCCTCGCCTCCCATGGCAACACGGGTTAGCCAGACACTGAGCTTTTTGTGATGTGTGTGTGAGGACAGAGAGAAGGGGAGCAAAGCTTCAGGGAGGTCTTGAGGTGGAAAAATTTGTGACGCACACGATTTGGTGACTGAAGAAGAATTCTTTCTTGAGGGTTGTATAACACAATAGTCATGGTCACCCTATGTGCATTTAAAAATTCCTAGTTGGTCTCGAGCCCTTAATGCACACCAAAACCCTTTAAGAGGCTTCTCAAGCTACTTGTTCACGGAAAGATTATGAGACGAAGCCAACCTGTGTGGGTTTGGTCCTTCTGTTTCAGAACCTGACTAGCAAAGAGCCTGGGAGAAGTACATAAACTTATTGAACATGTAACTCATAAACTAAAAGATTCAAATTCTGTACACAGAATTCTGTATGCAGTCATGAAGAAATCCCTTCTCATTTATGATCATATGTTTGCCTTAAGGAGTCTGAGTTTGCCCTCTTCACTGCCTTGGGTGCCCCACTGTCTTCCTGAGGTAGGCACAGTCCTCCTGCAAGTTTCTCCCTGAGAGAAGAGCACCTCCATCCTCCAACAGAATTGATGAGGACTGAAATGCTGTTGCCCTTATCTTAGAAAATGCCTCCTTCATAGCTTTCCTGGCATAGCTAAATGTGAGATGGGGCTAAGCCTGTGAGATCAGGCTAATGGCCTGATATGCATGCCACACCTGATACTTCAGAAGGAAGCCAGCCAGGGAAATGTTTTTCTCCCCACCTAGTAATAAAGCTAAAACTCTCTCCCTCGTCAAAGTCTAGTTAACACATTAGCAGCCCTTGCCCCCTTTTCTGGTCTCCGGTCATTATCTTCCATATGAAAGAGAGGGCTTGATAATAACATATCTAAAAGGGGTTTTTAATTGCTCCTTACAATGAATGCTGAATCTAACGCTTTAAAAACAACTGAGTGGGATGCCACTTAAAAGCACATCCTCCAGGTTTCTCACCACTTCTCTCAGTACCATGGCACTCCTAGCCAGGGGAGAGTTGCTCATTTCTGCAAAGATTAGAAGCAGGTCCAACAGAACTTCTTCAGCAGAATCTGAGAACGCTCATTTGTGAACAAACTGTTTGCTTTCCAATGTCCTGTCACTTACTGGACTTTTGCCAGCCCCGGGAAACACCGTACTGAAACATTCACATTTATGAAATTCATAATTAAGAGGGGACTGTGGCTCTAGCAACATTAGGTCAGAGAGCATTGACTTTAAATAAGATCAAAAATCAAACTGGAGAGTTTACAGTATCCCATTGTGGCCATGCCTTTTCGTTTTGGAACTGAGATTGGATCAATTGTTACAAAAGGCTGCATGTTTTAGTTTTCCCTGGTCTTTCCCTCTTGGGTGACTTGGGTTTCTGCAATAGAGTACTTAGTGAAGGAAAAGCAGAGCCCAACTCAGGACTTCTTAAGTGAGTGAACAGAATCCAATGAGAAGCCCTTAAATGTGTGTCAAAGTGAAGATCTACCAAAGAGCGAAGGCACCTACTGAAGGCTATTACCTCATAAGGTTCAAAGGGAGGGTAGGGGGTGCCCACAGTGTGCGATCACTACTCCCCACAGGACAGCAGGCTTGATCAATGGCTGAACATATAAGCATTTCCCAACCATACCACTCAGCCAGCCGCCTTTGTGTCAGAAGCCAAAGCATCCTTAAGCTACATCTTGACATCAGGGTACTCCCTGGAGCATAAAGAAATGAAGGAATTTACAGCATGGAGTTTCCTAAGCCTTAAAGAGTTAATGCAGCAAAGGAAATGCCTAAGTTAACCTTAGGATTGTATTCACTAGCTAGATTTACTTGATTTTATTTTTACAGAAATTTGACAAAAGAAGCAATCTGTAAATGCAATGAAAACAACCTCCTCCATATGTCTCACTACTGGCATGAGCACAGAGCCACACCACCCCATCGTACCTCCACGTGTCAGTTTACTGGCTCAGAATCCCTATCAGAAACACTCAGACTTCTAGCTGTTCCAAGAAAGCCGTAGGGCTTTCAATAATAAGCCGTGAAACGAGCTTAAGAATCACTGATTCTTAAGGGCAAATGTATAACCCTCACCGGAAGTGCTATGGACTGAACTGTGTCCCCCTAAGTTCATATGTTGAAGTTCTAACCGCAAAAGTAACTATATTTGAAGATAGGGCTTTTAGGAGGTAATTAAGGCTAAATAAGATCTTAAGCATGGGGTCCTAATCCAACAGGACTGCAGGATTCATGAGAGGGGAAGAGAAAGAGATCTCTTCCTCTCTTCACATGCATGAACTGAGAAAGGACCATGTGAGCACACAGCAAGAAGGCAGCCGCCTGCAAGCCAGGAAGAGAACGCTACCCAGCCCCGAACCATGCTGACACCCTGATCTTGGACTTCCAGTCTCCAGAACTGTGAGAAAATGAATGTTTGCTGTTTAAGCCACCCAGTCTACAGTATCTTGTTATAGCAGCCTGAGCCGACTAAGACAGAAAGAAAAATGTATTTTAGTTAATGCCATATGTGTAGGTGTACACATATGAATTTTAAAATTAACCAGGGTGATGGAGTGAGCTGCTTCACTCAGGCATCTGAGAGTTACTCTTGCCAAGTTTTATCTCAATACACAGAGATCTGAGACTGTATCCAAGCCATCTGAAAGAGGGTGTGCCTATGGAATAGGTTTTTATATAGCTTATGCTGTAAAGCCTGTTCCCAGCATCTATTTTTTTAAAAGAAGTTCACTGTAAGCTTATGAACTCATCGTGATAAACCTAGACTTGAACATTCACAGCAAATAATAACTGGAAGGTTAAACTATGACATCATGAGGTCCCATCCAGCTCTGGATTTTGATGGACTTTTTTTGACCAGTACTTCCTTAGTTTGCCAGGATGGAAGACCTAAAAATGAACTGCATTTTGCAGTGAATTATACCTAATTAAAGTTTAATGACTAGATTACATTCCTGTCTGATATGATTTGGTTCTGTGTCCCCACCCAAATCTCTCTCGAATTGTAATCCCCACGTGTTGAGGGGGAACCTGGTGGAAGCTGGTTTGATCATGGGGGTGGTTCCCCCTATGCTGTTCTTGTGATAGTCAGTGAGTTCTCATGAGACCTAACGGTTTACAAGCGGCAGTTTCCCCAGTGCTTTCTCTCCTGCAGCCATATAAGACATGACTTTCTTCTCCTTTGCCTCTGCCATGATTGTAAGTTTCCTGAGGCCTCCTCAGCCACGTGGAATGGTTAGTCAATTAAACTTCCTTTCTTTATAAATCAATCAGTCTCAGGTAGTATCTTTACAGCAGTGTGAGAACAGACTAATACACTGTCCTACAGTAACATAGAAACATATATGCTGAACTCTTCAACATAACCTGTGTCTTTCCTTTTAATGTTATCATTAACCCTTTGGGGCACAGTACAACCAAGTGGATCCAGTGAAAGAACACCCTTAATAGAAATGTCTCAGATACAGCTAAAGGCAAGAGCAAGTCTAGAAAACATCCATTTTCTCAGACCACATTGAAAAAGGAGGTCATATTGGCAATTTAGCTATTCAACTGTTAGACTAAACATTAGTGAAATCTATGCCATTGCTTTCTTCATAAAAGGTGAGAGTGGTAATATCAACATCTAGCATTCAGTCACATCAATCCTAATACGTCCTATTCTAGTTAGGAGAGTGCAAAATAAGTCAAATGACCTTCCTGAGTTCTGCCATTTTATAACATGAAATAAAAAATCTAAGTAATGCTAAGTTAATATGTTCTGAATTATTCTAGAATCCAGAAGCCAAAATGGAATAATAACACATTCCTTACCATTACCTCATAGTTGTCTTAAATGTCATAAATAAATTTGTCTGTGTTTGAATATACAACTACAGTCAGCCCTTTGTATCAGTGGGTTCCATATCTATGAATTTAATCAACCACGGATCGAAAACATTTGGACAAAAAAAGGATGATTGCATCTGTGTTGAACATGTACAGACTTTCTCATGTCATTATTCCCTAAATAATATAGTATGTCAACTGTTTACATAGTATTTACATTGTATTAGGTATTATAAGTAATCTAGAAATGATTTAAAGTATATGGTAGGATGTGCATAAATTATATGCAAATACTACACCAGTTTATAGCAGGGACTTGAGTATCTGTGAATTTTGGTATCAGAAGTCCCAGAACCAATCCCCTGCAGATACTAAGGGGTGACTGTATGTAGTTTAAAAATGGGTATATGCATGTTCAAACACAAGCTCTGATAATGGCAAGTATGGAATAAATAGATTTCAATTCAACATTTATTAACTATCCATTATGTGTCAGGGAATATATAGTGGCCCTGAGAATATTACTTAAAGTAAGAGAATGAATTATTTTATTTTTCATTTGATTATCCCAAAATCTATGTGCCAGTATTTCTATCAAAAAATTAAATCCAAAATGATGACTGACATCTCAAAAGCTTGCAGACATTAACTTTCTGAGTTGAATATATCCACAACACAGGATTGAAAAACATCAGAACCTGCCCCTTCTCCTCCTTATTTCAAACGAAAAAAAAGGAAGAAGATTTAGGGACAACTTCGTCATTATATATAAGCACTCTCTTGGCCTTTGCATATCAGGCTTAGTATAAGGCTGTAAGTAGAGGTGAAAACACATTTCTCCTGCTGATCCTGAACATCTAATGATTTTACTCAATCTTAACCTATCTTATTCTTTATTCTATTCCTGAAATTCTTTCAGGAAACATTTCGCCAAATTCTTTTTTTTTTTTTTTTTTTTCTGTTACGGGGTCTCACTCTCTTGCCCAGGCTGGAGTGCAGTGGTGCAATCTCAGCTCACTGCAACCTCTGCCTCCCTAGCTCAAGTGATCCTCCCACCTCAGCCTCCCGATTAGCTGGGACTACAGGTGGGTGCCACCACACCCAGCTAAATTTTTGTATTTTTGGTAGAGATGGGATTTTGCCATGTTGCCCAGGCTGGTCTCAAAATCCTGAGCTCGTGCAATTTGCCTGCCTAGGCCTCCCAAAGTGCCAGGATTACAGGTGTAAGACAATGTGCCCAGCCTCACCAAATTCTTGAATATTCCATTTTATTTCCATATATATTAAAATTAACTTCTTTTGCCAAAATAATTCAATTGCATTCCATTTTTATACTTACTATGAGAACTTCCTATGCCTATAAGATAATTTTCCTGTCATTATTGTTCTATGTATTCAGTGGAGATTGAGATGGGCCAGGTAATTATCTCTCCTCAGTTCCTAACAATCCTGTGGCAGTTGCCATAATAAAAATTATTTCCCAGGGATACCAGGGATGCTACACTATATTTTGGAAGCATAATAAAGTCCCAAAATGAAGAATAATCTGTTACTATGCAGTGTACGCCTAAAAATGTAATTCCAGATTAAAATTTTCAAATGTCAGTACACCTCTATAGAAAGTTAACACCACATTTAGCTTCTTGACTTGAGGGTTTATCCCATACCCTAATGCCAAACCTTTCTCTCTTCTAGTTACTTTTTGTAACTATGATCAAACCATTTAGCTAAATTACTAACTTACTTTCTCTACTTATAAAATCTGGATAACAATCACATTTGTTTGTTATTTGCTACATGTCATATGTCTACTTGTGAGTTTCGTGGTATATTCTGCTTTAAAATAAATGACCACCCAATTTCCCCTTCCATTAAGGCAAGACTTAACATCAGTTTTTAAAACCTGAATAAACCTGCAACTTGAATTTCTTAGGATAAGTTCACATATGAAAGCTGTTACTGAAATTTTTGACAGGACTTTTAATCATTACAGATTCGTGTGATGAGTTTTACGAATGGCATTAAATAAAAGAAATATTCTTCCCTTTCTTTTAAGCCCTTGCCTTAAACTTTCCAATCTGATTAATACGGTATTTATCTCAGGGTGTTTATTCCACTGAGTGGGGTATGGGAGCAATGGAGGGAGAGTGGGGGAAGTTAAAAAGCACAATAAGGCAAAGAAATTCCTACTTTCCATGGGAATATTCCCTACAAGGGCCAAGAGAATATTGAATACTAAGTATTTTCACTGGGGATGAGACGCAAGAGTTTGCACTTAAATTGACTTTGGAGTAGAGATGCCAAAGCAAATAAATCACTGCAAGTGGAATACTTTGAAAGGTAAATGGGTCTTAACAATATTTGTGTAGGTTAAATTTTCTAATCGGAAGTATTCATTACTGTCAGATATAATAAGGGCATGTGTCCATCAGGATCTGGAGATCTCCTCCAGGTAGCTGATTCATTATTTTTAGGCCATTGCGTAGCACAGCAGACACCCTCCCCAGATGTTACTGAATGAAGAAGGGAAAACAAAAGGTTAAGCATGCAATGCTTTACCTAAACTAAAACGGTATTCATTTGAGTGAGAAGTAAAATCCTCAAAGTCCTTAGATTACTTCAATCCTTACACACTTTTCATCAATAAGAATTCCAGAAAAATGAGCAAACTTGAATTCCCATCTGACTTAGCTACTAAAGCCATTAACAGAATAAAATGCAGAACAAACTTCTTTGTCCTAGGATGCCCTGTACCCAGCCAAGTGAATCCTCAAAAGTTGCTATTTCACTTTGTTTTGTCATTGCGGTATGACTTACATCCCTCAAACCATCTATAAAGAATTATAAGACATGAACAGCACTTTTACAAGTTACATAGTCTCCATAGTGACTCCATTCTGGGGTTTCCCCCCACCCCTTACAGTAATCTTTTGTAATCAAAGTAAAAAGACTTCAATCATCTTTTGACTGGGGATTGGAGTCACAT
This sequence comes from Macaca thibetana thibetana, assembly GCF_024542745.1. Lineage (NCBI taxonomy): Eukaryota > Metazoa > Chordata > Mammalia > Primates > Cercopithecidae > Macaca > Macaca thibetana. The sequence goes on along the minus strand of NC_065588.1, from coordinate 26,311,069 downwards.
TTATGGATAGATAAAAAATGACCTATTTGTTTTTCTAAAATTCCACTGGACATAAATTTCTGATCATAGATCACCAAGGGCCTCTTTAGTCTGTAACCACACCTTGAATATACATCAAGTCAGTCAGGCATTGGTCAAAGAAAAGTCACCTAAGTGGATTTACCCATATATCCAGGTTCTGTTAAGAAAATGGCAATCCCCAAATTCCAAGTTAATGGGATAGTGGCCCCTGCAAAATTAAGTGATAACCACATGAGAAGAGGCAACCAGAAAAAAGGGAAACAGAAGAGTGGAACATGGAAGGTTGTAGATGGCGTGGGTGCCTCCCTCAGCTTGACTTCGGCCTACATCCTGGGGCTAGTGTGACTCAGCCTCAGCCCCAGCGATGGGCTTGGATTGCTTTGGTTTGGTGGGGCTCCTGAACAGGGAAAACTGATATAACCCAGCAGGATATACCAGCCCTGAATCACTGCATATCCCAAAGGAAAAATGACCTTGAGGAGGCCACTCTCCTCCAAGTTCCTTTTTATAAACCTCCAGAAAGATTCAGAAAGTACTGGACCAATCAAATACCACTGCGATTGCTAAATAGTGACTTGGCTGAGAACAGAGAAAGGTGAGACAGCCAAACTGATATTTTCTTCAGGGTTCAAACTAGTCTTGGAAATGTAGCAAGTCAAAAATGATAGTTTTGCAAGTCTAGAGATGAAATAAAGCCACCTTTCCTCTGAAGAGTGACACCACCAGTGACTGCTTCCCAAGCAGCTGATAAGTAAAGCTAACTCATTGAACCATGCCATTTGTTGGCACTATTTTAAGTGCTTTACATGTATTAATTTATTTCATCCTCAAAGCAACCCGAAAAGGTAGGAATTATTATCATTCTGATTTGGTTAGTAAAGAAATGGAAACCTAGAGAAGTCAAGTAACTTGTCCAAAATTATTCGGCACACAAGTTAGGGGTGGCGGCGCATGCCCGTAATTCCAGCCACTTAGGAGGCTGAAGCACAAGAATCTCTTGAACCTGGGAGGGGGAGGTTGCAGTGAGCCAAAATCATGCCACAGCACTCCAGCCTGGGTGACAGAACAAGTCTCTGTCTCCAAAAAAAACCCGAAAACCCAAAGTTATTCGGCACACAGTGGCTGAGCTAGGGCTCAACACCAGGTGTGGTGCGTACACATCTGCACTTCGCCATCTGCCTTGCTTCTTTTCCCTTCCCTGAAAGCTTGGAAGAGTGCCCCGTGACCAACCACAGACAGTGTGGTGGGGACAAGCAGACCGTGGTGTCTGTGTGAGACAGTGACACATTGCCCAAATTCTGGCCCTGCTAGGATGACAGTTGCTCCTGGCCTGGTTTCTCAGAGACCCTCCTCACTAGTCTCGGGACATCTCTACTAGCTGCTCTGCTCTACATAGCTTCTCAGCTGAAAGAAAATCTAAGATGACAGATTTCATGAGGGCTATGTACTGAGAGCAAACTTCAAATGAATCCTAGATGATAAAAAAGAAAACCAGAAAGAGCAGAGACCTGGCTGTATATAATGCCCTTTGTGCAACACCCAGGGAGCTTCCAGGGCAATTAGGAACATCATTTCCCCCAGGAGATTTAGTTCATAACATTTCTGGGTTGCACGGTTTGTATGTTCATGCCTTAAACCTTAAAATAGGTTTTTTCTCTATCTAATTTACCTCTTTGGTGCTAAGCTTTTTGAAGTTGCAATAAAGAAAGGATGGGGAACGCATTCGCAAATGATATTTAAAAACATTGAATGAAAGAGCTTCATTCTTTGTTTTAATTCCCCTGGCATTAAAGGCCAGACATTTTTTCCCCCTGGGTATGTGGATAGTCATTGAGGTGTCTGAAATACCCAGTATATCTTACTGAAAAGCTATTTTTAAAATCACTTGATTTAGAAAACTCCAATCATGATAATTTCATGGGAATTCTTAGCACAAAAATTAAAGTTTTAAATTACTATGCAAAAATTTGTGTATTCAAATAATCTTAATTAGGAAATACCTCCATCAATGCATATATATCAGGTCTCTCTAATGTCTGTCCATGATACAAAATTATTTTGAGGGATGTTTTGTGAGTTATAGTTCCTGTGGTCAGTAATAGCAGTAAGGATGCAATATGAGACTAGGAGTCAAAAATGTCATTTCTAGTCTTTCCTGATTCGACCACATTCAATCTCTGGGCTTGAGAATGTCATCTAACTTCTCTTAGCCTATTTCCTCACATCCGAAAGGAATAACAATTCCCACTTCAAAGTGTTGTTTCATGGGTCAAATGAAATAACGCATGTGAAAGAGTTTAATAAGCTACAAGACACTGTAATATAACATAATATTAAAGTTACAAACCAAATGTGGTGGCAGCGTGGTTCAATGAGGAAAATGCAGATATAGTCTAGCATAAAAAGCAATCAGCATGGCTGAATGCTTTACTCACTCATGACCCTGGGTGAGTCTGGCGTGGGTTCTCTCATTTGAGAAATGAGAATGATTAAAACGATCCCATCAGGATGATGTGGGGATTAGAAATAATACATGTAAGGCCTCTAGCAGGGCGTGCACACAGTAGGTATTCAATAAGTGGCACCCGTTTTACATTAAAGAATTCATTTAACCAAGCCAAGTATGCTATACGTTTCAACACTCACAACAGCTGAGTACTGTTCTACTTAGAACAGTACATCCATCAGGGGAGTCCCAAATATACTTCTGCCATGGCCAGCGCCCTAAGTTTATCCCACTTTAGACTCCAGTGGATTAAGGCTGTGCTTGCTGTATTCGCATTTCCTGCCTTAGCCCATCATTTCATGAAACTTACTAATGGAGCTTCAGTTTAAAACATAAAATGAATGCTACTCAATGTGGCAACTCCAAGTACAGGCTTTCTCCTCTGCTGCTTTTACTAGATGAACTTAATTCACTTTTTGTCACTTGCTTAAGGACAGGGGTGGGGTCTGGTAATAGGATAAGGAAAAAGCCCGAATGAATCTGCTGTTGTTATTGAGGTTGTTCAGTCTGACCAAAATAAGCAGCTTTTGAAATGAACTCCCCCGCTTCAGAGCGTCAGAGTCAGGCCCCGTGCAGGCTCTGGGAGCGGCGAGCAGGAGAGGGGCAGGAGTTCTATCGCGTCCAGCCGTGCCCCGCCCGGGAAAACCCAGTGCCCCACGCATCAGTCACCAAGCAGAGCGCGAGTTAGAGGAGTGAACCCGGGGAAGGGCACATGCAGCTGGGTTAGTCTCAACTCGACCATGCGACTTCGCATTCCTGTTTGGCAAACGCGCTTAGGCAAAACACACTCGATGCTTACAATGATCCCAGCCCAAAATGGAGTGTCCCTGACTAGCAGGGAGGAGCTGATGCTCGCCATGAGGAAGCCCACCACGGTCACGGCGATGCCCAGGGCCAGCTGCAGCAGGGCGAGCAGCAGCGGGAACCGGCAGCCGCAGCAGGTCCGGGGCTCCTCCTCCCCGCACTCCTTGGGGGCCCCCGTGCCCTTCTTCGGCTCCATGTCGTCGGGCCCAGCGGCGTCCGCGGCCGGCGGCCCCCCCTGCCTCTGCTGGCCGCGGGGCTGCTTGTTCTTGCCCATGGCGCTGCGAGGCTGGGTGGGTGGGTGCGTGTGCGGCGCCCTGGGCCCTGGAGCGCGGCGCACGGCTGGCTCGGCCTGCCCTGGTATTCGAATTATGGAGGCTGAACAAATATGGAAAACATTTGGAGCCGACTCACCGAGCCTCCAAAGGCCACGGGGAGCCCGCAGCAGAGGGGGATTCGAGGGGGGTCGCCAACTGCCAACGCGCCGGGACGCAGCGCCTGCTGGGCCCCAGGCAGGGTTTGCAGGTCGCCCGCGGGAACCGGCGCGGGTCCCTTGGCCGCCTGAGCCTGTGCACTTTAGACAGGCTGCGAGTGCGCGCATGTGAGAGTGCGGGGTGTCTGTTTTCCTCACTCAAAACTCCAGGATTGTTTTGGTTTTGCTTTCTGTGAGGTGCAGTGCAACGTGATGAATGTTGAAATCGTTTGAGCTTAATTAATACACAGTTTAATCCAAAATAGGCATTGCTGGGCTCTAAGCTGCGAAGTCATTTCCAGAAGTTAAGTCGTTGTTACTTTCCTACAGAGGCACAGGCTCTCTTTTCTTTCTGCTCTCTGTAATCCAGCTGACAAACGAATACAGACATTTTTCGCATTTAGGTGTTTTTGAATCTTTCTAAAGATGTTAGAACTCTCTAATTGGGAACTCTCTTTCACATATATTATTAATTATTATTATTTTCCAAACAGGGGCTCACTGTGTTGCCCAGGCTGGAGTGCAGTGTCACCATCCTAGCTCACTGCAGCCTCGGACTCCTCGACTCAATAGCTTCTCTCTCCTCAGTCTCCCAAGTGGCTGGGACTACAGGCAATCGCCAACACACCTGGCTAATTTTTTTTATTTTTTCATAGAGATGGCATCTCATTATGTTGTCCAAGCTGGTCTTGAACTCCTGGTTTCAAGGGATTCTGCTGCTTCAGCTTCCCAAAGTGCTGGGATTACAGACAAGAGCCACCATGCACCTGGCCTCTCACGTGTATTTGTTTTTAAAAGCTCTGTTGGCCGGGCGCGATGGCTCATGCCTGTAATCCCAGCACTTTGGGAGGCCAAGGTGGGTGGATCACAAGATCAAGAGTTCAAGACCAGCCTGGCCAACATGGTGAAACCCCGTCTCCACTAAAAATACAAAAATTAGCCAGGCATGGTGGCATGCGCCTGCAGTCCCAGCTACTTGGGAGGCTGAGGCAGGAGAATCACTTGAACCCGGGAGGCAGAGGTTGTAGTGAGCCGAGATCACGGCACTGCACTCCAGCCTGGGAGACAAAGCAAGACTCCTAGTTAGTCCTCACTCATCTCCACAACAGTGCTTAGGGGGATTGGATTGTCCATCTTAGAGACAAACACTTTTACTCAGTCAATATTTAAGAGTTATTTTTAAAGCACCTACAATGTGCTAAGATATAAAGATGTTCAAAATAGACTTGGTCCTGGCCCAAAGTCACAGAAGAAATCAATAAAACTGATTATTCTTATTCCCGCATACCTCTACTCAGTAGCACTTAGGGCAAATTTCAGTGAAACCACTAAAAAATGGTCCCATCACTTTGGGAGTATTTATATCTCCTTTGGTATGGTCATTGTAACATTCAGAAAGCTAGATTCAAAAATAAGTGACGTTGCCAAGATGTTAGGATAAAGGCTACTCCTAGGTTGTTCGCTATCAGCAAATTTAAAGAAAGTCCAACTCCCTGCTGTTTGCTTTAGAATTAGAAACTAATCATCATCAGCTCTTTTTGTAAACTGCCAAGTCCCCACAAAAGTAACTTTGAAGACAAAAAGTACGGACTTCACCCTTACTTATTTTATGATCTTTGGTGTTCTCCTTATGCCTTCCTTCTGGACCAGTGAGAAAAATAATGGTTCATGGAACAAATACATTTGCTTAGAAAACAGAATCTAAACCACACATCCCAGTCCCATGCAGAGGCAGTAGAAACAGCACTCATTCTCACCAGAGAAACAGAGTGGCTGAGGCAAGGTTATGGTCAGCTTTGAGGCCATCACACCACAAGGGGTTTCTATTGTGAACAGACAAACAAAACCAGGCATTACACCAAGATACCCACCTGACTTGGGCCTGACTGAGAAGAACCCAAATGACAAAACAAGAAAATGCTTGGTTTTCCCATGTAAATACAGTAAATATTTATAGAAAGTCAACTGACTATCTGGAATCAAGTATGTGTTGTTATTAGCTACCTATTGCTGAGTATTCTGTAACAAACACATGACTGGTGCTTTACATATTTTACTGTCACCCCTTATAACCACCTTATAATTATAGTTTCCACTTTTAAAGATGAAAAAATTCGAGTATCAGAATTATTAAGTAATTGGATTAAAGTCACTAACCTACTTATGAATGGGGGTAAGTGGAACCAGATGTGAACTCCAAAGCCAATGGTCTAGAGGATTAACTGTTTTATTAATTATTTCCTGTATGTATATTGCCTATAGGCAAACAAGTGGCTAGACTGTTTAAATTGTGATTTTAAACAATTTAATTGTCATGGGTAGCATAGTATCTATAACAGAGTTAATTACAAACTTAGACCTAAAGATGAGTACTATACAAAAATATCTTGATTCATCACCATAATATATATTTAATGGCCAAAGGAGACCATTATTCCATTAGTACTAGTTTATAACTAGATACAAGCTCTATTTGCTGACCATACTGCCAAACTGCCATGTAATTCGAAGTGAAACATTTTTAGCCTTTTCCTCAAAACCTTAAATTATATGTAAGTTTAAATAGTCAAACAAGATAATAGGATATTGCTGTACATTTGTCTTCTGAGTTTCACAACTAGTGGCTTACAGTTATAAAACAGTTGTACATATATTCTTTTTTAAAAAGCTTACTTTTAATTGCCTCACTGAGACACATTACAAATGAAAGCAATGTAAATGAACAACATCCCAGATGTATTGAAATTCTTCTAGTCTGATTACAACTGCAGACTACAATTTTCAGCCTTTGGTGGTCTAGGGAAACTCACACCTGCTCAGTTTCCCAACGGCATGGTTGAGTCCGTGTTTAAGGAGGCCTGGTCTTTGGTAACACCATGAGTTGATAGTGACGAGGATGTCATTTTCACTTAATTGATATCGGAAAGTAAAAACAAAGAAAAGTTACTGTCAAATAGTGATAGAGAGTAATCAAGGCTAAAATAGATCAGACTCTCATTACGGCTACAACAAATAAAACTTCCTTTTACACGTACCTTCCACTGAGAAAAAATCATCACGTCTAGCTCATCACAGAGTTTAACAGAAATGAACCAGGTTTTTCAGTATTCATAAATTATGATGTCACCATTTTATAGGTGAAGCAATAACCTCTTCAGATATTTATATTACCGGGAAAAAAGGCACAGTAGGAACAAAGTGTTTTCGGATACTCTTGGCTGCTTCCATAATTCAAAACTGACAAAGATTGTAAATTAGAAATTGCAGAAGAGTAGTTAATATATGGTTTAGATTATTTTGATCCTCTTGGGGGAGAAAACAAAATCAAGCCAGTATCTCTATCTTTGCAGTCCATCTCAAACTTAACATTATTTTCAAGTATTTATGCATCAGAAGTTCAGAACAGGGAAGATGATAACTCTTTAAAACTAGTGTGATTAACAAAATGTCCTTAGGAAACCCAAGTAGAAATAATTTTTAAACCAACATATTCTCAAACACATGATCTTACAGTCCCCAAGAACAAAAAGGGATTTAAGAAAAAAATTATTACATCTCCAAGTTTTATATCAAGCCTTTTTCATATGTAACTAAATATATGTAAAGTGTTCAATTAGATTCGATTTAAAGAAGTATCAAATACTCTGCCGAAAACAATTAGGAATTCATTTGTGATATGCAGGCTGCTGCCCCCATATGCCTTGCTGGCCTCCATACCTAAAATGACTCTAGGGATATTGCTGACCTCTGTGTGTGTATTTGTGTGTGAGTGTGTGTGTAGAACAAATTAAAGCAACTCCTATTTTTTTATTTCCTTTATTTCTATGTCATTAATTCTAAATGTGTCTTTGGGCTCAATTTTTTCTCAGCAGAATTGACCCATTTATAATTTTTGCTTGGCAGTTTGTATTTTCAAGTTAAATATCATTTGGACAATGCAATCTTTATGGTCAACAAAGGGCTTATGACTTTCTCATTCTCTCTCTCTCTTTTTTCCCCTGGAGATGGGGTCTCACTATGTTGCCCAGGCTGGACTCAAACCTGTGCTCAAACAATACTCCCAGCTCAGCTTCCTGAGCAGCTAGGACTATAGACACATGCCACCACACCTGGCTTAACTTTTTCATTCTCTGGAGAACTATAGAAATGATAAATCTCGTGGCCAGGCGCGGTGGCTCACGCCTGTAATCCCAGCACTTTGGGAGGCCGAGGCGGGCGGATCACAAGGTCAGGAGATCGAGACCACGGTGAAACCCTGTCTCTACAAAAAATACAAAAAATTAGCCGGGCGCGGTGGCGGGTGCCTGTAGTCCCAGCTACTTGGGAGGCTGAGGCAGGAGAATGGCAGGAACCCGGGAGGCGGAGCTTGCAGTGAGCCGAGATCGCGCCACTGCACTCCAGCCAGGGGACAGAGCGAGACTCTGTCTCAAAAAAAAAAAAAAAAAAGAAATGATAAATCTCAATCATGTAATCATGCATTTCACCTATTTTTAAGGTGCTATTTATAATACCAAATTTTTCTACATGTAATTTTGATTTTTCCACTGTATATGATACTGTAGAAATAACTAACTGTATTTTAATTGAGAAATACAGGAGAAGAATGGATAAACAAATTGTGGCATATCCATACAGTGGAATACCACTTGCTAATAAGAAAAGGGGTGAACTATTGATACAGGCAATGACTTGGATAAATCTCATTAACAGTGTGCTGAGTGAAAGAAACCAGACACAAAATAATACATACTGCATAATTCCATTTATATAAAAATTTTAGAAGGCAAAATGAATCTACCGTAATTTAAAAAGTGATTGTGGAGTTGGGAAGAGAGAATTGTCTCGAAAAGAGTAAGAGGTGACTTTCTGGGTGATGGAAGTAAGTCTTCTATATCTTAGGGGGTGACCACATGAGTGTTAGTTGTCAAAAGTCACTGAACAACACTTACGATCTGTGCATGTTATTGTATATAACGACATCTCGATTTTTTAAAGTAAAATAAAAGAGAAATACAGGGAGTCACTGGATGTCCCTCAGTAACTAACAATAGAACAAGTAGGAGGTTTTTTGTAAATTTAAGTTATCTCACCAAACTCTCCTAATGCCTCTACTGCCATTCTAGATCCTCTGCATTAATTATCTATTGCCACAATAACAAATCACCCCAATATTTAGTGGTTTGAAACAATAATTATTATTTCATGGTTTCTGTGGGTCAAATATTCAAATGGCACACAGTAGGGATGGTTTGTTTCTTCCTGTTATCTCTTGACTCTCTGCTGAAAGACTTAACGACCGGAGGCCTGCGATCAGGAGGATCCCGTCTTAGTTGAAGCAGGAAGATCTACTTCCCAGGCGGCTAGTGCATCTTGTTTCCTTTCCAGATGGCCTATCCACAGGGCTGCTTGAGTATCCTCACAACATGGTGGCTGACTTTAGAATAACTGATTCCGAGATTGAGAAAACAAGGTAAATGCAATTCTTTGCATGATACAGCCCCAGAAGTCACTTAGCAACACTTGAGTTTTCAGCTCTTTAAAATCAAGTCACAAAGCCCAGCCCACATGCAAGGGGAGAATAAGATCCATTTATTGAAAGGAAGCACACCAAAAAATCAAAGGGTATTAAAGGTATATTTTTAAATCATCATATCCTCCTTCTCAAGTTTCTTCACGGATTGTTCTTCTTTTGCTGATCTCCTAAACATTGGTAAACCTCATGATTCCTTTCTTCAGCCTCTTTCTTCTTACACTACATGTTCCATGGCTTCACTGAAGACTCCCAAATCTATCTATCTTAGGAGACCAGACTTCTCTCCTTAGCTCTAGGTCTGCAAATGCAAATACCTATCCACATCTCCATATAAAAGTTCCAAAAGTGCCTCAAATTCACTCTGTCCTTGATCTCCACAGAGAAATCACATGAAATAAATATAAGGTATCCACAGACTTTAATGACAAGGCGGTCATTGGTTACCTATTCCAGAGCAATCTGGAAAATCTGGCAGTTTCAAGATTTTGAAGAGTTTAAGAATGAATAGGAGGTGAAAAAGGAGGAGAGTACAGGTAAAGGAATCTATCGAGACACTTAGCTGTGAAGGGAAGGAAAGAGAAAAAGCTGCAGCTAAAGGGACAATATAAAGTCAAGGAATGGTTTGCCTTTTTTTTTTTTTTTTTTTTTTTTTTAATGGAAGACACTTGAGTATGCCTGTGTGCTGAGATAGAAAGTGATAGAGATGCCTGAGGGAGGGGACATTTGATCAGACAAGTTCCTTGAGGTGGGAGAGTCTGAGAGGAAAGTTCTTCACAGGCTGAGGTGGGAGGAAAGAATGTAAGACTATATAGAATGCAGTTGAGTTTGCAGGGTGGGAGAAAGACAGCTGAGAGTTCCTAGATACGTACATATGAAGGTAGGATCAGTATTTTTCTTCTCAATGACGCAGTTTTGGGATATAGAGACATTCTGCTTTCATATCCTATCCCACAGCACATTTTATTGCTATATCTTGAAAGCACAGGTTTTAATAAGACATTTTTGAACAATTCCTCTAAAATAGGCAAAAACATATTTTCTGTAAATTATAATTACAATGACAACTTATTTACAGAAAGGTTTATGTATCTTTATAGGCTACAAAGTACTCTTACTTATTATTTCTTTAAATCTGACCAAAACCATGTGAAGTTGGAATTTCTTCAGAGTGGCTAAGTAACCTTTTCAGGTTACATTAAAAAAAAAAAATCCTAGATCTTCTTGCTCTAAGTTCAGTGCCCTTTCCACTTACATTTTATCTTAGCCGAATGACTTAGATGTTTTATTGTACAAAAAAATTGCATGAGTACATTGCACATATAGGCAATCAGACAGGTTAAGAGAATACAGTGCTGTGTGGACAGACATCCCTGACACATACCAGGTTAGTGAGAACAAAGGCTGTCTAGAGTCCTGACCGTAAGTCCCATGAGTGTAGAAACAATGCTTCCTCAATCACCATTGGTCCCACGGTGCCTAGCACAGTGCAAAGGTCGTAATATGGCTTTAATAAATATTTATAAATTCTAAATAGTCATGGTGTGATCTGGATTCAGATATTTCTGATACAAACAACATTTCTTTAAAATCCTTGAACAGCATATTTTGTCTGTCCATTTTTATTTTGTTTGGAGAGTTGTCTTTAGGAGTAACTCAACCAGGACACAGGGATGAATTATAATTAGGTTTTCTAAGTAATAACATTAAACACCCTGTGTCATATATAAACTATAAGATTTTCATTTTGACCAGTAATCCTCTTCTTTAGTTAGAATAGCTGAGTCATTGTCTGACTCTAAGCCAGACTGACATCTTTGATCATTTGTATAATATGCATGTTTCCATGGACTTACTTCCCTGTATTTGGTTCCATATCTAGTCATTACCACCTTTAAAGACATCTTTGGCCCTATGACAAAGCCTTGTGGGCCATGTTCTTTTTCCCCTACACTTCTATGAATGCTTTCATTTTTATGTGGTTATGAGTACAGATGCTGAGCCCAGACTGCCTGAGTCCCAATCTCAGCTCTAATTCTTACCAGCTGTGTGATTGTGGACACGTTCCTTAACCTCTCTAAGCCTCAGCTTCCTCTCTGCAAAATGTGAATATTACAAATACCTACCTCAGAAGGTTGCTATGAACTATAAGTACAATAGTTGATGCAAACATGGAGAACATTTCCTGATGTGGGTAAATAATCAGTCATTGTTAGCCAGTATCCCAGCCCTGCCCTCTTTTCCTATACAGTTTTCCCTTCCTATGCATTATCTTTCTGTAAAATTTCTCTTCGGCAATCTTGTCCTCATTCTTTCTCTTCCTATACTCTCCACAAAAACTATCATCCTCCCTGTTCTTCTCTTACACTCACTGCCTGGTATCACTGAAGTTTTTCAACTGCTGAATTAGTGCTTTGCTTCACAATATCATTTTACTTTTCCTTACCACCACTCTCTGCACTCACACCTAACTCTGTAATTGAGACTTTTCCAGAATGATCCCTAGAGGAACATGGTGCAGTGCTCTTTCTTCTGTAAGTGCACTGTTAGCCCATTCCCCTCATTCTACCTCTGACCCCACCTGCTGGTGCAGGGAAGTGACTATACTCAAATGCTATGTTGCCCACCCCAGCCAATCATAAAAAGTCTGCCGTTTGATTTCTGACCTTTTGCCGTGCACCTCATGACAGTTACATCAAAATAAGTAGGAAATTCACATTGGATTTCCCAACTGATTTCAAATTATCTCATAGAAGTCACTGAATTGCTGGTGTATCAAAAACAATGTTTCAATAATCTAACATTAAGCTACATTTAGTCAGATCTTGGCAAGAAAATGTTCACATTTCCCTAATGTTTTCCTCCCTAAAATCTCACACATGGTGTATTGGACATCGTTTTGGGGGCCTAAAAATCTCTCTTTATATTGTGGAAAGGTCCCTCACCCACGCCAACATGATCTATGGGACTGCTGCCCACTTCATGACCGTAACAGCAGGCCCTGGGGCCTGGCCTGACCAAGCTTGGCATCTCTACCCTGGGGTGAAGGGTTGGGCACAGGGAGGACTAAGACAGAGCAGGATGAATGAGAACCCTTCCACCCGGCATGAGACAAGGATTCTGGGGTGAAGGGTGCAGGCCCTTCTTCGTTTTGGAAGGGGAGCTACCAATGGTGGGCTTCCTTTCCCACTACTTGAAGACAGTCTTTCTATGACAGTAGAGAATAAGGCCAATGTACAAAGAGAAACAGAGGCTAAAATAACCAAAAAGATGGAGTGGGGAAGGGGGAAGAAAGAGAGAGAGAGGCTTGATGACATTATTTGAGCCCCAGAAAATAATTACAGCTGAAGCAAACTCATCCTGAACATCCCAAGGCAAGAGACTGTCTTGTTTAGCTCTGCATCACCATAGCTGACACGCACTTAGAGGCTCAATCCTTACTTGTTGAATGGTTAATACGTAACCAAGTCAGTAAATATTCCTTTTCTTTAAGTGAGTTATTTCTATCTCTTAAAAGTGAAGGTTCCCTGACTTAGGCAGTAACCCAGATGAATCTCACTCAGCACAGCCTATGGCATCCTCATCTCTACAATAACAGACTTGCAGGAGCAAAAGAAAGCATTTGAAATGACAAGTGAGCAGTGAGTTCATTTCCAAAAAGACAAGAAAGCTGAATAACAGAATGTTTTTGTCAACTTGCGTGGGAAGATATGAAACCATTCTAGGGCAGGAGAGATATTTTATAGGGTGTCTATTTACAATGCTTTTGCAATTTGGCATATGACGAAATGCCAGATGCCTTTTAATAATCGGTACTACTTTTAGCTGATATGTATTTGTATCAGTTAAGTGCCATGCTCAATTATTTAATTATACCTGGAACTTTTGTTGCTCCTTTATTAACCTAAATCATAAAATTAAGTGGTATGTTAATAGATACTTATATGCACCGGTTTTTAGCCAGAGATGCAGGTTAGAAGCACCTGTAAAGCACTTAAAACATTTTTTTTTTTTTTAACATTCCTGATGTAGTTATGTTTGGGGTGTACCCTCATGATTAAGTCCTCTAAAAACCTGCCAGGACACATCCCAAGTTAAGCTCAACACCTGCCGTCCCTTAAGGCAAAAGGAAGCATTCATTTTCTAAAGACTAACTTTTGCCTTTTCATTTTATTTCTTCTCAGTAGTAAGCTGCTTACAAAGCATTCTTTCTTTAGTTCATTCAAGAAACATTTAGGGAGTGCCTGATATTGCCAAGCAACCTGGGAGGCACTGGTGACAAAAAGGCAGGTTCCTGCCCTCAAGGAGCTCACATTCGACTGAAGGGAGATAGACATATCATCAGGGAAGTGTCATAAAACATGACACATGCTGGGACAGAATTGTGTATAAGGCACAGACAGGCACACAGGGCAAAGGCACTCTACTACAGCACGTCAATCTCAGGTACCATCTGCATTGGGAAATGTGCTGGGAACTCACATCAGGTGGTCACTCATGGCTTGTGGTTATTTATCTCTGAGGTAACTCTGCTATGTGTCAGGGTGGACCTACTGGTTCGGTCAGGTCATTATCTCAGACTGACCTCAACTTTTCACCTAGCCTACAGCCGCTTCCCTATCCCTAGTCCTTGGAAACAATGCTTCCTAGTGTCACTTATTTTCTCCTCTGCCCAGGGGAGTAAAGGTATAATCAGACCAGTACAAGGTGCTGTGTGAGTGGGGGAAGAGCTGATCAACTAAATACCCAACCCTTTCGTCGGCCCCTGAGAAGACAGCAGACCTCAATACTAAAGAAACAAAGTCTGGCCAGAGTTTAGGAATCCCAAGCCTGTCAATCATTTGCAATCTTCCTCAGCAACTATTTTTTACTTAACATGATTTTTGTCCATAAGCAAGTTGCTTCTCACGGGCAGGAACCTGCGTTTTCATCACTAGTGCCTACCAGGTTGCTTGGCAGTATTAGGAACTCAATAAATGTTTATTGAATGAACTAAAGAAAGAATGCTGTATAGGCAGCCCATACTGAGACATTGACTATATCATGTAAATTTTGGAAAGGAGTATTTCTTTCCACAGCATGGATTATTTTCAGTTCAAGCATTAGTTTAAGTTCTGTTTCTAAAACCTAAGCAATCCATATTTTAAATCAAAATAATTTAATCTTAGCGTACATTCTGTTTAGAGACAGCAGGGGAAGTATCATAAGAGAAGAAAAGGAAGGATATGTGAAATGTTTATTGAAGCAAGCTGTCTGAGGTTTCTAGCACCTAGAAAAAAACTCACTGAGATGTAAAAATGGTTGCTGATGGGATGTGGATATTTTCCTTTTCTCCCTATTTTTGTTGTCTTCTAATGAGCACATTACATTATGATGTTAAAAAAAAAAAAACAAAAAAACAAAAAAAAAAAAAAAAAAACTTAGCTTTCAAAAAAAAAAAAAGTAACTTCAGTTGATGTACAGGTTGCATTTTTACTCCCTTCCTCTCTATGAGAAACATTTTTTTCACTTTATTTACCATTTTCTGTAATAGTCTTTCCTCTGTGGATGCTCATCTAGAAGAGAAATTAATCATACTAGTAAGTGATCTATATATTGACCATATAGACCACTAAAGTTCTTTGGACAGATTTCCAATTTATGTTAACTTTCAAAGTGTCAGCTGATTGTCACTTTCCTCCAACATCCAAAAAGAGAGTCCACAGTCCAGGTCAGATATATGTAAATAAAAAGTTTACTCTGTGTAAGGGTCTATCCCAAGCCCACTTTCTCTGTGAAGATTTTCCTAACTATCGAGGCCATTGAACTGTGTCTTTCTTGAACTTCTATAGAGTGGCATGTGTCACATCAGTTATTATTTATATAGTTTTGGATTCTGTAATTGTTTTATATGATAGTTTTCATTCATTTATAAGGCATTATGGTTACTGCGTGCTAGGAACTGTGTTAGCACTAAGGAAAATGAGTAGGAGGGATTGCAGAAAACAGACACTTAAAATATGTTGTTGTAAATAACTTCAGTGTATAAATATGCACAGTGCTTTGCAAATCCCAAAAAGGAGTTCCTTACTCTTTGCCCATTCAGATTGTCATCTGCAGGCTTTACAGTAGGAAAGTTCCATTTTTCCACCCCACACCTTGACTGCCACCCCTCACAAGTAACTGTGGATTTACTGGATTCCAGCATACCCTCTAGCTCATTGGTTGGAAGCTGGGTGAGCGTGCTTGCTCCTTTTCTCCTCAAGTGTCCACGCAGAACCAAAGGTAGCTGGCTGAGTCAGGGGCTGCTCCCTTAGAAGGCTTATGGCTCTCTGGTGCTGTTACTCACTGACAATTTCCTTTTTTTCTGGTTTCTTCCTTTCATGTTGTCATCGAAAGTGCAGTAAAATTTGGGGTGATGACCAGGACTGTGAAGAGGCTCACTATGAGTGTCTAGCCTAGGCTTTGTGATCCAGCTCAGAATCACCCTCCGATCCTCAGTGGTGTCTGGGTACAAAGCCCAGCTAGCAACTTGCAGCTTTCTGTGTTTATATCCTCAGGGATTCATAAGGATATTCTGAATGCCCCTTTCATAATACTATCAACATCTTCCCTAATTTCTGAAATTGGTCATTTTGGCTACAGACTGAATTTTAATTTTCTTTTATAGTCAGTCACCCATACAACAAACACAGAATTGATTACATAATAAATGCTCGATTAAAGAGATGTTACAACTCAGTAGACGGAGAAATTCTCTCTGGATCAGATTTCCATATATTCATTGAATTTAGTTTTGATAAGATGTGCTAAGATAACATTTTTTAAAGGAAAGTTTAGGGCCCGGCACAGTGGCTCACGTCTGTAATCCCAACACTTTGGGAGGCTAAGAAGGGCCAATTATTTGAGGCTAGGAGTTTGAGACCAGCCTGGGAAAAAATAGCAAAACCCCATTTCTACAAGAAAGTTTTATGAGAAAAGGTAGGTATAATATACTAATATAAAGGTAGAAATTTCTAAAAGTACAAGGGGTTATTATAAACCCGGTTCTTATTCTGAATTGCATGTCCAAGTCACCCATGTTTCTTTTTTTAAATGCCTATGACTTAGACCTTCCTCAGGAAATTCTAATTCAGGAAAAGGGTTGGCATATAGCACCTGTGTGTACTTTTTAAAGTATGTACTTTTAGGCTGGGCACGGTGGCTCACACCTGTAATCAAAGCACTTTGGAAGGCTGAGGCAGGCGGATCACTTGAGGTCATGAGTTCTAGACCAGCCTGGCCAACAGGGTAAACTTCTGTCTCTACTTAAAAAAAAAAAAAAAATACAAAAATTAGCCAGCCGTGGTGGCGTGTGCCTGTAATCCCATCTACTCGGAAGGCTGAGGCTGGAGAATTGCTTGAACTCAGGAGGCGGAGGTTGCAGTAAGCACAGATTGCGCTACTTCACTTTAGCCTGGGTGACTGAGAGACTCCATCTCAAAAAAAAAAAAAAAAAATTTAAAAGACTCCACATACTTAAAAGCCTCTACATATTTTTCAGTACTTTTCAAAGATACCATAGATTATTTGCTGCATGACTAGGACTGCAAGTCACTGGAGGGGAGGAAAGGAAAGGAAAAGAAAGGAAAGGAGGGAAAGGGAAAGGGAAAGGGGAAGAGGAAGGGGAAGGGGGAAGGGATCCAGATACCAAACTAATGCACCTGAAATGAGCCTGGTCCTTCACCTTTGTCAATTAAAAAAGTTGAATTTTTACTTACTAAAACTATAGTCGTTCAAAAGATTTTCTTTGGAAAATTTCATCAATGATGATTTAAAAGCCATCCAAAATATATCATTCTTATTGCTTAATGCTAGTGTAAACTTAGTCTGTTATTTTTAATTTTTAAAAAGATTAATCACCAACCTAGGACAGAAATGTAGAGTCAGAGGTAATCACTCCATCCCTCATCTTCTGTTATCCACTCCCCATAGTGAATGCTCAGTACACCTCTATGGAATGCCTGAGTGACTGACTGAGTGAGTGAGTAACTGCTCCAGTGAGGCTCACATCAGTTGTTTGACTCACCCATGATCTTACTACAAGTAGATGACAGTGCTGGACTCAAATTCAGGAGAGCCCATTCCCAGTACTAAATTCTTCTGATTCTGACACGTGATTTACTCACCTCTAAACAACTGTCTATTGTTCTAAAGCCTAAAGCCATCCTTCAAGAATGCTATTGGCTCCCATATAGACTATTCAAAACAATGTGTCACATAGAGTTTAAAAACAATGCTAAAAATAATAACTAACAAAAAGACATGGAGAAATAGCAAGACTGCATGAGTGGAAGGTCTCCCAAAACAACTATCAATACTTTGAAAAG
The DNA here is from genome assembly GCF_024542745.1 of Macaca thibetana thibetana. NCBI lineage: Eukaryota > Metazoa > Chordata > Mammalia > Primates > Cercopithecidae > Macaca > Macaca thibetana. Next base: position 26,293,391 of record NC_065588.1, on the reverse strand, counting down.
GACAAAGTTTATTTCTACATATACATTTCCATTTCTTAAAAGGCAATCTTTGACCTTCTGTTTTTAAGTTGCACAGTGCTATCCTCCATTCATAGGTGTTCTAATGACAGGCATCAATGTGCTGCATTTAGTTTACTGGGTTCTGTCAGGCGATTTATCTCACTAGACAAGCTCGACTAACAAAGCCAAAAAAAAAAAAAAGGAAGAAGAAAGAAAGGAAAGAAAGGAAAGAAAGGAAGGAAGGAAGGAAGGAAGGAAGGAAGGAAGGAAGAAAGAGCCTAAACTTTGATCCATAATTGGTGTCTGTTTTCACAGTCATATGTTTTTAGATAACATTGCCTACAGAATTGCCTTTTGTAAACTGATCTGTAGCACCAAGAAATTGTGGTTTTAGAATGAGTTCTTACCACGCTCCCTTTTTAAGCCACCACTGAGAAAACAACTATAATATTACATGTTCTTAAAAATAAGACAGTGGAAAACAGCTACCATTGTTGACCAATCTCCCTTCAACAATGAGAAAGTTAACTGATTTTTGTTCCTAAATAATAATTTTGTTTTACAGTAGGATTTCTGCTGTTCAAGGAGAAGAAAACGCAGAATTCTGATAAAGAGAGAAGTGGATCAAATGACAGTTTTTCCAACTATATTGAGTAACTTTATTCAGAACAGCTGCTTTGGACCAAAAAAAAAAAAAATTGAGTAGTAAACTTTAAAAATAAGGAAAAAGATTTCCACAGAGATCACGGTTTATCTACTGATGCGACCTCAATGAGAAAGAAAGTAGATCTTCTTGTATACATAGCACAAAAGTAAAACTTGTTTGAGATTCCATGCAGTCTAAGGGAATCATTCTACTTTCTTTCCAGCCTGCTTCTTGTCCTCTAACACTGTCTTCCCTGGAGCACAACCGAACTGGGGAGAACTAGAGTGGCCAGCCCAGTGAATCTCCTAGACAGACTGGCAGACAGTAGGAATTGTTGCCTCCTTGAAATTTTTTTATTCTTCCTTTCCAGAGTTGTCACCTCTCTGAATACCCCTCCACTTTTTTGCTTCCCTCCATATGCTCTATTTATGTAAACCTTTGATAGATGCTTTAGCTTGGAGCTTCAACATTCTTGAGTCCCTAGCTATGTAGAAGATGCTGTATGATTCTACAGAATATGAAAAGGCAAATATCTGATTGCTTGCTCATTCCTCACAAAAGATCTCAAATACTGTTCAAGTTTTTGTGTATCTTAAACTTCAGCATATATCTCTTGACTAAAAACCTGCTTAGTTATTTAACAGTGAACTTTAAAGCTAAATTTTAAGATTAGGAGAAAATACGCGATGTGCTCAGAAAGCACAGGGGACAGTTATGGGGGAGAAATCGAATTTCTTAAATGTAGTGGTTAGTTTATATTTTGTGGCATGAGATTGTGTATGTAATTTTGCGTGACGGTGGGGCTTTCTGGAGTGGTGTGGGAGGTGAAGGGCAAGTTCCTTCCCTTGTTGTCGCCTCAGACTACATTCTGCAAGCACCTAATGTCTCAAGGCGTCAGGACACTGTTCATCGTGACAAGCAAAAAAATCTCGCTGCTGCCATGAGCACAGTCGTGTGAATGAATATTCAGCACCTCCAACTCAGATTTGCAGCTAATGATCTAGATTTTGAATTTGCAAGGTCCAATTGTGCAGCCTCCTTCTTTCATGCTGCCTTTCTCCTTAGCAGTTTCATTATTCGTTCATACCTCCAGGAGAAGAGGTAGAGATGGAAGAAGAAACAGAAATTCATCAACTTTTTTCAACTCAATCCTTAGTCCTGCTGGTCCTCTGGTTCTGAGATGGGTTGTGGAAGAGCAGGAAACGCTTGGAGGAACAGTCCTCTACAGTGCCATGAGCAAACAACACAGAGCACATCCTCAAGCCAGGGCAAACCGTATCCTGTTCACACAAAAAGACAGCAGGCTAAGTAAATATTTCACTATGGCACTGCAAAAAAAAAAAAAAAAAAAAAAAAAAAAAGTCTAGCTAAAAACGAAGCCAATCATTTGAGGGTTTCAATTACCAAGTGATGTACATCATCAGAGGCACTGCAACACCGTATGTGTATGTGTGTGTGTATGTGTATGTGTGAGGGTTGTAGAAAAACTACCCAGTTGGGTCTATTGCCTCCTTCAAGAGGTAGCCTGAAACTAAGAGAAACATGGAATTGTGTTTGTTTCATTTTAATGACTTTCAGATAGTCCACTGGCATCATTTTTTAGGGCCTCTTAGGAGGCACTTGGAACTAAGGCGGGACAGTAAAATCGGGATTTCTGAGGCTGTATGGGGTGCAGTCATGAAAAACTGAAAACACATCCATGCAGAGATTTGGTTTCCTGGTGGTGGTTTAAGGAATACAAGGCCCCTAAGCAAAATTGTGAAGTCAAAGAAGTTGCTCTTGATGCAGACCCACCTGGCTCTTGAATTCTCCTCTGCCCTGATGGTACCGTGGCCCCTGCTTCCCCTTCAGAGTGCCTGGCTCCTATCCCCAGCAAAACAGGAGAGGGCAAATCCATCAGTATGAGTGAGATCCAGTCATCCAGTCTGCAGGTGACAAACTCAGTCTCATTGCCCAGAGTATAAAAGCACCACCTCTTGGCATGGCCCTGCTGGCCCCTCCACCCTCACCTTCTCCTGTCCAGCCACACTAGGATCCTTTCGTTCCTCAAGCACTGCTCTCTTTCTTGCTGTCAGGCCTTTGAGCACACAGTTCTCTGTGCCTGAGATGCTCTTCTTTCCTCTTCCCCTCCCAGCGTTCCTCCACTCAGCCTTTGTAGTTTCCTCCAGGAAGCCTACCTTGATTGACCCCACAGCCTAGGTCAGCTCTGCTCCTCCAGCCCTTTCCCAGGGCTTCAACTTTGCTTCTCCTTTGCAAGTCTTCCTGCCATTGTCCATCCTTCATGGGATATTATGTTCCCTCCTATGCTGTAAGCTGTAGGACTCTGAGCTCTGTTTATGGCTGTACCTCCAGCACAGAGCCTGGCCCATGGTGAGTGCCAAATGACTATTTTATAAGTGAATGATTGAATGAATTAATCTAGTCTGGATATCTACAGTAACATCATATCTCAAGAGAATATAGTATTTTTAAACTCTTCAGGAAGTTTTCAGGTTTTTATCCTAGACCAGCTGCTCTTGCTGGGGGAACAGACCCGGGGCCAGAGTTGCTGAAGATCCATTTGGAAGATGCTGTGACCATAAGGTCATATCCAAGCTTCCTGTGTGTGTGCTGCTGAGGCACATATCTGCACCTGAGGCAGACCCACTCTGTTCCTTTTTGCTGTCCTATGTCCCTAACCCCTCCCATATCTCTGTCCCCCAAATTTCAACTGATGAATTCTGAATTCATTCTTACTGTGCTCATGTATTTGCTTTTGTTCCCCACCCCTCTCTACTTTAGCTGAATTTCACCCTCTATCCGGGCAGATATTATACAACTAGTCATCTACAGCCCTTCTTAAATTGCCTTATTCTGTGCTTCAGATTTCCATCCCTATAATGATTGCTAGCACTTATATATATCTTTTACCAAGCATGAAGGGCTTAAACACACACACACACACACACACACACACACACACACACACACACACATTTAGTCCTTACAATAACACTATGATATGGGTACTATTATAATCTCCATTCAACAGATGAGGAAACCAAAGCACACAGAGAAGTTAAGTAACTTACCCAAGGTTACCTGGTGAAGCCAAGTTTGAACAACGTGGTCTGGCTTCAGAGTCTACACTTTTCAGTGCTACATTCTGTTGCTTCTCAGTTATTAGGGATGTGAACTATCATTGCCGTAGTCACATTGCTTTCTTGAAGAATTCTCACTCTAGTGCCTACTAAGTGAGCATCAAAACACATGACCTTGTATTTTGTGGCTTCAAGTAATTGGGTAACTAGTGAGTACCTAACCCGGGTGACCTGACCCATAGGCCAGTCAGTGAGCTTAGACTTGGGGGTCTTGCTCAAAGGACAATTTGGACCATTCATACTGGAATATATGGGACTGGAAATGAACAACTAGGGCTGTTGTTAGTGGACGTTGGAGATGAGCAGTCATGACACACATGAAAGATATGGAACTGGAGGGGGCCATGCAGGGTCCTGTGCACGATGAGTGAGTAGAGAGCCTGCTGGCATAGAAGAGCAGAGCACCTTGTCAGATGCAGATGTGAGACAGACCATACGACCCTTAGGATCTCCAGACTAGCTCCAGCTGCTGATTTTTCTAGTTCCCAGTTTCTAGGATTTCTGTTCCTTGCATTCAAAGGATTCATGACTAGAACCTATTGCCTCAAGACTTCTGGTCCTCAAAGGCTTCCACAGCCCTTCACAGTTAGTCCAACAAGAGGAGGCAAAAACAAGGAGCTCCTTGATGGGAGGGGAAGCTACAGGTGGGGCAGAATGGGTCTGAGTCATGTGTGGTGCCTGGGGAACTTCCGCCACCTTCACAGTTCCTCTCTCAGAATGACCCTGACTTACTGAACACTGGGCAGCATGACTGTTCAAGGTTACACCTCTAAGCACTGGGGATGCAGACGAAGGTGTCCAGGGGTTCAAGATTTATCTGAGTGTCTAGAGCCATGTAGCAACCAGCCCCATGTCCCAGGGTTTCATGAGCCTAGGCTGGAATAACACACCACTTAAAAGTGAAATTTCTGGTATTCAGTAATCCTCAGAGATTCACTGAGAGACAGGTGGGAATAATAATATGATAGTAGCCTTAAAATAGTGTTTTATGTCTCACAAATCCCTTTTAATTAAATCATCTCATTGAATCCTCACCACGACCCTATATCCATTCAATCATTAAGCTTTGCTCATTTTGTATTCTGAACTTTTTTTCTTTCTATCTCCCTCTCTTCTCCTATTGTTATTACCTTAAGAATAAAGTCCAACAAGGAAAACCTTGCAAAGTCCCACTAAAAAATTTGGACTTTATTCTTAAGGTAATAAAAAGCTATGGCAAATATTTGAGCAGGAAAGTAATGTGTTTGATTTATATTTTGAAAATATCACTTGGCAACAGTGTGAATAATGGACTGATGGAGGAAGAGAACGGAGGCAGGTACATCAAGAGGGAGGCTGCTGTCCTCATCCAGCAGAGGCACGATGGTGGCTTGAACAGGGTGGTAGAATTGGGAATGAGAAAGAAAGAAAACTGCCCAAGTATCTATCTGACTTCAGCAACTGGGGGAGACGGTGTTTCCATGTTAGAGGACAAAGTTGCTACTTCCCAAGAATATCTAGACCATGCACCTCTCAACTATTTTTGGAAGAATATTTTTAATTGGTGCAAGCACTTGAGAAGAGAAGAAACAAGGGAGAAGATTTTTGATAAAGAAGTTACTGAGTAGAGCTGTGCAGTGACGCTCAGCCTCCCATTGACTGCAGAAAAGGCATAAGCAAGTCTAGGGTGCTGGCTTTAACAGAGCGTTTGAACATCTTCATTTACAGTTTGTCTTAATTCCAGAAGTAAATTTAGCAGAATTTGATACTGCTTTAAGGATTTAGAGGGGCTTGTAAAAGGTGTAGGGCCATCTCTCATAGTCTTCCCTTTCATTATTACTGAATGTGACTCACATAATCAAATATTCTATGGCAATCTAATGATTGTGAGTCTTCTATCTATAAAAGGTTGAAAGATAGAGAGGCTGAATAAATTATTTCATCGGAATAATTTAGGCTAAAATATCTACATGAAGAGAGAGACAGAGAAACTGAGAGAGCTAGAAGAAATACTACATTTGAAATATTTTTTGCAATTTAAGAAACTCAGAATAGGCCAGAGGCTGTGGCTCACGCCTGTAATCCCAGCACTTTGGGAGGCCAAGGTGGGCAGATCGCACGAGTTCAGGGGTTTGAGACCAGCCTGGCCAACATGGCGAAACCCCAACTCTACTAAAATTACAAAAATTAGCTAGGCATGATGGCATATGCCTGTAATACTGGCTACGTGGGAGGCTGAGGCAGGAGAATCGCTTGCACCTTGGAGGCAGATGCTGCAGTAAGCCAAGATCATGCTACTGCGCTCCAGTCCGGGTGACAGAGCAAAACTTTGTCTCAAAACAAACAAACAAAACAATCCCTCAAAATAATTTTTTTATACTCAGAATTGAATTTTCTTTTTAAGCCCATTAAAATTATAGTTTTTGTAATTTTTAAATTATTAACAAGTAAGCTCTGTGAATTTCATAGAATTGTATTTCCCATTCTAGATTCATATCTCACAGCTGAAGTGACCTGCTTTTTTCAAATGTTGGTTTATTGAGCTAAACTTTTGGCATCGCCTCAGCTTTTCTGTATAGCTCTCTAAAACAAACAGATTCCTGGATATGCTAATGATAAATATGAATATTATCATTGTTTAAAACATAAATATTCCCATAAAATCACAAAAAAATAAAACTAGCTACATGGCAAGAGAATGAAATGGTGAGCTATAGACTGGGAGAAAATATTTACAAATCACATATTGATAAAGGACTTGTATCCAGAATATATAAAGAACTCTCCAACTCAGTAATCAGAACACAAATAATCCGATAAAAAATGGAAAAGATTTGGACAGACACTTCACAAGAGAAGATATATGGCAAATAAACACCTGAGAAAATGTATGGTATCATTGGTCATCAGGAAAATGCAAATTAAATCACAATGAGGTGTCACTTCACAGGTATGAGAATAGCTAAAATTGAAAAGAACGGGCATTTCAAGTGTTCATGAGGATGTAGAGAAACTGCAGTTGTCACACGCTGCTGGTAGGCACACAAAATGCTACACCCACTTCAGAAAAGAGTTTGGTAATTTCTTAAGAAGTTAAAGGCATCTATCATATGACCTCGCCCAGGATAAGTAAACGCCTACACCCACAAATGAAGATTTGTAGGCAAATGTTCATAACAACTTTATTTGTAATATTCCTAACATGGAAATAAACCCATGGCTGGATTGCAAAATAATCATTCGAGAGAAAAAAGCCAGACCAAAAAAAAAAAAAAAAAAAAAATACATCTAATGAGTCCATTTGTATAAAATCTTAGAAAATGCAAACTAATCTATAGAGGCAGAAAGTAGATCAATGGTTTCCTAGAAATGGTAGGGGGAGGCCAGGCACGGTGACTCACGCCTGTTATCCCAGCACTTTGGGAGGCTGAGGTGGGTGGATCACCTGAGGTCAGGAGTTCGAAACCAGCCTGGCCAACATGGTGAAACCCCATCCCTACTAAAAATACAAAAATGAGCAGGGTGTGGCATGTGCCTGTAGTCCCAGCTACTTGGGAGGCTGAGGCAGGAGAATCACTTGAACCTGGGAGGTGGAGGTTGCAGTGAGCCAGGATTTCGCCACTGCACTCCAGCCTGGGCAATAGAGCGAGATTCTATCTCAGAAATAAATAAATAAATAAATAAATGGTAGGGGGTTAGGAGATGGGGGAGGGAGGGATTACTAAGGGACACAAGAAAATTTTAGAAGGTGATGGGAAAACTTACCAAACTGTACACTTTAAATATGTGCAGTGTATTATATGCCAATCATACCTCAATAAAGATGTCAATGAGAAAAATAGGTAGATGTGGTCAGTATTTGCAGTTTAAGTGGAGCTTGAAGCATGATCAATATTTAACCAAGGTAGTATTTAGAGATCAGGGGTGTATAAGTGATAATGCCTTGAAAGTGTGAGTTTGACCTTCAAATAATGCCTAATATTTCTCATGGCTACCGCAAAGAAGTTTCCTGATTTCTTTCACCTTTACCGGGTTTAAGCAGGGTGTATTTATCTTCCTGGTGACCAATGAAACCCTGGCCATTTCCTCCCTGGGATGCTTTTAGCCAGGGGAGCTTGCCTTCCATGTCATAGGATGGTTCACTTAAAAAATTTATAAACTTAATATAGAAATCTCATGTATCACATATTTCTTTGAGTTTCGGAGATGGCTGCAAATGAATTTTTCCTTGTCTAGTAGTTTTATGGTATTGCTTAAATAAATCTTCATTGCTTCATTCATCCTTGAAGACACTATTTAAGTTTAATCGTCCACATAAATAAGCCACAGTCGACATAATAAACAAAAAGAGATAACAAAAATGGTAAGGGCAATACATTTTAATGTATTGGGATTTAGTTTCCAAATTCCTTGAAATATAAAATTTGAAGATACAATGGCTTGTCAATCAACGATTAAAATAGCTTTCTAAGATAAATACCACAGGCTTCTTATAAAAGATAATGACTGAACATATGTATTTGCGTACTTTCCTTCCTAAGACCCTATGGAAATGGCCATGAAGTAGTAAAACAGGAAGAGAAAAAAGAAGAAACCTGTAAGAGTAAGGAGAAAGTGAAGAAGATATCAGCATATGAAAGAGATCAGCAAGTATCTGAACACCGGAAAAAGAAAAAGAGCATGTTAGCAGAAGAGGCCCTGGATATCCCCAAAAAGAAAGGCTCCAGAGTAGGGATGCACCAGGGTTCCCAGGAGAGGCCGAATCTGTAGTTACAGGGGCAAAGTTCAAAGGTGAACCTGAAACCTGGGGACCTCATTAAAGATCTATTTAGAGAACAGTTGCACCCATCACCCCTACTTCCACCCTTAAATGCAGAGCAACACCCTTACAGGCCACCCTGACATTTGTCCCCACGCTCTTTTCTAAAGAAAGGAAACACACAGACACTCCTAGAATGGCAGTTCACACCCCTGAGTAAAGTTTCCCAGTTCTGGAAGTTGGAAATCACCCAGAAGCCCGTCAGTCATTATATCTTGCCCTGTGTCTTAAGTAGGAACAGGCAGTGAAGGATCATGAAATGTGTAAGTCAAATCAACAACACAAAACAGAAGGATCAAAACGAACAGCCCTCAAAAGGAATGGGGAGAATTCAGCAAGCAGAAGAGAGCTTGTTAAAAATTTTTCATTACTATCCTCAGGACTGTTGATAAAGATATGGTATCCATAAAACAAAAATTGGAAGCTAATCCACATAGAAGATCGGAACAATAGATACATGATTCATGGGGAAAGATAGACAGAGAGGGGGAGAGAGAGAGAGAGATCTGTAAAGAAAGTGGATTATAATTGTGCCACTGCACTCCAGCCTGGCGACAGAGCAAGACTCCGTTTCAAAAAAAAAAAAAAAAATAGATAGCCAGGCGCGGTGGCTTAAGCCTGTAATCCCAGCACTTTGGGAGGCCGAGGCGGGCGGATCACGAGGTCAGGAGATCGAGACCATCCTGACTGACACGGTGAAACCCCGTCTCTACTAAAAAATACAAAAAACTAGCCAGGCGAGGCGGCAGGCGCCTGTAGTCCCAGCTACTTGGGAGGCTGAGGCAGGAGAATGGCGTAAACCCGGGAGGCGGAGCTTGCAGTGAGCTGAGATCCGGCCACTGCACTCCAGCCTGGGCGGCAGAGCGAGACTCCGTTTCAAAAAAAAAAAAAAAAAATAGAGAAAGTGGATTCTATGTAACAAAATGATTAAAAACAAGCGTTTTTGAGGATATTCTGAAAACACATTTGTATTTTATGCTGGAAACCCTCTCCAAGTGGCACAAAGATTAATCTTGGCTTTGAGCCTATAGAGAAGAACATGTAGGCCACATTATTTACAATGTCATAGCAATGCAAATGCCATTTATTGAAAATTACTTTATTTCTGTTAAAAATCATAGATTAGCATCTAATAGGAGATGATATAATACAAATGAGTTATATCCTCATCTTTCACATCAGGGACTTGTTAGACACAGTCTAAAAATGTTCATCAAGAAATAGAGGAATTAGCCTATTATGCAGAATTGTGATGGTAACTACCTAAGGAACTGAAAACAGCAGTGAGCAAGCGTGGATATTTACCTCCAGGGAGCGGGACTGATGGGGTAAAGGCTAGCAGACTTTTCCACAAAAAGTCCTTCTGGAATATTCAACATTTTTACCATTTAAATGTGTAAAACACATTTTAAAAGTTCTAAGGTGAATGTATACTTCACACTGAATAAGTGGAATCTATTACCCATCAAATATTATGTCCATTCAAGGGACTGAGGCAGGAGGATTGTTTGAAGTCAGGAGTTCAATACCAGCCTAAGCAACAATAGTGAGACTCCTGTCTCAAAATAAATAAATAAATAAATAATAATAATAATAAAATGAAATTATAAGAGACTCTCATGAATGGGGTGACTTTGCACATATTACTGCATTTGGTCTACACCTAGGAGGCAGGTAGGTGCTGTTATCCTGTCACTGCTGTCAGTGAGAAAATTAAGATTGGCATGTTTAGATGGCTTCCCCCACATCACAGAGGTGACAAGTGGTAGAGGTGAAGCCTTGGCTGGAGTCTTCCAATGCCAATTCCAGGATTCCTTCCTCTAGTCCAGCAGTCCCAAAAAGTTAGGTTTTAGGAACTCTTTATGCTCTTAAGAATTACTAAGGAGCTCAAAGATATTTGGTTTATGTGAATTATATCTATTGATACTTATTGTGTTAAAAGTTAAAACTGAGACCTTGTAAAATATTTATTTATTAATTCATTTAAAAACAAAATTATAAACTCACATAAATACTTTGATGAAAAATAACTATAGTTCTTTGACCAAAAAAAAGTGAAAACGGGCATTATTTTAAATATTTGTAAATCTCGAGATTGATTAGAAGATAGCTAGATTCTCATAACCCCTTCAGTATTCATTGTATTTAGTAGAACATATCAAGCAGCCTCAGGAAAAATTCCACTGTACACATTAAAAAGGGCAAACAATTTTTGGCATTATTAAGAATATAGTTTTGCCTTTGTAAACCCCCTAGAAGGGTCTCAGGGACCTCCAGGGGTCACCAACCATCGTTTGAGAATGGCTTTTCAACAGCACAGCTGCCTGATGAAGTTTGAGATAACTAAAAATTAATAAACCAAAACTATTAGGAAAATGTCAGGAGTGTTATGGCTATTACAATGGCAAATTCAAAAATGTATATACACACACATTTATTTACATACATACTCATTTATTGAGTAACCCACCTCTGCTTCTGATTCGACCTTACTTTGTAGGCCTAAACTCAGGCTAAAAGTGACCTCTGTATCCTGGAGGACATGAAGGAGAGCCCACAATATCATCCCAAAATAGCAGAAGGAGGCAAAGAACCATGTTAAAGGGAAGGGTTTCAATCTCATCACTATCACTTACTAACTGTATGATTTTTTACCAATTTACTTAATCTCTCTAAGTCTCAGTTTTCTCATTTGTAAAATAAGGATAAAAACAACTCCTATTTGTAGAGTTACTATGTGGCGAAATGTGATAATTTATATAAAGTAATTATAATTACATACAATGCTTGACAAATGACGAACACTTACATTTATTATTACTTGTATTATTGAATGAGCAAAGCTGTTTCTCTCAATCTCCCCAATTCGACTGCTAAGCAGGGTTACAGATGGGGAGACAAATACCTAACCGGGAAGAAGAACTTGCTCGGTAAGTATTTATTCAATGAATTCCAAAACACAAAGTATCAGATTCTGAATTAAAGCAAATTTCTTCTAGCTTACTTAGAATTAGCAAATCATAGACCACAGGGAAAAATTAGAGTAATGACAATAGATAATTAAAGAACAAGAGGTGAAGCATATAATTCAAGGATGTTTGTATAGATTTTCTTTATAATGCTTTGTTACTTGAAAGGATTTCAATAGTGGCAATCAATCCAATTGTTTGGATCTCAGAAAATAAATGAAGACTCTTAAAATAGCACTATATTATGAAGTCTGCTTTAACGTCATTGGAGGAATATGGTCTATTAAGGGTTTAGGACAGTTCTTACTCAGAGCCATAGGAATTAATGCCATATGTCTGAAGACAAGTTTCTTAGTTCCGCTTTATTCTAGATCTAGAGTTACAGTGAGAAACAGAATAATTTATTGTAGTCAATCCTCATTTAATTCCTAATTTTAACTTTGTATGGTACCAAGAATATTCACTCACATTGTATAAACTAGGTGCACAAAGAAATGCAGCTTTTTAATTTCACTATAGCTTTTTAGATTTCCTCATGAGTCCCCGTATTGTTGAGAATTGGGGGAGTGTAGGGAGGCCAGTGGGTTATATTTTGTGTAATCTACAAAGCTTAGTCCTGTCCAATCCTTTGTACTGTCTCTTCAGATGATACTTGCTTGAATCTTTGGTGCTCAGAAGTCACCTCTCTGCAAGTTCTCTCTACACCTCTGGAACCCCTCAATAGAGAATTTGGGTCTTTAAGGTCAAATTTGTGGTAGGAGGAACCAGTCGCTCTAAGGCTAGAGCATTTTCTAGGGTCCACAGCCTACTCTGCAACCCTCAGAAAAGGAAGACATGAGTCCAATGTCTTTCCACTTCCACATAACTACCTAAATATTTCTAAAATCTTACTTGCTGAATTTTCAAACTTAACATAGGAAAGAAGGGTGAGAACTTTGATATTTGACCTCCTCAAACTCCTTGTCTTCCTTTCCTTGGATCAGAAGGGCCAGACTTAGACCTACTCCTTCCTCTATGTCATATCTTCTTCTCTCTTTCATTAGCCACCCCCATAGCCTGGCTGTCCTAAGAGGAGGAGCTATACTCTCTGCACTAAGAAAAAAAAAAAAATCTATGATTTGAATCCTCCTAGCTTAGTCTTGGTAGCTAATGGTAAAGAGATTTAGAAAACTCTTTCTCAGCAAAATCTGGCTTACATGACTATTGTCTGTTTGAAAATCCTATTTTGATATCAGAGGCTAAATACTAAGCCTCCTATCCCTTTGTATGCCTTCTATAATGTTCCTAAATCTTCTCAAGGCAAATGAGTGCTTCTGGAAAAATAAAGAAAATACAACAGAGACAATCTCATTAGGATATTTCAAAAATATCCCCCATTATGAGTGGTTGTCGTTACTCCAAATTCAGGCAATTTGTATGGACAACATCAATTTGCATATTAACTGAGAGCCTTCCAATTGCTTTTGAAAGAGTGAAGCAAAGACACAGCAAAAAAAAAAAAAAAAAAAAAAAAAAGTTAGTAGAAAGCAGAATCAATTCTTTGGGAGTTTCAAAACTAAAGAAATACTCAATGAATACAGGAATGCTCTTCAAGCACTCCCCCAGTATTCCAGTCAGCTAGCTAGATACTTGATGTCAGAATGACCATCATTACCTTAAGTTGTTTGTTTTTTGTTTTTTGTTTTTCAAAATGAGGCCCATAATCTTTCTTTTAAAAAATAAAAAAAAATCACTAGCATTATTTCTTTACCTTGTAATCTTGTTAATAGTACCACATTTCTCCCAGCATAACAATCACCTCCAACTCAATTTCATTCAAAGCACATTGGCTACAAACATGGTAGGTACCACATTAACCATTGTGGCATGTCAAGGGCACAGACTCTGCCCCCAGGGAATGTCTAATAATGCCCTCCATCTAACCAATCACTAAGTCATATGGATTTTTCCTTTGAAATGGGTCTCGTGTTTTCCTCTTGGCCCTCTTTTCTGCTGTCACCATCTCATATCTGAATCACAGCCGTGGTGGCATTATGACCCATCCCCTCCACAAAACCTTCTTCCTGCTGCCCAGAATGCAAGTGTCTTCCATTATTTCTTAACCCCACTATTGTTGGTGCTCAATAAGTATTTATTAGATTTAATTAAGTTCTTCAATCCCCACAGTTGTCTCTGAACAGTCTAACTGTATCCAGAAGTAAAGTGAGAGGATGTCTGTAAAGTCAATGCAACTTTATTCATACAGAGCAACAGTTGATGCTTGCACGCTTGCCCCACCCTCATCCCCAATCAGGGGTTATCCCTGCCTTGCAGCCTCCGAACACTGGGTGGGGTGGATACAGAGCAACAGTTGATGCTTGTACGCTTGCCCCACCCCCTATCCCCAACTGGGGGTTATCCCTGCCTCTCAGCCTCCGAACACTGGGTGGGGTGGATTGCCCATTTGGTCATTTTAGCATTTTTAAAACTTCCTTTCTTCATCTTTCCTTGGATGCCCTATGTGCGTAACAATTTCTTAGTGCCCTTCCCTTTAGTGTCTGTGCCAATCACATATGTAATCTTACAAATATGTTGCCCTTGTTATTCCTTTTTTGGGGGGGTTGGGGACAGGGTCTCACTCTGTTGCCCAGGCTGGGGTGCAGTGGTGCGATCACAGCTCACTGCAGACTCAAGCTCCCTGGCTCAAGCGACCCTTCCACCTCAGCCTCTCGAGTAGGTAGGACTGCAAGCCTGTGCCACCACATCCTGTTAATTTTGTATTTTTTGTAAAGATGGGGTTTCACCACATTGCCCAGGCTGGTCTCAAACTACTAGACTCAAGCTGTCCTTCCACCTCAGCCTCCCAAAATGCTGAGATTACAGTTGTAAGCCACCATGCCCAGGTGCCCTTGTTATTAATTTCATCCTTCTATGTCTTAAAACATTCAAAAGCAAGGTTAATGAGTGGCTGTACTTTTATTTTAAAGACTGCGATGTAATGTAACAGATGGCATTTTCCTGACTGGGGAGGAACAGGGTGTTCAGTATCTAGGCTGTAGAACCAATTCTACTTCAGAAAAACTCCCACTTCAACCTTGCTCAGGTGTGAGTTACTAAGTCACATGAAGGACATGGAATACCATTTAAATCTCTTCAAAGAGGGAGAGAGAGAAAGAGAGAGACAGAGAGAGTTGCAGTCTGCTCAGACGGTAAACTGACGGTAAATAAGCTTGTTTATATTTATTGAATGGAGGCAAAGTTTTTCATGCCTGCTGGCTCCCTGGGTTGGTCGGGGAAGAAAGTAGAAGAGATTGTAAAGGGAAGCCTGCTCTTCTCTTTTATAAAGATAAACGTCATAAAGGAGGAGACAGAAATTGCTGGAGCAGAACAAGCTGCTATCCTCAGTGTCAGGGACCCTCCGCAAACCTCACCAGACAGTTTCAGTCTTATAGAGAGCTGCTTATTGTCCTTTTATACACTCTGCTGCTTTTTCCAATCTTTGTCCATAAGGTTTTTAATATGTAGGTAGCATAAACATCATAGAGGAAAAAAATAAAATTGAGATGAAAAAAATCAACAAAATATATGACTTTTAAGCAATCACTATAAACACTTTCTAGGTTTTTAAAAAATCTAACATATATGGTGTATGCCTCAATAATGTTCTAGTTCTCAATAAATGTTTGTTGGATAACTGAATTAATTGACTAATTAAAGGCTATCATCATACAGTGACACAGGTTGGTGCTCTATTTTTGCATTATAATTAACATAACTATTTTATTTTTCAATATTGGTAGATAGTCATTGCCTTCTGTTTTATTGGTTTTGTAAAGCTCCATTGAGTGGGTATTCCAAAACTGATTCAATAATATCTATATACCTGGAAAACCTTTAATGTTTTTCTAATTCTTCCATAATAGATAAAACTACATTGACAATCTTTCTCCATACTGCTTATTCCACAGTTAACGAGCCACTTCCTTGGGTTAGAGTCTCCAGATCAGAGACAGCAAACTTTTCCTATAAAGGGGCAGACAGTAAATACTTTTGGCTTTGCAGGCTATATGATCTCTGTCTCAGTTACTCAGCTCTACTGATGGATTATGAAAGCAGCCACAAACAGTACATAAATGAACAAGCATGTCTATGTTCCAATGAAGCTGGGTATATGTGCAATGAAATTTGAATTTATTTAGTTTCCAATGTGTCATGAAATATAACTTGTTTTCATTTTATTTCAACCATTTAAAAACATAAAAGCCACTCTTAGAGATGTAAAAATAGGCAACAGGGCAGAAGCTGGCAATTTGCTGATCCCTGCTCTGGGTCAAAGGCCATGAGCAGTCTATGGCTCTCAATATACAATCAGCCAGTTTTTTAGCTGGTAATTTTGATGGTTCCTTTCAACTATATCTCTTAATTGCTACATTTCTGAGTTCAGGCATTTATATAGTGTTTTGATCACTAGACTACATAATTATTAAGGGACAATGCAAAAGAACTACTCTTGCTGCTCATTATCTTTGGCCAGTAACCATGTTATTTTATTATTGTTATTATTATTATTATACTTTAAGTTCTGGGGTACATGTGCAGAACGTGCAGGTTTGTTACATAGGTATACATGTGCCATGGTGGTTTGCTGCACCCATCAACCGTCATCTACATTAGGTATTTCTCCTGATGTTATCCCTCCCCACTAGCCCCCCAACCCCTGACAGGCCCCGGTGTGTGATGTTCCCCTCTCTGTGTCCATGTGTTCTCATTGTTCAACTCTCACTTAGGAGTGAGAGCATGTGGTGTTTGCCTTAACCATATTCTGAAAGTCAACTTAGAGTGATGGGGCTGTACAAGAGCTGATCTTGTCCAACCTTCTGTCATGGCCATCTGAAGCAAGAGCATAGTTAAAAGCTGTTCAGAAGGGGCTCTCCAGAATTTCTTCATCTAACCTCAGTCTTTTCCAGTCAAACACATTTCATTCTAATTCTTCATCTGAGCCTGAGAACACTTGGCCACCTGCCACCTTCAAACACAAAGACAATTATTAAGTTAATTCCTCTGCATTTCTTTCTCTATCCTAAGTTGATAATGATGAACAAAAATTATTTCCTTTTGTGGACTGTGAAACTAACATATTAAAGTGCCTTATCTCTGATTGGAAGGTGACTAGAGAAAAGGAAAACTAACTCAAAATTTCATGTTCCCTGCCCCTAGGGCTCCTGTCACAATCATAAATTAATATTTGTTCAGCATCTATTGATTGCATGCCACTGTGTGAGGCACAATAGCAATTAGTCCCACTCATTATTGAACATTTTTAATATTTTTTCAATGTATTAAATTGTATTCTGGATGATTAAATTGCTCCAGGCCATAAGTGCAAAATCGAAAATATTCAATTAGGACGCACAGAACAAAGCAGCAGCAGTTAAAACATTTTGCATAGTCCCTTAATAATTAAAATATCAGCTTCACAGCTACCGATCTTAAAATCTGGAAGGCTTAGATTTTACCAGAAGTTCTGATGGCCAGAGGACTTGAACCAGAAAGGGCAGTGAACTCCTTATAAAGAGGAAAACACTTTCCCCAGCTCTGTATAGATCGAATTTGAGACCCGAGCCTTGCAGGTGGCTCATATCATCTGCCAGAGTTTTCCTAAATTATTTCTTAATTTTAAGGTACAAAAAAGGTACACTCCCTGTTCTTATTCCAACTAGAAGTTCAGAAATTTTCAAATAAAAATACTAGTTCAAAAATTCTTCTTTATATCCCACCCCTTATGCTCTAAGCATTTTTTAAATGAGATGTTTGCATAAACCAAACAATATACTATATACAAAGAAAATAGTCATTTCTCTTTATGAGACTGTCCTACAAGCTAAGGCCAATGTTATTCATGGCTGAGAGTCATTAATAGGTAGAGCAGAAATCAGTCTGAAGAGGAGGATCGAGAGGAGGTTTGCTTGTCGTTATCTTTACAGACATGGGTTCAGTAAATTTGTGACTGGTGCTAATCACATGGCGCTGTTAATACTGCAGAGAAAAGAGGTAAATTCAAAATAGCTTTGACCAGGTTTTTTAATGCTTGTACAAAAACAGGGTAAAATTTAATAGCTACAAATATAAAATGGTATAACTAGAAGGAAAAGAAAAGTCAACCATGAATACAAATGCAATATAGAAAAGGGCTGGCTTATATTTGACAATGAACTGAATAAATCAATAATAAGAGTGTCACTGGAATATAAGCCAATATAAATTTAGGATATTTTGATGTCTGTCATCACGTCCCAGGTTTATTTGTTTAGAGAAAGAGTCTGACTCTGTCACCTTGGCTGGAATACAGTGACAGCCTAGAAAACAGGGCCTCAAGCAGTCCTTCCACTTCGGCCTCCCAAAGTGCTGGGATTATATCATAGGTTTAGATGTGTGAATGTCATTCTGTGTTAGACCCAAACAGCATGATGCTGAAATAGACTAAGAATCACCTGGTGAGATTCTTTAAAACAAAGACTCCAGCGCCTAACACTGTAAATATGACATAGTAAGTTCTTGGGAAGGATCCTGAGAATCCATTTTAAACAAGCTTGTGCCATGATTCATATGCAGGTTGGTCTCTGAAGCATGCTTTGAGAAACACTGCTCTCAAGAATGATCAATTCTTTTTAGTCTCTTTAGTCACTCTGTCTGCAGTTCAGGTGATTATCAGTGGTATGTGATGCTGCTGTGACTTTCAGTTGAGTGATCTGCTTATTGGGCTTTGCACAGACCTGAGAATTAAGATAAACTACATTAATGTGCAGGCCATCTACTTCTGATTTTTATTTCTTTATTAAGATAAACACTCAAATGATATGTACCATGATTGAACATTCTTCTGTCCTCTAAGTTTCTTGAGAGCAGGGACTGCTTTTGTTCACCTTGGTGGCCTTGGTGTTTAGCACAGTGGAGTTCACAAATAATTTTAATTTGTTGAATACTAGACAAAATGTAATTGATTTATTAATCTAAATTATATAAGAGATAACATATCAGTATTTAAAGAATTATAAACCCATAGTTTGAATGTCTTTATCTCCTCCAAAATTCATATTGAAACTTAATTCTCTCTAAAATTCAGTTGTTGACAATGTGGCAATATTAAGAGGTGGGGCCTTTAAGAAGTGAATAAGCCATGACGGCTGCTCCCTCTTAATGAGATTAATGCCCTTTTAAAGGAGGCTTCAGGATGCATTCAGCTAGCTAACTACCTTACTCTTTCTGTTCTCACTTGCCCTTTTGCCTTCTGCCATGTGACGACACAGCAAGAAGGCCCTCAGAAGATGCTGACACCTTGATCTTGGACTTCCCAGCCTCCAGAACTGTAAGAAACAAATTTCAACTCTTTATAAATTACCCAATCTTAGGTATTCTGTTAGAGCAGCACAAACAGACTAAAACAAATGGAAAATGTTTACTCACTTATTCTTGTGCTAGACATTCACCCAATTTTACCTGTTCTGGTTCTGAGGTTTCAGAGACATTTCAGATTACCTTAACAATTGATTACTACTTATTATAGAGAAGGTATTAATTGCCTTCTTAAGAAAAACATTGTGTCTTACTCCCCACGCCACATTTAACTCTTAGTCCATTCAGGTGTAAACCTTCCCTCTTTCAATAAAGGACTGCTTTCAGTTCTTCATGGTGTGAGTTGTAGCCATATTTGCATGCAAAGTTCTGAGGTCTCAAGCCTCATGTTTTCTTGTTTTCTTCATTAGCAGACACACACACACACACACACACACACACACACACACACACACGTCTTGAAGCATATTGTGTTTGAATCTGCCTAATCCTCTTCTAACTCCTCATCAGGTCTAGTTAAACATCCTTCTACCAATTCATCAACTTAATTTGGGTATTACTCTATATTTACATAGTTTTTCAGGCAACATATTAACTTATCTTCCCAAGCTTTCGGATCGTTTTGAAGTTGTATCTTAATGGGATTTCTCCTGCTGTCATGAAAATTTTACTCCTTTAACCAAGCAAAACTCTTTAAACCAAGTTATATTATGGTTTCCTTATAAAGGCAATCCTTGCTCACCACTTTAAATTTGAGCTTTACTAAATTGTTTCATTCACTAAACTGTTGTAGTACACATTTGCATGCCATGTTTTGAAGTTTACTTACTAAAGTTACAGGTTTCAAAATAAAAAGTATGTCCCCTGGTGAAAGTTAATGATATTGGAGCGGTTTCATTGATAAGACCAAAATGCTGAAGGCTAGCTTTACTTTCTTCAGCTCCATGAAGGGCTTCTGGGGAAGAGATCTCTAGTAACTAGTTATCCATGTCTAGATAGAATAAATAAGGGCTTAAGTTAAAGCAGGAGAGCCACAAATTTATCAGCAGAAGGAACTCATGCTATTAACAGTATGCTGAGGGTAAGAATAGCAAATGTGTCAGAAAGTTTGGGCCTTCATTGACCTAAAAGAAAGATTGGCTCAGGGGCTATCTTGAAGCCCTATTGAGCAGAATTATAAAAAGAAAAATGATTAACTGCATAGGTGATTCTTGTAATAATTTTTCTCAAGTTAAAACAAAAAAAAGAGTTTTGATATTATTTGCACATAAGATGATCAAATTAGATAGCAACAGGTACCCAAACAATAAATGAGGAGTTGACCAAATGGACTGGCCAGGGATACGTTTCACAGATGAATGATAAATGTCTGGATGACAAAATATGCACCAAAAACATTCATTTGCTCACTTCTTAATTCAATAATACTGTCTAGGTACTTATTAAATGCCAGATGGTATTCTAGACCACCGGTCCCCAACCCCCCGGCCATTGACTGGTACCTGTCCATGGCCAATTAGGAACAGGGCTGCACAGCACAGGGTGAATGGCTGGTGAGTGAGCATTACCGCCTGAGCTCCCACTTCTGTCAAATCAGTGATGGCATTAGATTCTCATAGGAGCATGAGCCCTATTGTGAACTGCACATGCAAGGAATCTAGGTTGTGCTCTTTGTGAAAATCTAACTAATACTTCATGATGTGAGGTGGAACAATTTCATCCCAAAACCATTCTCCACACCATGTCTGTGGAAAAATTGTCTTCCATGAAACTGGTCCCTGGTGCCAAAAAGATTGGGGAACCACTGCTCTAGGCACTTGAACAAAAGAGAGACCCCGACCTTGTGTAGTTTACATTTAATTTGGGGAGGCTAACAATAAAAAATAAATATAATAAATAAGTAAATCATAAAGTATGTTAAGAAATGATAAGCAATGAGGAAGAAGGAAAAAAGCAGAGCCAATTAAGGGGGATCAGGAGTACAGTGGTGGGCGCTAAATTGCAGAATTAGATGGGGCAGGGCAGGCAAAGAGTTGAGCAAAGATTTGAAGAGATGGAGTGAACCCAGAGGATGCCATTGGGAAGACTGCTCCAGGCAGAGAGCTAAAGCCAAGACCCTCAGGCATAGGTACCTGGTAGGTTCAAGAAGCAGCAAGCAGGCCACATGGGTGGAATGGAGTAAAGGGAAAGAAACAGAGGAGGAGATTATAGGTAAGAGGGGTGGAAACTGATCGTGAAGGGCTGTGTAGACTTCAGTCAATACTCTGAATTTCACTATCAGTAAAATGGAAGCCATGCAAGGTTTGAAGCACAGGGAAGACAGGCAGAACATGACTTTGATTTTTTTTTTTGAGACAGAGTCTTACTGTGTCACCCAGGTTGGAATGTAGTGGCACAATCTCAGCTCACTGCGACCTCTGCCTCCTGGGTTCAAATGATCATCCTGCCTCGGCCTCCCAAGTAGCTGGGACTACAGATGTGTGCCGCCATGCCCAGCTAATTTTTGTATTTTTAGTAGAGACAGGCATGTGGGCCAGGCTGGTCTCGAACTCCTGACCTCAAGTGATCTGCACCCCCCCTTGGCCTCCCAATGCGCCAGGGTTACAGGTGTGAGTCACCGCACCCGGTTAACTTTGATTTTTTTAAATGCCCACTCACACTGCTGTGTTAGGAATAGGCTGAAGAGGGAAAGGGGCCTTCATGAGGCTCAGGATAAGATGAGAGATAGTAGTGGTTCTGGTATGGGTAGTCGCAGTCAAGATAATAGATAAGGGAGACTAGGATGATAGCAGGTTATGAGTAAGGAAGAAAAATGGTTCAAGAACTACCATAGACAAATTGTATCCCACAAAGGAAAAATTCACACAGTCCCTGTATGTTGATATTGTTTATACTGAATATTGCTGCTTGCATAATTTTTCAAAGTGATTGACAGCATTTGATGTAAAGATAAGTTTGCCCTGGCTCTTATTGTAAAATAGCAGAGTGATTTATCTTGAAACTGAACACATTGATGTTATTTGTATGTTCAGATTGCAGTGATTACTTAGACCCGCAAAAAAATATAAATTGACTTTAAAAATAAATTGGAAGCTCATTTAATAGCAAAAGGCCACTTGGAGGGACAGGGGTAAATGAGGAATATAAAATAAGGGTTCACTTGTATACAAGGGCATTTTCCTATTTTCTTTATCTTGATCAAATATTAAATATCATAGACTGAGACACCCTATGCTGTTGGATTCTCTCTTTGAAAATAGAGTTCAACCTATCCCTTGTAGCCTGGATCAAACAGTGCAGTGCCTGCTCCAACCAGGACAGATCTGGTTCCAGCTTCTCACCCCTTCTGCACTCCCCAGACCTTTGTGCTGAAATTTCCCAGTCTTGCCCTCAGTGACTGATAGTGCTTCAAGGAACAGGTTTACCCAGACGTGCGGAATCATCTACAAACGCTTATCAAGAGGCAGATGTCACAGCCAATCCCCTTCATGGTCCAGACTCTTACAGAGAGGATCCCTTCTCTAATAGGGGATCCTGATCAAGGGCCATCCATTCAGTTACCCATTCAATGAATGGATACTGTCTCCCAGGCACTGGGCTTGGTACTCAGGATGCCATTCAGGGAGCATTTGCTGCTGCTGGAATGTTAGAAGTGGGCTTTTTGGTTTTTTTTCATTCAGTCAACATCTGCCTCTTTGTAGGTTCTGCTTCCATTTGGGATTCTGTCCTCTGGAGAGGAGTACTAAAAAATCATACCTATTCCTGCAACCACTCATCAGCCCTTCTGCCTTTGTAAACATAACCATTCTCATGAACGGGTGCAGACTGAATCCTACTTCTTAAAACATGAGCTACCCTGGAACAGCTTCTGCCATCATCCAGAAAGACAAAACCACTGATGGCTCAGTGGGGCATCCCCCTTGCACTGTTCTACCTGCCCCACCTGTGGGATCTTCACCTGAGTGCACACAACCCATCTTTCCAGACCTCCGGGACACTATGGGCTCCCCTGATGTTCTTCTGGTGGCCAGTCTTTAGTCTGGTCATGCTGCCTAGGTATCTTCCCCGCCTGTTCCAGTTTACTTATTTTTCCCACCATTGTTTCTAGGGTATTAACCAAACTCCTGCCTGCATGACTAAATTAATTCATTGGGCAGAGAGTTTGCCTTGGGGCCCCTCTGTGGCCTTAGATGACCCCTTCTTTCTGCCCAGGGCATGTCCCAGCAGGGTCACACCTCTCAGCCCATCACCCTCTGTCAGTCTGTCACAACCCATGGCTGGTTCTGCACTCCAGGCAGCTCCACCTCCCCTCCCCATCCAGCCTGGCCAGGGCTGAGTGGAGCCAGGCTCCAGCCATGTGCAGAGGTGCCTTTCCTGACCCCAGAGCTGGTCACATGGCTGCTGTGCCCATGAGGAGACTTAATGAAAAGCAAAAGGGCAAAGGAGAGCGTGGCCTAACCTAGCTCCTGACCAGCTGTCTCTGCTGTTGTCAGTCGCATTGGAAGGTATCCTGACCCCAGATCTCCTCCTCTGTGCCTCTGAGCTTGACCACACAATGGACTCTACTGGCAAGAGCAGGCAGTCAATGTCCTGCCCATAGTATGAGGCCAATATTGTACTAGCGTTCAGCTAAGACTCACAACACCTTGCTTTAAAGGAACCACTGTGTGCAGTGGGCAAGCCAGAGAGTCCTAGACACAAAGCAAAAAGGGGTTCCAGGGGTCTGCTGCAGGAGCAGCCCTGCCCTGAGGCGCCTCAGCTGTGTGTGTGCAGCAACCCTCTACCCAGCCTTCCTCAGCCAGGACTCATCTGCCTCTTCTGGTTATCAAAAGAATTGCTGCAGACTGTTCAGAGTGGACCAGCAAAATCAGAGGGACTTCCTGCAGATCCTGTAATGCAGGTGGTAGGAGTTCCTGTCACTCAGAGCCTGAGGGGCCATGACCAAGCAGTCAAGCCTTCTCAGTTCCTACCAGGTTGTTGTCTGGGGAGATGGATGTGCCCAGGAAGGTTATGAGTCTGTTTACAGAACGTGGGCAGGGTAGGCCGCTACACTAGCATATTATGGGGAGGAAATGCCCATAGTGGGAAGTAAGGATTCACAAATTCAAATGAATTAGAAAGAAAGGGAAAGGAAAGAAGGGAGGAGGAAAAGAAGACAGAGAAAGAAAAGAAAGAAGGATGGATGGGAGGGAGGAAAAGAAGGAAGAAAAGAAGGAAAAAGAAAGAAAGATTATAATAAAGTGGGAAAGAGCTGAACAATGCATAGGAGTTGGCATTTAAGATGATCACATCAAGCTACACGAATTAATATCCTACTTGTGTTTTTTGAAATAATTAAAATCAACATATTTTCTGCCTCCTAAAACAAAACCTATTCTCCATTTCTAGTTGCCTTAGATTTGGGAATTTAAGGAAAAAAAGAAAAAGACAAAGTAACTGCTCCTTCATGATGACTTTACCACAGGTCAGAAGGTAGATAATGAGATTTGTGGGGTTTTCCTTATGAAAATACTTTGAATCCTAAATAAAATGTTAAAAGGAGAAATGAGTACATTGCCCATCTGGACCCAAGAAACAGCTGATTTCTTCATAAAGAGGCCATACAATGGTCAAGACATTGACCTTTGTCCCATAGTTTAGGGTTGCCATAGCGTCACTGAGTCACTTAAATCTAATCAAAAACTGGGAAATATTCATTTTGTCAAAGCAGAATGAAGCAAGGGTATAGAATATAGCCATGAACTGTCTAGAGACAATTAACAGGGACTTCAAAGTTACCTTGACCATGATTTCTAGTGTTTTCAGCCTAGCACAATAATCTGGGTATGTGTGAGCATTCTCCCAGATTTTTTTTAAAAGAAGCAAAATGAGTCATCTGAACTGCCTGAGAGTGTCAGTGTGGCATTGATAATTATGAGTACAGTATATCCAATGTGAATTTTTGTGGGCCTGAGGATGAGTTGATCCAATTTGAATGGACCAAAGTTAATTCACTCCAATTTACTCAAAAATGCTTATGTGTAAAACCAAGACTCCAGGGTCCAAGAGTGAGAATGTATTTCCCAGAAGTCAGTTTACTTTATTAATGGTATAGAATTAGCCATCAAAGAACCACCTTCCACATGATCATTGTATCCTAGACAGTTGCAAACAAAAGAACTTGCAGTAAAATCTGCAATCACTTTGTGAAGTCAGCAGCCACTTTTGTTAATTATTAGCCAATACAAAGTTAAGGTGCTATGAATCTGCACCTGGAAAACGCTACCACAAACAAAACAGCACTAACAAGATTGGGCTGCATGCCATTCATCTGGAGAGCAGAGCTGTTTTTACTAAACACGAAAAAGCATCTGAAAAGAGCTACCTGTATAGAACAAAGTAAAGATCCCTGCTCGAAACTTTTTCCCCCGATATATGATACCTCAAATTTACCATTAGAAATATATTTGTTTAAATGAAAATGGTACAGTATTCAGCACACTAGATTTAGAGTCAGACACCTGGATTCTAAAACTCAGGCACCACAGGCAAGTCCTCAAACGCTATGGGCCAGTTTCCTCATATGCAAAACCGTGATACACAAACCTACGCTACAAACCTCACAGGGTTGTTTTTCATGTCCAGCTAGATCTCGCTGTGTCCTCTACAGCAACCGTACTTCCTGCCAACCACCTTTACAGAGCGTGTCTTCCTGAGCTGCTCTCTATATTTGTCCCTTTTAAAAATTATTTTCTATGAAACTTCTGTCACAGTCAGCAGTGTGTCAATTGTCTGGAATCTTTCTTGTCATTGTCAGGGGTTTCTCCGCATCACATGTTTCGCTGTCAGTGAACATTCCAGGCGATGACCAGTGGAAGAATCCGCGGGCCTCTCTGAGCTACTCGGTTGCTTTGTTTGTTACTCAGCCTCCATGAGGGACCTCTTCAGTCAAAGGAAGAACAGGTGGTGTGAGGCTAATTATCACTCTGTGGTCCTCCCTTTCTCATTTCCCTTTTTTGTCTTTCTAGTCATGCTTTATTTGCATCTTTACCCTACCATTCGAGGTAGATGCCATCTCTGCTCCCTCACACCCTGGCTTAGCACTTCCTTTCCCAAGTTCGAATGAAAATACTGTGGGCTTTCTAATGCTGCAGACAGCGGTTCTAATCCTGGCTCGGGTATTTGTGAGCTATGTGATTAACGGTGACTTCTCTGAACTTGTATCTCCTCATCTGTGTAAACGGAAGTCATGTGTACTTCACGGAGTTCTGGTGTGAACTAAAAGGAGATTGTATTCGTGCATCTTAATCACACAAGGTAGCCAACAAATACTGATTTCTTTACTCCTTTAGATATGCTTTCTTCCTTTTGTTCTTTGCCATGTCTTACTTTCATTCTAAGATTCTTTACCATCAAAGTTCTTTGCACTTTCCTTCTCAATCTGCTCCCAATCTTCTTCTTCATCTTTCCTCAGCCCTTTGAGCAAGCACTTCAGCTGAATGGTTACACTCAGGAGCTTTTGTCTGAGAGAGGTGAGGTTCAGAACTCAGAATTTCTACCTGCCAGCTCTATCACAAGGAAACTACTGACTTGCCCTGTTCACTGGGGCTATCAACAGGACTCACCCCACAGGTTGCTGTGGTAACAATGTAATGGTACCTGGGAAAAGCTTAGCACAGTGGGCTTCATATGCAGTAAGTGGCCATTAATGTTAGCTCTATTTTTTGTGCCCCTGATTCATAATTAAATCTTGCTCTTTCCTTCACATTTATCATGAATGATTTGCCTTCATGTTCTTCTAGCTTCAAATTTCCTCTTTCAGATTAACTCTTCCTCTTTCTGCCAAATTGCTCTCTTGCCTACACATATATTAACAAAACCATCCAGTGGTCATTACTCTATTACTGAGGTGCATGAAGACTCTTTTTTAAAGTTAGTGTACATATTCCTTTTGAGGCTTTCAGGTTGTGTGCCATTACCATTTAAGGGTAAAGTGAGGGTCACATTTATGTTATTGAAGGTTTGATGATCTTTTGCTCTTTTCCTCTGTCCACAACACCATCCCCTTCCATTTCCAGATACGTGCTCCCATCCCTGTCATCTGCAGCCCTCCTTTCCGTGTTAGTAATTGTTTCTTCTTCAATTTTCACCCTCTCATCTTCTAATTCACCTTTCCCTGATCAGTCTGAACAAGTAACTTTAACTTGTGATTCACTATTATTTGATTTACCCAATTTAAGAAGAAAGAGGTGTTACCCAATGGCCTTGCTGTATACCATGAATACACTAGTTATAACTTTAAAAGCAGCCATCTGCCAAGTTCTTCTCATTTGATATTCATAGAACATAGTTTTGCTTTTCTCCCCCTAAAAAGTCGATATTCCATAAAGAATAGATGTTCTCTAGTAATCTGATAGAGATCTAGATATCACTACTAACACAGTTTCCCATTATAAAAATTAATCTATCCTGAGCTCCATAGACTCTTTTCTCTGTTATTATACTGTCATGCCCAGCTTCCTCACCATACACTACCATCACCATCCCTCAAACCTCGGGCCCAAACCCCACTACTTCCTCATATAATTCTGGTCCAGGATCTGATGTGGCCCCATGTTCCTGGGCCCAATTCTACTCTGCCCTAGACCTCTCTGCCCCTTAATCTGCATCCTGATCATACACAAACAGAAAACACTCCATGAGATTCATATCAACAATAATTGAATGTACAGAGGATACTGGGTTCTCAGCTGAAATATTTACCTACTCTATCTCAGTTAATCGTTATAGGTACCATTTGTTCCCATTTTATAAATTAGAAAGGTTAAGTAACTTCCCCACGGTCACTTAATTAGTCATTCTGTAAGTCATTTAACTAGTGCCAGAACCTGAAGCCACATTTGTCTGATTCCAAAGCCTGCCTCCTTTCTGCTTAGTGCCTCCTTAAGAGGCACTGGTGAAGGAGGCAGGGAGGATCTCCCTGGAACTCTACAGAGTTTCAGCAAGGCCCGGCTACTAAGATTTCAGGTGCCGTACTCTAACGCAATGTTGTTCTGAACATGGAAGTCTGTCTTGCATCTATAGGTTACTGCTCAGTGCAAGGCTCGGAGCTAGGTACTCGTGTGTAACGGTGAATCACACACATGGGCTGCCCTCAAAAAGCTTACTGTAGAGTAAAGCAGCTTGGTATTCCAGATCAACCGAGGGTGACTTACAGAAAATCTTCATGAACCCTGTCATATTTTGACATATCAGGGACCTAAATGAAAAGTGAAAAATATAGAAACGGGCCTTGTCATAGTGCCTTTTTGAGTGACTACTCAGGTTCAAGAGAAGTAAGCCCAAGATAAGGTTTTTGCCATAGGTTTTTTTGCACATATCTGCTCTAAATGTAACCACTACAAAAGCAAAGGATGGTAGTCTTTCTGAGGCTGCTCCAAGTTTTTCCACAAGGGGTACCCCATGACTGAGTTCTTTCACTGAGCAGAACAAATGTTCAGAGGCACTGACCTTCCTTGCCCTTGGCTGCTTCAGGAATCATAGCTCATAGTTCTTCTGCTTCTGGGCTCCTTCTCATTGTTCAGGTTCTAGCTGAAGTATCATCTCCTAAAAGAAGTCTGTCCTGACTATTTTATCTAAAGTGAACCCCATTCCCCATACCACCACTCTCTGTCATATTCCCTTGTTCTCAGGAACTCAGGAAAATTAGCCTCTAAACCTCAGTTTTCTCATTTGTTAAATGGAAGTGACTGTAGTGCACATTCCTCATAGGGTTGTGAGGATCAAACGAGTTAATATATGTAAAGCACTTTGAACCCTGCTTGGATCTTATTAAGCACTATCCTTCCATCAGGAGGAACCATAAGCTACTAGTTCTCACAACTTAGACTTCACTATGAGAGCTAAGCATAGCCACAATAGTCCTGATGATTGGGACCACTGGGACATCAGCTACTCAGCACTCAAGAAGGACTAGAAACCAGAATTCGTGGAAGACCTTGCAACAGACATGCAACAGGAGTCCAGAAGTTCCACCACCTACAAAAAAGGTTGTGTCCTTCCAACCACGCTGACTGCAAGCCTCTGTAATCACATTTTCTAAAAATAAACCAAGGCTCAGAATGGTGTCACCAGCAGTTCTTGTGTTTATTCATTTATGCACACATTCATTCAAAAAATATTTAAGTACTTAGTGTGTGGCAGGCACTATTCTAGGTGACGGAACACAGCAGGGCATGAATCATTCCAGGTCACTGCTCTCATGGAGCTCAAATGCCAGTAGAGGAGAAAGGAAATAAGAAAACAAACAAATAGATAAAATATTCTTAGACAGTGATAGATACTTTGAATACTCCAATAATAATGAAGATTATAATAATACTTCAATAAAAATGATGATGATAATATTAGCAGCTAAACTTATATAGATAGTGCTTAAAAGATCCAAGCAGGGTTCAAAGTGCTTTACATATATTAACTCGTTTGATCCTCACAACCCTATGAGGAATGTGCACTACAGTTACTTCCATTTAACAAATGAGAAAACTGAGGTTTAGAGGCTAATTTTCCTGAGTTCCTGAGAACAAGGGAATATGACAGAGAATGGTGGTATGGGGAATGGGGTTCACTTTAGACAAAATAGTCAGGACAGATTTCGTTTAGGAGATGATACTTCAGCTAGAACCTGAACAATGAGAAGGAGCCAGCCTTGGAATGCTGTGGGGGAAGAGCATTCCTGGCAGAGGGAACAAGTGCTACGGCCCAGAAGCAGCTACACAGCAGGTATGTTTTAGGAGAAGAAAAATGGCCAGCATGACTGGAATGAAGTGCTGAGTCAGACAATGGCAAGATGAAGTTGGAAGGGAGGCTGCAGCCAGATAAGATAGGCCCTTACTGGGCATAGTAAGAGCTTGAGTTTTCTTCTAGGAACAACAGGAAGACGTTGAAGGGTTTAAGATGGGAAGTGATATGGTACATACATTTTAAAAATATGACTGGCTCCTGTGTGGGAGAGTGGACTATGAGACACAGATAAGGAATGAACTAGGGAGAACAGCTAGAGGCTATTGCAGGGATACAGGTGAATGGTGAGGGTGATGAGAACTATTGTTGCAGTAGGGAAGTGGTCAAGATATGTTTTGGAGGTAGAGTCTGCATGATTGGCTGTTGGATTAAAATAGAGTGATAAGGGAGAGATGGCATTTATGATTACCGTGGTTTTGCCCTGACATAGTGACTTTTGAGAGCTGATTATTAAATTGTCAGGAATTTTGCAAGCCAGTTGCTAAACATAGCCGTTATTAAAAATTAAATGTTAGAAATTTACAATTATATAAATTATATTAGGCAAAAGTAACACATGCCTAAAACTTATCACTTCCTAATTGTTTTACTTATACCACATTTTTTATTGTTATCTATGATCTTGAGGTTATTGATGGCTACATATCTGTTTGGTGGAAACATTACTTAATGGTAAGCTGGTGCACATCTTTCCTGCAAGCAGTGACCTCACATTGGTTACTTTAAATTAGCCACGGTGGGACTATTTACACCATGGAAATGAGCAAATGTGACAGATCAGGGCTTCTTCACTTACTGTTTTGTGGATTGCCTAGAATGAAGAAAATGATGAGGGAAATGTCAATAATGCAGATTAGACTTAAAAGTGTATTGCGTTTGTAGTCACTGAATTATGAATAGCATAAAATATTGAGAAATTCTTCTTTCAGGATTCAAAAGTATTATCTGGTGTGACATCTCTTTCCCCTCCTTCTCTCTTTCAATCTAGGGACTAAGCATTATCCAAAAGCAATGGTTACATTACTGCATTGGATGAGACAAATTCTAGTTGCTTCGTTTTGTTTTTATTTTCTACCACGCAGGGGCACATGAGGAAGATGTGACCAGGTATGGACAAAATTCTAAGATATATTTATTTTATCCACATGTAGCATAGTGTGTTAGAAAATTGTGCAGCCCTGTTACAAGAAATTTGTACTAGATCCCCCTGGACCACGGGGAACCTTTAAGTATGCTGAGGGTCAGGTCTTGTCATGCAAAGGTAAATTAGATCCTCTGCATGAGCTAAACTGCAAGCTCCATGGGGGCAGGGAGCTTTGTCTGTTTGTTCACTGATTTACTCCCAAGAACTCTGAATAGTGCCTGACACACACTAGGTATTTAGTGTTGAATGAATAAATGATTTGTTTTTCAATGCAATAGCGAAAGCTTTCTGTGAAAGGGTGCCTCAGAAAAGCTTAGAACCCAACTGAGGACTTTAAGAGGGCAGTTGTGCTGGGTAACAGCAAGAGAAAAATAACACAAGGTATGTGATTTTTCTTTTATGGTTGAGAAGAGATCTAAATAGGGAAATAATGCCAGTTCTAATCTAAATATTTTGGAATGAACTGTAACTTCCTTCAGTTTCTCTCTAGCCTCTCCAAAAGGATTTAGCAATGTTTGGTGGTTTTGCCTAGGTATTTTAACAAAAGTTGATCTCATGCTGGCATTATAGCACAGTTGTATTTTTTTCCTCAAGAAAACCTGTTCAAAAGACTAACAGGGCACTCAAGCGTTCTCTGAGAGAAAGAACAGTCATAGAAATATTAAAATATAGACTTGCCCCTTTTTTTCCTAAGTTCCACCTGAAAAGCCCACCAAAATGTGCCATTCCAGTGCGTGAAAAGCAATGCGGAAGAATTTCTGTATCTCAAAAAATTCTGGAAATGATTATTACAGCAAGTCATTTCTCAACCACTGTTCACACTGGCCGATGAATAGCATTCTTGAGTTCTCCAGTGAGCAGAGCCAAACAAGTGACTTCAGACTTCAAAATCCCAGGAGTGATTTTGGCCTGGCTCTGATTTTCCCAGAGGCAAAATTATCCTCCTGCAGAATACATCACAAATCCCTGTGAGGACTGTCCCTTTCCAGGTCTTAAGAGAGGGCTAAAAAAATCGAAAGCCTTATGCCTCTTTCCAAAATCCACTAACACTCAGCATTTGGCTTTATGCTCGTTTATGACAAAATATTCTCAACCGTGGGGCCTCAAGGGTTTCCCTTAAAATATTTTTTTAGTAAGCAAATACATTATAATGATGCAGATGACTCCCCAAATTAAACATGTACAAGTATTTGCACAAAAATTTTAAAATGCTTCTCATTTGGCTTCCGTTTTAAAAGCACACTTGTAAACGAGCTCTTTTTCAAGGATATATAAATTGTATATACAGGACAAAGAAACAATGTAGTCATTCCAGGGAAAATAAAAACATTAACTTAAATGAAAAAAAAAATAATGAAACCAGTTTATAGCATCAGTCTGTGAAACTCAAACTGGGTAAGAGACTGAAATGTGACGATGCCATATTTGGGAGGGCGTCGCATACACATTAGCGAAACCTTTTACTGAACTTTGCTGCTCAGTGTCAAAATACCCAGCTGTGCGATGGTGCTACCAGGTGTTGTGGGAAGCCTGCTGTGTGAGACCTGGGAGGCGAAATAAAGCATCCCCGAGCTGCCCCAGAGTCAAACCCATTTCTGCTTTCTCCAAAGTGCTCCCTTTCTTGTGGCTAATGTGAGCTTGACCTTGAGCCCGTCCTGACACAATCAAGAAGAAGCTATAAACCATGGGTGCCCTAGGTTAGGATGGTGTTCAGTCGACCAGAAACATCTTCAAGTTTGAGACAGTCCCCCATATAGCATAGTTATGTGCCCATGTTTCTTCCTACCTTTCAGAAGATGTGAGGAAGTATTGACCTTGAGAGTATATGTGCACATGTACAAAAGGATTTAAATTCTAGAACCTCTCCTTAAAGATTTCAGGTGCATCATGGTTCACTTAAAGGCTCTAAAAATATTAAAATTAAAAAACATTTCAGGTGCAGTATGTATGGATGTGTGCATGCACATGTCTACTAATCTACATATGTTAACTGTATAATAAAAGGTGTAGTAATTGAGTAATGGGTTTTCCCATTATTTGGCTAACAAAAATTATAGCATATGCTCCACACAGACTATTTCCAAGGTATTATTATTGTTTTCGTTGCTGTTGTGGATGGTAACAGCAACAGGTACTGAGTAAAAATTATGCACCAGACACGTACATTTATTGTCTTGTTCAACTCTCACAAGAAACCTATAAGCTAGATAGGATTATTCATAAGAGAAAGATGGGTAGAATGAAGCTGAGAAAGGTGAAGTCACTTGCCACGGGGCAGCACTAGGGAAAGGGGAAGCTGGGCTTCAAGTCTGGTGTTTGGCTGCTCTAAAGCTGATTTTTTTTGCCCCCAAATAAAGTGAGCAAAATATGGAAATCATTAGGGACAGAATTTGACCTTTCTTTGACAATTTTAAAAATAATTCTTGCTTTCACAGTGCCCCTAAATCACCATTATGGTAGATGTATACAAATAAAAGGAATTGTAGATACATACAAATGCAAGGTAGATGTATACAAATACAAGGAATTAAGAGTTTCTAATCCCAAGAGTTATAGACAACTAGACTTTTATTGAATGTTTACAAACCCAGCAACACAAGCAAACAGCCATAGTGATGTTGACTTGGAATATAGAAACTCCATCAAATCTATTGCATCAGGTAAAGGGAGTAAGCTCTGTATTCACCAATTTATAGTAAGTGCTTCTCCACATAAGATAAATGTTCCAGAAGAAAAATCTACCATTACTTTAAAATCCAAGATGGCTTGAAGTTTTTCAAGTTGAAAACCTTAAACAGGAATAATGTGTGATGGAGAACAAAGAGAATTTCTGATTTTAAAAAATCCAGGCATTTGTGTGCATGTTGGGGGAGGTTGGGGAAGGCACCTGGCATGTCTGCGAGTGTGATAACACAGATGAGATCAGTAATTGCACTAGATTAGCCAGTCAGGAAGGGCATTTTGTCCACTGTAATTCTCATAACATCTTCATTTATTTTCAAGACATTTCTGAATGGAAATGTCACATAGAAGCACAACTGAGAGAATTTCATCCTAAAGCAAGCTTTTTAAAAAGAAAAATGCACCGTGTTACAGTCTTTAGAGGTCATGTTTTTACCTGATATAGACATAGTTTTAGAAAACCATGCCTGAAACAAGATGAAACTGGGTTAAAATATTATAGAATGCAAGATGCCAAAATCGTAAAACATTAAGTAGGGGAATTATGACCTGCTCCAACCCCGGAATTTTTCACTTACATCCACTCTGTAAAACAGCGCGTTGTGCTGGCCCGTTCTTTATCATCACACAAGCCTGCCTTGTTCATCTTTATCTCAAAAAGTCAGTTCTAAAGCATTCAACAGGATTATTCACTGTCTAGATTTTATTCAAATCAATTTAAGATCTCCTCCCCATCGGTGCCCAGAACAAAAATACAAACTGTGCAGCATCTTCATTTCCTTCAGAGTAACACAACTCCAGGCCAATCGCCCAATTCGAATTTGGGGAAGAAGCTGGTCACCCCAAAATAGCCCCCATGTAAGGCTTCACACACAGCCATGGAGATGGCCTGGCACTCAGCTGGCGGGAGGATGGGAAGGCAGCAGGGCTCGTGCAGATAGGTTCTCAATAAGAGCCCCATGTTAATTCATGGGTTGCTGGCCACAGATGAGTTATTTGAGTCCCTCCCTTGAGAGAAATTTATAAAACAGAATTCCAGACTATAGAATAAGCTTATCAATTGTCTTAAAAATCCCCAGGCATGTCTATTTTATAAAATTAAGCATTACTCATTAAATAAATATTAAGATATATTCTAGAATTCCAAAAAGTTGTCTTAACTACAATATTTGTAACAAGAAGATTCTATTAGTGCAAACGCAGAGGTACAAACATGCACCTGCCCCCTCCCACATACATTTTGAGAGCCTTGCTGTTAAACCCAAACTATAGCAACCTAACCACCTACCCATAGGACCTGTGGCTCTGCACACATTCACTTGATGATAGACAGGGGTAGATCGTTGAAAAGCAAGCACTTGCTCCCTTAAAAGCCTTCTATTGTCAGGCTTGCAGAGGAAGAGTGGGGAGAAACAAGTTCTGCATCTTTTATGGTTATTTCTGCTCACACAAAAATTTCTGATGTTGCATTAAGTAGTAATCAAAAAATACCTCCATGCCTTTTTTCATTTGTAAATAGTATGGCTGGGCTGGGGGTGGTGGCTCATGCCTGTAATCTCAGCACTTTGGGAGGCCAAGACAGGTGGAACACCTGAGGTCAGGAGTTCATGACCAACCTGGCCAACATGGTAAAACCCCATCTCTACAAAAATACAAAATTCAGCTGGGCATGATGGCAGGTACCTGTAATCCCAGCTACTCAGGAGGCTGAGGCAGGAGAATCACTTGAACCGGGAGGCGGAGGTTGCAGTGAGCCAAGATCATGCCATTGTACTACAGCCTAAGCTACAGAGCAAGACTCTGTCTCAAAAAAAAAAAAAAAAAAAAAAAAGAAAAAAAAAGAAAGAAAGAAAGAAAAACAAAACCCAAAATTATTTTTTTTTTATTTTCTCACATCCTACCTTCATTGCATATTGCTTTATTATATATGTTACAAGATGTCTTGGCTGAGCTAAAGCTCAGATGTGGATATTTCTAGAAAGTGGAATTAAGCAAGACTCTTACTTCACCTATCCACTTGTATTTATCAATTTGCTTACGTTTTGAAGAGCATCCTTGGAAAAAGAGTCAAACCCTACCAACCTGAAATCTTTGTTCAGGTACCTGAATCCTTGCTATCAGTCGTTTTAAAACCTGTGGGATAAACTTGCACTGCACATCGAAGCTTTATTCTTATATATTACTTAGCCTTGTGTGTTTGTAAGTAAAAGTATGTAATTTAAATACTGCTTTTTTGGTTGAATCAATCAAATCTTAAAGTTTAAAGCTTATTGACCTTATTGTCGGTAAATTAAAGGGAAATAATGATTTATTTTATTTTATTTTATTTTATTTTTGAGACAGTCTTGCTCTGTCATCCAGGCTGGAGTGCCGTGGCCGATCTCGGCTCACTGCAACCTCCTCTTCCCCAGTTCAAGCAATTCTCTTGCTTCAGCCTCCAGAGTAGCTGGGATTACAGGCCTGTGCCACCACATCTGGCTAATTTTTGTATTTTCAGTAGAGATTGGGTTTTGCCATGTTGGCCAGGCTGGTCTTAAACTCCTGACCTCAAGTGATCTGCCTGTCTTCACCTGAAGGCCAAGGTTTGAAGGATCACTCAAACACTGAACTGTTGACTCCCAGTTGTGGTATGGAGAGGCTGTGGTTCCTACTAATACTAAAGTTTAGGTGAATCAGTATTTTGAGGAATTAGATGACTAAATCAACTCATAGCAAAGAATCACTTCTGGGTGGTACAATTGAACAGCATAAATGTCCCTTACCATTCTTACATGGAAACGGGCGCAACAGGAGTCAGAACGAGGGTGAGACTGAGGGTGCTCCAAGAAGCCACCCTAAGAACGAGGGTATCTAGTGTAACTGTCCATCTGCACATAACTTGGAAAGTGATGATGAATCCATCCCATCTCAGGCCATCTGCCTCAGCAGGTTGCACACTCTGGGGAAGACTTGATAGGTCTGACTTGGAGAAGGTGAACCACCACCACCTGCCCCACTTTGCTATGTAGGGGGAAAGGCACCACCCTTCTCTTCACTTGTCTCTTCTGGGTGGCAACTGCTTCTCTGGATTTACAGAACAGCACCACTGCTGTCATTTAGCCAACATGAGGGAAGGCTGACTTCCAGCTCCATGGGCAGCAAAAGGTCAATGTCAGCTAAGGTGAGAGGGCAACGGTCAACAGGAACAGGAACAGAGTTTCAGCCTTCCAAGTGGCATGTGCCCAATGGGTGAACATGTGTACATGGGTCCACAAAGTCCTGACCCAGCCAGCTGTAGCACCAAAGCAGTGAACTGTACCATGAGTTCATGGGGCACAAGGAGTCATGTTATGTCTTCTCCATCCTAGCTCCTAAAAGAAGCATTAGTCATAGGGGCATGAGGACCGAATACTAGTTCTGTCTACATGGAGTTGTACTCATATCCACCCAATCTGAGGCCATGGTGGTGGCGCCATTCCTGCCTCATAAGAGGAATTGCATGAGCACGTCCAAGACTGCAAGAGTCACAGTCGAGAGTGAAAACCAAGACTGAGCCTTGGATACTTGGAGGCACCTTGAGGATGCCCAGAAGTGTTAGCGGCAGAGGCTCTGTATGAGACAGAATGTCCTGCCATCTCCTAACAGGGTACCAATGCTAATGTCCCGGGCACAGTGGACGCCACTGTGTTGTCTGCCCTGCACTTTTCCCCAACTCCACTGACACACATTTCACTCCACCCCCAACCATGAGGGTGGGCCCATTCCTGACACTGGATGAATCAGAGCCCTCCCAGGACACAGTGATTGATCAAGTGCCCCAAGAGGAGCTGTGCGGAGTCCTTTCCCAGCCTTTCTTGAACTGAAGGTGGAAGGATCTGGTTACAAAGTGGTGATGATAGGCCTTAAAGCTGCAGGCCCCCATCCCCAACCTCGGTTAAGTCTTGAGGAAGAAACTGGTTTGAGAAAATAAAGCTCGTTTGCAGAGGTAGCCTGACATGGAACTGGAGCAAAAGACAGCTAATGATGCTCACATCTGCAGGTCCAGTCACCTTGCCTCCCTTCAGTTGGTTACATGGACCAATAATCTCTCACTGCTTTAGCTAATGTGAATTTGGTTTTTGCCACTTGCGTTGGGGTGAAGTTATAATACAACAATGCTATCTGGCCATTGAAGTCTGAGTTATTTCAGTTACACAAAGGTAGATGTGATAAGAGTTTGACAGATGTGACAATCCTAGTTTTTCCTAATAAACTAAAAAATAGACTAGACACAATTCATAAAATATGGATTTGAATGGGTAATGTCTCACATTAGAATTCTCTTCTCCAATAATATAATAAGATAGCTAATCACTTAAGTTTACTCTATTATTAAATTAATTGAAATAATAGTTGGAAATATACCTATATGGTGCTATAGAAATGACTATTTTTAGCAAATTTGTCATGATGTTGAATGATCTGGAAAAGTATACTTAAAAAATAAACAGAGTTCATACTGCATTGGCAGAGAAGGAGAGTGACCAACTCATAACTTTTGATATGAATTTAGACTATGAATAATATAATCAGAGACCCTGGAAACAGAAAAATTTAGTAGTCAATCCATTCTACCTTTCGGATGATATAAAACCATGCTATGAAACCATCTATTCTTTCAACAAATATTTACCGAGCTCAGTATCTGTCTTGAAGAATCAGAGGTAAACAAAAACGGCAAAGTTCCTACTGTCTTGGAGCTCACATCTGCCTTAGATTGCAATAATTGTCATAAGTTGTATCCTATTCATTGCCTGCTCTTGTTCTGTATTTGACACAGAAAAATGGAAAAACTGAGCTCTATTCTTGAGAGGCTCACAGTTCAAGAGAAACTCAGAATGTATATGTTACATGCTACAATGTTACCATGCCGGGGGAATGAAAACCATGCCTTACCTGGTTGATAAACAGGAAAGAACAGGAGGGATGGTTATTACTAGGGATACAATAACATAAGACATCTTAAAACTCTCCTAGCTTAGGCACCAAACTCTTTTCTGGGTCTTTTACTCCATTCGATTCACTTGTTCCTGCCTTAGAGCCTGGTGGCCAGCATTTGATTTTTGTGCTATGGTAAACTGTGGCAAAGTTCTGCATTCTAAATCACTTGCTGAAAGAACTGATCTTACTCTAGTATTTGTTTAAATCAGCAAGTCTTTGTTTTAAGGCAGCGGTCCCCAACCTTTTTGGCACCAGAGACCAGTTTCATGGAAGACAATTTTTCCATAGACTGGGTTGGTGGCGATGGTTTCAGGATGATTCAAGTGCATGACATTTATTGTGCACTTTATTTCTATTATTATGACATTGTAATATATAATGAAATAATTATACAACTCACCATAATGTACAATCAGTGGGAGACCTGAGCTTGTTTTCCTGAAACTGGATGGTCCCATGTGGGGGTGATGGGAGACAGTGAAGGATCATCAGGCATTAGATTCTCATAAGGAGCACACAACCTAGATCCCTCGCATATGCAGTTCACAATAGGGTTTGCACTCCCTAGAGAATGTGACAGGAGGTGGAGCTCAGGCGGCAATGCAAGCAATGCGGAGTGGCTGTAAATACAGATGAAGCTTCACTTGCATGTCCACCTTCTGCTGTGGGGGTTAGGGACCTTTGTTTTAAGGTACATCACAAAAATGTAACTATTTGCTTCACATGCCAATATGTCAAGTATTTCTTTCTAACTGTTCAAAATGTCTACCTGATTCCCGGCAATTAAATTAGCAAAATCCTTTTACAGGCCCCTGAAGTACCCATTCTGCATCCTACCTGCCTCGGCTCAGGATTTCCCTAATGCCACCTAAAAGGCCCTTGAGAGGCATTTAGAACACCAGCTCTGCAGGCACGCTGTCTAGCTTTAAATCTTAGCTCTTTACTGACTGTGTTATCTTGGGCACGTTACTCAGCCTCTCTGAGATTCCTATCTTCCATCTGTGAAATAAGAATAATGATGCCCAGCGATAGGTGAAGATTAAATGAAATCATGCGTATAAAGCACTCAACAGAACACCTGGAACATAATAAGCATGCAATTAATATTTCTCTATTATGATTACACAGGAGCTCATGATGATCAAGTATATTAAGATGATACACTACCATCACCTTAAAGAAATATTTTGCTTAGCTGTTTGGTACCACTTATACTTAATCAAATGACTACTGTTTCTTTAAAATATGAATAAAGGCTACTTTCCAAAATATCTGCTATATTCAGCGGCCATATTAATTTGTCATAGAGGTAATATGTGTATGATATCCTACTGAGAACTACAAAGAATGATAAGTAAGTCATAGTCCTTGCTTTCAAGAAGTTTACTATCTAGGAGTAGGATAATTAGACCAGCATAAAAAATAGGTA
The DNA here is from genome assembly GCF_024542745.1 of Macaca thibetana thibetana. Taxonomy (NCBI): domain Eukaryota; kingdom Metazoa; phylum Chordata; class Mammalia; order Primates; family Cercopithecidae; genus Macaca; species Macaca thibetana. The sequence goes on along the minus strand of NC_065588.1, from coordinate 26,253,510 downwards.
TATACAATGTGACAATCATTATAATAAAAGTACAGTAAAGTGAAAAGCAACTGAATCCATTTGAGAGGACCTGGAAGAGGTGACATTGGAAGTCTCACTAAATTTCAGGTACAGATGAAGGAGCTAGGCATTTCTGTAGATGACAGCACATTCTTTATTCTTTCCTTCTTCTCTGACTATTCTTTCTTGGTCTCAGTCTTGGACACACATCTTTCATCCAATGTGTAAAATTCAGTATTCCCCAGGATTCCACCCTCAACCTACTTCTCTTCTAATCTCCATATCCTGAAATAGCTCACTCATATCACATATTCCATTCACTCCAGATATAAATCTCTAGCCCTGATCTTTCCCAAGATTCAGACTTAAATCCAGCTTCCTCTGAGATGCCTCTTCCACCCATGGCACATCACAAACTTGTCACAGTGAAATTTGTCTCATATCCTCCTCCCATATTCCTTATTCTCATTGGAGATACTACTCTCTGTCCAGTCACCCAAACCAAACTCTGAGTGTCCCACACAATAAATTGGTCACCAATCCTACAGAACCTACCTCTAAAATACTTCCACAGATCTCCCTATCATTCTCCATTTTCACTGTTACTGTCCTACAATCTTTCTTCTTGAAAATGGCCATATCGTCCCAACTGGTGTCCCATCTCCAGTATTACTCCCCTTCAATATACTATCAATAGTGTCATCCGAATACATTTTCTACAATGCAAAACTGGTACTGCTTAAAACACTTTCCTGCCACCTAGACAAATCCAACATTTCTTGGTAAGTCATACGAAGTCCCTGTGGTAAGACACCTTCTTACCTTTCATTTTAGGCTCCAGAGTAACCAAATCACCTGTAGTTCCTTTAATACCTGTGTATTCTTTTTCACAACCTCCAACATCCTCTGCCTGAAAATCCACCTGCTCCTTTTTACCAGGCTTTTGCTTTCCTACTTTCTCTTCAAGGTTGTGCCCGATAGTCATTCCTCTGGAGAGCCTGCTAAGGTGCTTTTCCTATGGGTGCCTGTGACTCCCCATATGAGTCCCTTTTATAGCCTTCATTATACTGCTGTGTAATCATTGCTTTACTCATCTTCTCTCCCATAGACTGTGCATATCCTGAGCAAGACATCCTGTTTTCATTCATTTTTTAAACATATGTTCACAGAGTGTTTACTGGATGAAAATGATACACTAGGTCCCTGACTTCCTGAAGTTTATATGTTAATGGTATATGTCTGGTAAGAGGGTATAAAGACAAAAACAAATTATTAAGACAAATTCATATTCTCACAGAAGCTATTAAGAAAATAAAGCACAGAGTAAAAAGTGACTAGGTGGTGGTGGTGCCTTTTTGAGGAGATTCTGGAAATCCAAATGATGAGTAACCAGCTTTGTGAGGATCTTGAGGAGAAAGTTGTAGGGTCTTGCAGGTTACTGTATTAGTTTTCTGTGGCTGTGCTAACAAATTATAACAAATTTACCAGCTTAAACAACACAAATGTATTATCTAAGAGTTCTTTGAGATAGAAGTCTTCCATGGGTCTCATTGGGCTAAACTCAAGATGTTCACAGGGCAGCACTCCTTTTTGGAGACTCTGGGGAAGAATTCATTTCCTTACATTTTCCAGCTTCTGGAGGCACCCGTAGTCCTTGGGTTTTGCCTCTCTTCCTCCATCCTCAAACACAGCAGTGCTGCATCTACCTGGCTCTTCCATTGCTACCTCTCCCTCTAATTCTCTTCTGCCTCCTGCTTCCACTTGTAAACATCCTTTTGACTACATTGTGCCCACCTGGATAATCCTGGATAATCTCTCCTTTCCAAGGTCCTTAATGTAGTCACATTTACAAAGTTCCCTGTGCCATGTAAGGTAATATATTCACAGGTTCCAGGGATTAGGACATGGACATTTATGGAGGCCCATTATTCTGCCTACTACAGATTGGACTTTGATCTAACTGAAGTACATTAACCAGTGGAGAGATTTTAAGCAAAAAAGTGACATGAGCTGCTTTATATTTTAAGAGTTCCTTCTTCATACCATGTGAAAGATCTGTGTAATGAAAAAGGGAAAGCAGGAAGAACAAATATGAGTGTATTCGTTTGTTCTCGCATTGCTGTAAAGAACTACCTGAGACTGGGTAATTTATAAAGAAAAGGGGTTTAATTGGTTCACTGTTCTGCAGGCAGTACAAGCAGCATGGCTGGGGAGGCCTCAGGAAATTTACAATCATGACAGAAGGTGAAGAGGAAGGAGTAATGTCCTACATGGCCGTAGCAGGAGGAATAGAGTGGAGGGGAAGGTGCTACACAATTTTAAACAACCAGATCTCATGAGAACTCACTCAATATCATGAGAACAGCAAGGGTAAAATCCACTCTCATGATCCAATCACTTCCCCCTCTCCCCAGCCCCTTTTCCAATACTGGGGATTACAATTCGACATGAGATTTGGGTGGGAACCAAATCCAAACCAGGTCGAGTCTCTCAATAGTCCCAATAAGAGATAGTGACTTTGACTAGGGTGACAGTAGTGAAGATAGTGAGGACTGTCAGATTTGAGAAGTATTTTGGAATAGAAGAAACAGAACTTGCCGATAGGTTCAATGTAGAAAGTTAATAAAAGAAAAGGACCAAGGATGATTCCTAAAATCAGAGCTCAATCAACTGGTTCATGGTAGTGTCACTGACTGAGAATGATGGAGAGTGGAGGAAGACTACATGGGTTTGGAGCAAAACATGGACATTAAGGTGTACCAGGCTAGAATGGTCATGATTTCATGCAGTCATTTCTAAAAACAACTATATTTCATGAAATAACTATATGAAATCCAAACGGAGTTATCAGGTAGGAAGTTGAATTTATGAGACTGGAGCTTGCAGTAGAAAAGCAGAGATGGAAACATAAATTTGGGATTATCATCATAAAGATGATATTGAAACCACGAGCCTGGATGAGCTCATCCAGGGAAGAAAAGTAGACAAGAGAGGAGGGCAAGAGCATATCCAGGAAAACTCAAATCTTGACAGGACTTATTCATATTTATAGCCCTAGCACCTAGTGCTGGCAAAGAGTGTCTGCTTCATAAATTGCTGATAAACACAGGACCAACATTCTGGGACTCCATACTATTAGGAATTAAGTTATAAAAATTTACCACTAAATAAATTACAGTAAAAACAAAGGTAATAAACACCCAAAGCCCATCAGTTCCTAGTCGTTTTACCACATTTATTATTATTTTACTGTTTACCACATTTTACTATTATCTTACCATTTACCACATTTTACTATTTGCTCTTGAGATTAGTTATTACATCTATTATATTGTCCTAACTCCACTGTCCGTGATGTCACATTAGTAATGGTGTGAGTATTTACACCATGGAAATTGGCAAGTGCCACAAGTTTATTATTTTGCCAATTGTTGGACTCAAAAAAGAGATAGAGAAAATGTTAATCAGACAGATTCCATTTAAAGTGTCACATTTATAGTTATCACATTGTGAATAGCACACAAAAATGGGGAAATATTTTTCCAGTATGTGAAAATTATTACCTGATTTAGTGAAAACGTTGCTCATATCAATGATGAATAAATGAGGTTCTAACAAATGTCTTCATTGTTTGGCTTTCACCTTAATCATTAACATAAAGGAAAATTTCCGTCAACATTAATGTCAGAATTACACTTGCGAATTAATCGCACTCTTAGGTTGGCAAGAGATAGAAGAATTTAGCAAAAATCAATAAAAGCATTCAGTGAAAATCAATTGGTTATATGGCATTCAGAGGAGTAACATATATTTTATTCTTATGTGTAAGTGTGTGTTTTGCTACACAACATTTATAATAACATGGCATATAATAAACCATACACACACACGCACTTAGGCACACACCTACATTTTTCATAAAGAACCAGTTAAACATTTACCAGCACACCACCGCTTACATCTAAACCTAATTAATCGCTATATGGTATCATATGCAGAATTAAAATTATTATATTACTATTTGTTTTTGGAAGTAGCTAAAATATTCATAGCAAATTCATGATCACTGTTTTAAGATATTGATAAGTTATGTCATTTGAGTTCCAGTAAAATTAAAATGGGTTATAGTTTATCTTTATTAGCCTGAATTTATGCTCCATCATTGATTTTTTTTTTCTTCCTACACAGATTCTGAGCACCATAGACAACTTAAAAAAGAACAGGTTAAAAAAATGTCTTGGCTTTTGTCAAAGAATTTATGGATCGATCAGTATGTGGGCCTGATTAAAGCATCCAGGCTTTCCTTGTGCAATGTCATAGTCACTAACATGTGGCTATTTAAAATTACATTTAAATTAGTTAAAATTAAATAAAAATTTAAAATTCAGTACCTTAGTTAAACGAAGCAATTTTAACTGCTCAATAACCACATGTGGCTAGCAGCTACCACATTGGACAGGCCGATTATAGACTATTTCTATCATTGCAGAAAGTTCTGTTGGATAGCCCCTATCTAGAAAATGCCTTGCACATAGAAGATACTCTACTACTGTTAACTCAGTGATCAAATTTCACCCTATTTTGGAAAGCTGAAAAGTTTAATAAAATCAAAAATTTCTTTTTCAGGAGAAAATAAACCACCAAAATGATGGCGTATTTGGATATCTTTAGATACAGTTGGCCCTCTGTATCTACAGGTTCTACATCCACAGATTCACCAATCGTGGATCAAAAATATTTGAATCAAAATAAATAAATGACAATACAAATTTTAAATTTCAGTGTTTATATAGTGTTTATGTCATATTAGGTACTATAAGTAATCTAGAGATGATTTCAAATATACGGGAGGATGTGCATAGGTTATAAGCAAATGCTATGCCTTATTTACATGGGACTTGAACATCCACAGATTTTAGTATCATGGGGTGGGGGGAGGTCCTGGAACCAATCCCCTGTGGATACTGAGGAATAACTGTTAATATTCAGTGTAGTAGACTGGGTGCGGTGACTCATGCCTATAATCCCAGCACTTTGGGAGGCTGAGGTGGGTAGATCACTTGAGGACAGGAGTTCGAGACCAGTCTCGCCAACAGGGTGAAACCCGTCTCTACTAAAATACAAAAAAATTAGCCGGGCATGGTGATGGGCCCCTGTAATCCCAGCTACTCGGGAAGCTGAGGCAGGAGAATCACTTGAAAACAAGAGGTGGGAGTTGCAATGAGCCAAGATTGTACCACTGTACTCCAGCCTGGGCAACAGAGCAAGACTCCACCTCAAATATATATACATAATATATGTAACATATATTATATATATACACACATATATATGTATGCATACATATATATTCAAGGTAGTGACATATTTATTGGACATCTTCTATGTGACAGAAATACTAGTCACCTCACAACAGGCATATAAGATCCTCATTCTATAAATGAGGACACTGAGGTTTAGGGAAGTTCAAAACCTTGCCTCTCCCAACTAGGCAAACAGGTATTTGTAAAGCTTAACCTTATGCTCACAGTTTCAGACCCCAAAGCCATGCTCTTTCTGGCATCATGAAGCCTCGCTTCTCTAAACATTACTTAACCTGTGCTGCAGTTTTTTCCTTTTTGGAATGGCGTTAACACACTATCTATATCAAAGCGTTGTTGAGCAATTAAATGAGTTAAGACTTGCAAAACACTAAAAGAGAGCATGGCACAGAGTAACTGCCATAAAAAAGTCTTGCTATTATTAAATGTAGAATGGCTGAGATAAAGAAGAAATAAGTCAAGATACCTCCCATGGCCAGCTAACAAAGTTTGAAACTTAATTCACCCATGTCATTCATTTAAGACCTGAACAAAGCTTTAACTTACGACAAAGCACGGGCTAACAGGATTTCCCCCGATTTGTGCACAAATGTAGAACTATGTGACCTCTCAGAGGAGCTGTCTAAATAGCATGATTTAAAAGGATAAGGTTGTGACCAGTATTGCCTATTTCCAAGTAGCACATGAAGTACCGTGGACTCTTAACTACGTCTCATTAATGGAAAATCATGTTGACAGGTCTGGCCTTCTTTTTTATTGTTATTCACCTATTACTAGAGGAAAGGGCAATGGAAAGCAATAGGTTTACCTCTTGAACTTAAAATGTTACTCAATTCATCAATTATTTTCATATACCCATATTTTCTATGACACTCATAATTTTAACCAAGTAGCTCAAATGGAAAAAATAATAGCTACCATTTATTGCTCATCTACTAGGATGTGGGTGTTCTCTGTGTATTGTCACGGACACGCAATAAACAGTCAGAGGGAGGTACTGCTATTTCTCTGTAGTTACATTTGAGAAAACCGACTCCTTCATAATTTGTCCAAGGTCACACAGCTACTCAGGGGAAAACAGCATTTAAACTCAGGTCCTCTTGATCTTAAAGCCTAAGTCCATACCAACTCTGCCACCACATGTAGCAACATGAAACACACTCATCTCTTCATATCTGCGGGGTATTGATTCCAGGATCTCCGGTGGATACCAAAATTCTTGGGTGCTCAAGTCCCTGATATAAAATGGCATAGTCTTTTATACATAGCCTACACACATCATCCCATACACTTTAAAGCATCTCTAGATTACTTATAACACCTAATACAATGTAAATGCTAAATAAATAGTTAAACTGTATTGTTTAGAGAATAATGACAAGGGAAAAATGTCTGTACATGTTCAGTACAGACACAATTTATTTCCAAATATTTCTATTCCAAGGTTGGTTGAATCCATGGATGGGAGCCCACAGATACGGAGGGTGGACTGTAATATGAAACAAGGACAGAAATATGTGATGTGTCTATTTCATTACTTTTGGTATGTCTGAAGCAGAATTTCTAAAACAGAATAAAAAGCCTGGGTTCCAGAAAAATCAGTAGTCCCATTATCCAATAACAAAATTGACTCAGAATTGTATCTCAGCGGGATCACCACTGGCAATGCAGGAATGTTGAGCAGGTGTGAACTCAGACCCAGGCCTGCTGATGGCTTGTGGTCACCGGGGCTATGTTTGGCAAGCGTAGTTTGATTTTGCAAGAAACCCTTGACCAGAAAAATCAAAACTTTCTTTCTGAATACATAATTAGAGAAATGAGAGCTATGTGTTTTTGCAAGTACGAGTGCCAGGAGCAAATGCAAAGTTGTTTTGAGGGTGAGGGTGGATGCGTTTCTGACCCTATTTCCAGCCTATCAAGGGCATGACTGACTGACCACCTCCAGGAGAATTCCTGCACATTCGTAGCGCATCCTCCAGACCTGGTCACTGCCTCCCGCATCTTGCCCCAGCTCTCTTTTGTCTGTACTGACCCCTCGCTCCTTGCCTCCTCTGTGCCTACCAGCTTGGCATTCTGATGGATTGGCTTCGCTGGCTCTCAATCCTCCCACTTTGTTCCGGAGTCTGAGGTTTGACTCCTACATCCTGGCACAGTGCTTGCTTCTTTCTGCACTCCTGGTAACCAAGCTCTTTGGCTCTGCCCCAGGACCCCCTCCTGTGATCCACTCAGCCCAGCAAACCTGTAAACACAGCTTGCCAGGCCAAACTCTGTGCCCCCTCCCCACTTCTGGCCTCTGAGAGCCATGCCCTGGATGTTACCTCACCAACCCACGGTCTCTGGAGCACCTGTGGAATTCGATTGGACTGGCTCCAGCTTTTACAGTCTCTCTGATTTGCTAATGTACACTGTGAAAGGAAGTAAAAGTTCTGCAAGTGAGAAACTCAACTTACCAAGGCTGCTAGGGAGCAGAGCTTACTGCTTTCTGGGAACATAACACATCCATCCTGGTACAATGACAAACAGCAATTCCACAGCCACAGGTCCTACCCCATGACAGAACTTCCCACTACTTCACTAAAGACTGTGCCAGACTACTGGGTTTCCTGCAACATCAGGAGCATTTTATGATCCTTCATGGTACCTACTTTCTAATCTCCATGTGCCTGGTAAAGCCAAGAAGTAAATATGCAGTACTCCAAGTATAGTGAGGGTGTCCCTGCCCGTAAAAGCCACACCAATATAGGAAAGTCCTAGTGGGGGATGGGAGGGTGGGAACCAACATTCTATTCCTCACCCTCAACAGGTACAAGGACACTTCAAATGTTATGTGGCTTGGTTATGACTTGTCATTCAAGTGTTTTCCTGGAACAAAGCCAACTTTGGTGTATAGATGATTTGGTGGAGCACATTTAGGAATCATTCAGAAAAGAGTTGTGTGTCTGTTCTGTGCTCAACACTGTCCTAGACATTGGGGATACAGCAGTAAACAATTCAGGTGTCTGTCTTCACGGAGCTTACAAACTAGTGTGGAAGACAGACACTGAAAAGTCATATGAGTCTTTCAGGCAGTAGAAGTTATGAAAGAGAATTACAGGCACAAAGGGAGCTGACAAAAGGAGACAAATCTGGTCTAGGAACTCAGAGAAGGCTTCTTGGAGAAAGTGATGTTTCAGATGACACCTGAAGGTTGAGTAGGAAGAAGAGAAGGGAAAGGCATTGGGGAAGTGGGCACAAAACATTCTAATCAATCAAAACAGTATGAGTGAAGGACCTGAGACAGCAAGAGCAGGGTACATTAAAAAATATTTTTTGAAAAAAAGCCGGTATGCTGGATTCTAGAAAGGCGGGCAGAGAAATGAGCGATGAGACTGAGATGTAGGTAAGAACTAAATCATATTCAGGCCACTGAAGAGTTTCAAGTTTGATTTTAACTTAATGGAAATAGGAAGCTATTAAAGGGTTTAGATCAAGAGAATGACATGAACAGAAAAATTGCTCTGGCTATGACTTAGTGATTGAATTCAGTGTGGTGGAGGGAGAGAGAAGGCATATACAGTGGATACAGGTGTGAGATATGCCAACTCAGCACCAGCTGCACTGCCTTCTCCACTCTGTCCTCATTACATAATAGAAACCTGGAATCACATTTTTCCAGAATCCCTTCCCCACCTCTTTCTAACTTAGATTCTGCCTTTGAGAGGCCCCTGTGCAAGATGTGGAAAGTGATGGAGACACACTGTATTTCTCCCCTGGCAGCTGTGTGCAGATGTGAGGTTTACAGGAGCTTCTGGACAAGCTCCTGCAAGTCAGCCTCTTCCACATGGCAAGCAGCTGAGCTCAATGGGATTTAGGTTTCCCTGAACCAATTGATTGTCAAGATTTCCTGGAAGTCAATAACAGTTTTTCCCAAAACTGATAATCCTAGCCTTTCTAAAGTTTATGATTATGCCTTTAATCTCCTCTGTCAAATTCCTCCTACTTGAAATATCTAGGGTGGTTTTCATCTTCCTTACTAGACCCCAACTGTTAAAAGCAGGGAAGAAGCTCTTGCAACATTTGGGGTGAGAGATTGTGGGGGCCTGGTCTGGAGTGTGGGCAGTTAGGATGAAAGGGGGATGGATTTATAGATATTTAAGAGGTGGAATCTTCAGATATTGTTATTAATTGGATGGGGGAAGTGAGGGAATGAAGGGGTTAAGAATCATCACCGCATTCTTCGTTTAAAGGTCAGGCAGTCTTGCTAAATTTGCCATCCAGTCCCTGCACCTGAAAGTGATGTAGACATTAAGTTGGCCAAATTCGCCAGCCCTGTCAGGTCCCTTTCCAGGTTGAACTGCTGAGGTCAAAGAACTGAGGGAGTCAAATATATGATGATGAGTAAGTTGTCCTTTGCAGGATGTGAAAATCTATGTGTCAGAGGTTATGGGTCATTGTAATGAGTTATCCTCTTGTATGAAACCATTCGTGCCTTCTCTAGAGCAAAGGAAATTAGCTAAGTCTAACCCTATCCAAATCTCCCCCTAAAAGAAACCTGCTAGGGCAATGACCAAGCAACTGTGGTCAGGGCGAGGGCTGAGGGGCTGGGGATGAGAAGGAGCTTCCTAACAGAGACTACAGAGGATGTGGAACACCAAGAAGTAGACCAAATTACAATCCAGAGCAATATTAGCTTCAAACACCAAAGAGAGAAAGTTTAAACACTAAGCCATGAGAAGATCATACTTGTCAAGGGAGGTGGCAGAATCCCAGGGGAAGGTGGAGAGCAGAACAGGAGCACAGACAGTGAAATTATATATGCTTGGAAGGTGTGGATGTTGAACAGTCATCCTCACCATCAGGGAACTAGGGCAAATTGGGGAGGTAAATATAATGAAGGTCTAGATGGCTCAGGAAAGCAGGGAAGAAAGCATTTTCTCTGCCAGTGGTCTTTACAGGACAAGCCTTACCCACAGACCAAGGCCATTGACTACATATTCTGGAACGATTTCTAAAGTGCAATACCAAAGAAGTAGAGCTGTTTAAGTGTATCTCAAATGTACCAAAAAGGAGGCTTTTTTGGAACATAAAATAGCTTTAGGATAATTATTTCACTTTCTTAGTGATATTTTCTCTTAAGAGAAATTTAATCCATTAAATTGTAAAGTCATTGAAGACAACGTTCACTATTGAATCCCTAAAACCCATCACAGTGCATAGCTCATATAAGCACAGTAAATACTCATTCAATGGATGAGGATTGGATAGGAGATCCCAAGATGCTAGACACGGGGCAGCTTTATTCAGTGAGCTAACCACACACCCTTACCCTTGTGTCTGTCTGTAGGGAAATACGTGCAGAATTCCCATTCAAACATCAGAAATTCGAAGTCAACTAGAATGGGGTTAAGAATTTCCCCTCCCACCATCTTCCTCATCTCTCAACAACTCCTCTAAACACCAACCCTCCGGCAGGGGCTCCCATGACCTGAAGTAGAGGTTTCACCAAGGGAGGTGAAATGCTTGGATAGGAGATCCTCTCAGGGGCTGAGGGGAGAAGGTAACTGTTAAAACTCAAGACTCTTGCCAGTGACAACACCCAGGAGCACATATAGGTCCCTATTGCCTGGCTTTGCCATTACTACATGACAACAGACAAGTTACCTAAGGTCTCTGAGCCTGAGTTTGTTCATCTGTAGAGTTGATGGTGCCTAGTTTAAAGAATTGAGAGAACTGGACATGTTTATAAGACACCTGCCTTAATACCTGTCCATAGTAAAATGCTCCAAAGATACATTCTCTTCCAGCATTCACCTCCCAATCCCAGCCTTAGAAATTAGTCCCTCTTCTCCCATTGCACTGCACTTACTTACCTCTTCTTTCCTCCCTCATCTATTCCAGAACCCAACTGGATAGCATAGCTCTCCCACAATCTTCTGGCCCTAAAGCAATTGTATAAATGTGGCTAGAAGTGAATGAAGTGCAAAATCCTAGCTGTATTCAAGGAATTATCAGAGAGTGCCTTTCTCTTGGAAGTTGCTCTCTTCAAGCCAACTGCTAGAGGCAGAACACACAGCTGCAGGGACAGGACAACCAGAGGACAGGTCTGCTACATAAAAAGACAGACAATCATTTCCAAGAAAACATGCAGCTGAAATTTGCATTCTACAGGAAGAAGAGCAAACTCTATTAAATTTCCTCCCTAAGCAGATGTCTACAATTATTAGAACTTAAAAATACAGATGTTAAGGACCATGTGCTTAAGGAGTTAGTTAAGTTTGTGCAATTGCAGATAGGAGGATTGACATTTTTCTGAAATTGGAATTAAATACCCTAATACAATAAAATGATGCTGCCAACTCATATGGCATAATAGAGGGGAACAGACTCACTGATGAAAAAAGAAGAGGACATAGACAAATCATTTCCTTCTAGTCACATCACGGCCGATATGGCTAGTGCCAACCCAGTATCTAGTCTACACTTCCCCTTTACTAAAAGAACCCCTATATTGCTGTGTAGTCTCAGCTAGAAAACTACATTTCTAACCCCTTGCAATGGGATTGGACAATGAGATGGGTGGAGCTTGAAAAAAAAAAAAAGCTCCTTAAAGGGACCTTGCTCAGCTGGCAGGCACCCTTTCATCCTTCCCTGCAGGAGTTCCGGCAGCCATCTTCTGACCATGGGGTGATCTTGCAGATGGACGCTGGTGGAAAGTGGAAAAGCAGAAGTCTGGGACACTGATGGCACTTTTACCACTTCACATTACTCCTGGACTGCTTACCTTCCTTTTATGTGACCAAAAAATAACTTCCTAATTTAAGTTGCTGTTATTTTGGCTAAAATGCAGATCTTAACTAATATACACATCCTAGATTTCAATCAGTTTCCTTACTAATGGTGATTATAAGTTAACACCAGAACCATAGCACTTTTTGGGTAATTGTTATATACGATTTATTGCTTTAACTGTGAAATAAAAAGTTTTATACCAATAGTTTTGATTGTAAGTCTAGATTTAACCCTCCTAAGCTAGTTTTCTGTTGTTGCTTTTTTAAAGTAGGAGTACCTTTAAAGTCGGAAGAAGTATCTATTACCGACAGCTCTCTGCACCAGGTGGACACCATCTGACAATTGATGTAAGGACCCTATGGAGCCCATAGTGGGGGGGTGAGAGAAGTGGACGTTTAGTGTATCTTATTTCTATTTGAATGTGACTCATATTGTATAAGCATGTTTCTCTTGGAAGATTTTTCCAAGAATTTTCATCAGCAGTAACAAGGGAAACATGCCCCTCTTCAGCAGACTTCCACCATCCAACTAGTCCAGGAGAATCCAGAGAAATGGTGGAGAACACTTTGTGAAAATCCTTACGGGGTTGTCATCTTCTCCTCATGCTACTTTTCTGGTTTCATTATGGATCTACCTCAATCAGTGTGAGAAGCACATGGGCACCATGAGGGACCAGGCAGACACTTAGGGGCAGAAGGGCCAGGGAATCCTATTGTGGTCTTTGGGCTTGGCTCTCTCCTAGTTGTCTTTTGTATGTTAAGAACTCCAGGAATGTTGAGCACACATGAAATTCAGAACAGCCTGCATAAATGGTTTTGATAGCCACATAAATATGAAAATACAAATGATTTCAGCAGGAATAAAATTTATTTCTAATACTCAATATTATCTGCTCCTTGAAGCTATGCAAAGACTAATAAGTGCATAAACTTCTTGAGCAGTGTTACATAAATATAAAACATGATTCATAGATATGTTTATGGCCACAGACACATTAATTGATAGTCTACAGAAAGACTTACGTTCCTTTACAAATTAAAAGGGGACACGTGTGCTGTTTCTGCTCATTTGCTGAGTATGCAACTGGAAAACCCAATCTTCTATTCTGGGATTTAAAATCTGGTACTTTCAGCAAATAACATCATCAATATTTTAAAGTCATACTGGCTTCTGGTAAGTAGCAGAGGAATTGCCGTCCCTCCTTAAATCCTTCTCTGAGGCACCCTTCTCTCTGTGATGCCCCACAACATTAACTCTTCTCCTTTGAGAGCAGGTGTGCATGCCAAGAGCAGAAATTCCTAGGGAAGCTTTTGTAAGTCCAGATCCCACCCTGCCGTCCCCTCCAGGCCTTGATTTTAGCATCAATCCAAAACTTTTTTGGATTTTTGTGGACTCTGCTTAACTTTGATGTAGAATGTCTGTAGATTCTTGTCCACTGTCTAAAACAGAGTTGATCAAGAATGGCTTCTGCCCTTCAGAAGGGCCATTTTCACAGTATCACAGGCAGGAGACTCTACGCCCCTAAGCAGATCTTGGGCCTTTAAGGCCATCAGAGATGTACAGTTAGTTTGGATCAGACTTCGGTTCCTAAAACACCCTGGAGTTAATTATCCAGAAGGGCAGTAGGGCTTGCAGAACCCTAAAGAGGCAGAAAACCCTCTATTCCCCCATGGAAACTTTAATCCTTTCAGGTGAGTTTTGTTTCTGTTGGAAATCCAAGACTTTGCAAACAGGATAAGACCTTCTAAAGTCACAGGTTGAATATAATGAGTGCAGGACTTAGGATACTTAGGCAGGGGGGAGAATTGGCCTTAGTATTTCCTTTCATTAGCGTCTCTATAGGTAATGATTTCCTTACTTAACCAAAGAAAAGCAATGGAAGCGGCTACCCCTCGCCTATTAAAAGGAGAAAGATGGATACCTTTAATTGAAAGCAAAGCATCACAAAATTCTTTAATTATAAGCTCAAATGGGGCTTTGAGCTCATCTTGTATCTTCTTGGCTTTCAGCAGGATAGCATTAAGCTTTCCTAAAAAGATAAGACTCAATCTATTTTAAAACATATCCAAAGACGGCATTCCAGTTTCTGTTCCTTTGTTAGGGTACTTTTTTCCCTTTCTAACCTCACCACAGGTGAACTTTTCCTGTTGCTAACCTGAAGTCTTCACATTAGAGCTTGGCTCAGTTTGCTCAGCAGAGCTGGTGGATAGCTGGTCACCATCAGCCTTTTCTAAACTGTACTTCCATCTGTCCATCTGTACAAAATTATAACAATTAATTAGGATATTTGGATTTAAATCAATAAATTTGAACCCAGATGCCAACTGAATGACTCACTGACATGGCAAAAGACTGCCTCCCTTCTTTTTGTCATAGTTTTTCTTATCTCTGCCATCAGCTCCAATGCTAACATCTCTCCCTTTTCCATCTCTCTTGCAAAACTCCCCACACAAGTTCATTCACACACAGGCACACACAAATGTGCACATTTATACTGGTAAATAGAAAAACATCCCTGAAGCAGCTAGTTAACACTTACACCTTACCCCTCACTATTCACATTGAGGGGTAAGAGTTCAGGGTCCAGACTCTGGAACCCATTGTCTGGGCCTAAATCCTGGCTCTGGGACCTTGGAAACATTTTGTAATCTCACTTTGTAAGCATTTTCTCATCTGTAGAATGGAAACAATAATAGTACCTACCTTAGAGGGTTGTGGAAATGATTAATGAGTTAATACATAAAAGCTCTTTGAATGCAGTCTGGTACTCTAATACTAAAGACTATATAGTTGTTAGCTATTGTTACACCCTTCTTGCAGCAAAGGGATATTCAGAGGCATCAAACTATGCCCAATATTCCAGAAGCCAAGAGTTTGAGAAAGAACAGGAGTGGGATTCAAGTTTAAGGGAAGTGGGGGTAAGCAAGAAGAGTCGCCAGGGTGAAAGATCAAAGAAAAATAGGGCAAAAAGCAAACAGGAGATTAACAAAACTACAGAGAAAGGGCAAAAGCTGGCATTTAACCGGGAAAAGGTAGACAGAGAACATAAGGGAAAGGAAGATAAAGAAGAAACGAAAATGGGAAACATGAGTAAAAGGTGAGTACGTAAAGGAAAGACAGCAAAGAAGAGGAAAAGGGGGCGGAGAACAACAAAGGAGATCAAAAATGGGAAAAGCCGGCATTTGCAGTTCGAGTCGGTATCGCGGGAAAAGGGTATGGAAGTAGGGAAGCTTGCGGCAGAAGGGATGGGGGAAAGAGGAGATTCAAAGAGATAACAGATAAAAGTTTCATTTGTCATTTGCAGCATTTTGTCCCTTTAAATTATGGCGCGCTGCAAGCTTACTTAACTCACCCTTGAGCCTCAAGGCTCCTGATCATGTTCCTTCTATTCCAACTTGCATTTAATCTCTGCCCCAGACTTAGCTTCTAAGGTTTGCCCTGGTCAGATGTCTGCCTTGTGTTTTTAGCCCAACAAGGCCAAAATGCAGTGATCTTGTCTTTATTTCATTTTCCCTAACCAGTCATCCTTTTCAAGTGAAATTTAGCTCTGGAGCAAATGTTTGCATCCCCTTTCTACTCCAAACATTCGGAAATCTAGAAGGGGAACTGGTGTTTTAATTTTTAAATTATTCACCTAACGGCATTCCCATTTTTAGTCAATTAAAAAGAGGTAAAAATGATACAGTACTGCAAGAATAGGTCGCTTTTAGGTCTCCAACGTGCCCTCACCATTAAAGGGTCTTAATTACCTAACCTTTTGGAAATAGGACAGAGGTCGGACGGAGGTTTAAAATAAAGTCGGCATTTTAAAAATACTTTTTAAATTAAGAACCATCGTGATTAAATTGCCTGTTTGGTGCAAAATACGTCCCCCTATTTGAGGAACTCCAGAGACCTTAAAAGGCCCTCTAAACAGATGAACCGAACGGACCGCGAGCGTCTCCTCACGCCGGGGTGATCCTGGGCCGCCGCCGCCGCCCGAGTCACGAAGCCAGACGCAGTGCGCGTCTCCGCCCAGGACTCCGGAGACTGCAGCAGCGCGAGCGGCCGCCGCGGCCTGGGCTGCTCCTGGAGTCGGGGAGGAGACGCGACTCCCGCAGACACGTGACCTCCTCCCAGCCGCCGCTTCCCGCGACCCAGATCCGTCCCCGGAACCCGTGCCCGGCGGGGCGGGCTGGGGGACACGTAGCTGGCGCCCCAGTCCCTGCTGCGCCCTGGTGCGTGTGCCTTCGGCGTTCTCCCCTCGGTTCACTTATCACTGCCAATAATCAGTGTTTCGGAGATCACCCCGGGAAGAATGTAAATATCCCTCTCGGTGCAGGAAAGACCTTGGTTTTATCTCTATGCTTTTATGTGTATCTAGAGAAATATATATATTCCCTCCATCCCACCCCTGGGAGTCCCTCAAGACATGCTTTCCCCTGGACTCGCAGGGCGGCGTGGGCAGTGCGCATCCCCGGGCACCTCCCGGTAACTCTCACTAGCAGTGAGTCAGGCTCCCGGGGTGGCTCTGGGGAAAGGTAACTCGGCTCTTGCTGGCCTGTGCTTCCCAGCGCCGAGCGCCGCGGCTGCAGGGCGAGCGCGCGCGCGCACGGGTTCCCCGAGCAGTGATGTGGCAGCAGCGGCAGGTCGGATCACGTTGCTGGCCCTGTGCTGGTACCCGTTTGAGACAGGATTAAGGAGGGAGGCTTTGGAGGTGCCAGCGGTAGTAAACGTGGGCTCTGCACACTCCGGGCGTCTCTTATCGCGCGGGGGGACGGGGGATGGGGAAAGCACGTAGCGTCACCGGAGGCTCGGAACGCGGCGGAGTTGAGCGGGCGGGTGATAAATGCTGCATAGCTTTCCTATGATAGCCCCTCTCGTGCCACCCCCTTCTCCCTCCCCAGCCCCCACTCAACCCCGGCTCGCTCCCCGCCGCGTTCCTCCAGGAGCACACGCGGCTCCAAACGTCGTCATCTGCTGCTGTGATTAGTGGCACCGCAATTCCGGCTGCTGCGGGGAAGTTTAGGTGGCCCAGGAACGCCGTGTCACCGAAAGACACTTGGATTGCGACATTCGGACCCGGTGACAACGTTTTCAAGTGTCTTAAATCCTTCAAGGAGCAGATTGCAAGTTGCTTCTTCTCGAGGCAACCTCTCCGCCCCACTGATCAGTGAGCAAACAAGTCTCCAAAATTTCCTTTGGGACTCAAGTTTACCCACCGCGAATTCTCTTTTTCTTTCCTTTTTATGGTTCAAACCAACAGCACAGTCGGTGGAAAAGCAAAAAGCCACGTTCACATTCCTGCACCGTAATAACGGACGAACCCAGGGAGTCGCATTTCCGAGCCAAGGAAGCTCAGGCTGCCGCGCACCCCCGCACCCCCACTTCCCCCTCCCCCTGCCGACTCCGTCGCCTTTGGGAAGATGAATAGCTTGGCCGAAGTTGTTTTTCCTTTCCGGTGGCCCTGATCAGGTGTCCCCGCCCCCTCCTGCCGTTCGCCTTCTCTCGCCGCCTTCTCCCGACGCCCCCTCCCGGCCCGGCCCCTCCTCCCCCGCCCCCCTCCGGGCTGGACCGCGGATGGTACGTTCCGCACGTGAGCTGGGTGCTGGTCTGGCCGGCGACGCGCGTGCCCTGTGGCCAAACACTGCCTGGAGTGAGAGCAAACTACCAGCGCAGTGGGGCCGGCGCGAGTGTGCGTGTGTGTGCGTGTGTGTGTGCGAGCGCGGTGGAGGGGGGACCAACTGCTTCACACTTTCAACACTGCACTGAAGAGGGAGAGCGAGAGAGAGAGACTGGAGACGCACAGATCCCCCCAAGATCTCCCAAGCCTACCGTCCCACAGATTATTGTACAGAGCCCCAAAAATCGAAACAGAGGAAACGAACAGCAGTTGAACATGGACGAAGGAATTCCTCATTTGCAAGAGAGACAGTTACTGGAACATAGAGATTTTATAGGGTAAGGTGCACGCACCCTTGCGACTATCTGTCTAGGCTTTGGTTTGATTTTTCTCTTCTCCAGAAAGTGGTATGGAGCTGGCGAGGGCAGAGCCCCTCCCCGAATGGGTGCCTGATGCTGATTTCTGTTTTGCAGACTGGATTATTCCTCTTTGTATATGTGTAAACCCAAAAGGAGCATGAAACGAGACGATACCAAGGTAAGTGTAAGTTCCCGATATTCCTCATAACCTGCATGGGTAGTTAATTAGGGCCATTGATTTCACAGCCAAGCTCTGCCTGCAAATATATTCCAGCCCCTGAGCTTCCCCAACTGTGAATTTTAAGTGGCTTGCTGGGTACTCTCAAGGGGATATTAAACATCATACCTGAATTTAAATTGCATTGCAGAACAGTCCAGAGGAAAGAGGTTTCTTGGGTGTAGTTTATCACATAGTATGTTTTATGGTGGTGGGGGGCGGGGAGGGACAGAGGAGGGTAATATCCAATAAATGAATGTTTCGCTTACTGTTTTCTCTTTTCCATGACTCTCATATATTAAGGATACCTACAAATTACCGCACAGATTAATAGAAAAGAAAAGAAGAGACCGAATTAATGAATGCATTGCTCAGCTGAAAGATTTACTGCCTGAACATCTGAAATTGACAGTAAGATGCACGTTTTCATTCTTTGCTGCTCTCCAAGGGCGTTTTAATAGTCTGGTGCGACTCCCAGAAAATATAAGAATAAATGTAAATATAAGTTCCTGATTTACAACTTGTGCTATACCGTACAGAGTTTCCCGCAAACTGAGTCGGTGCTCCCAGCTGAAGGCAAGAAATCATTTATAACCTGTCTTGTGGAAAGCTCAAGAAGTATAAGAATAGTACTTCTTTCAAAGTGTTTGCTTAAATTGCTGTGCTGAATGGACAGCCAATTAAGCCAAATGTGTGTTTTTTAAGTAACCAAGTGCCCCTTTCTTTTTTGCACTACTGCAGACTCTGGGGCATCTGGAGAAAGCCGTAGTCTTGGAATTAACTCTGAAACACCTAAAAGCTTTAACCGCCTTAACCGAGCAACAGCATCAGAAGATAATTGCTTTACAGAATGGTAAGTCAGTTCAGAGAGGCCAACCTACCCTGATGAAGCGGGGCAGCCCACAGGGGAGCAGTGTCAGGACTCCTTCACCTGCACCCCACCTCTTTCGGTGGGCTCATGGGTTCCCTCTCATTTGTTAAATTGCTTTATACTTTCCCTTCATTGGAACGAGCCCATTTCCCGAAGCATCCTAGAGGCTTTCAGCAGAACTCGGAGGAATCAGGTTTTAAAGTGGCGGTTGCACCCGCTCCACTTTGGTTTTCAGCTGGGAGGAGAGCGCCCTCTCCCAGCTCCGCACCTCCGCCACCCCCCTTCTCTCGGCAACCGGTGGATTATATCACTTGAATACTGGGGAAAAACCGAGATCACTTTAGTCGATGCAGGACCCACGTGATAAGCAGATGTTTTAACGTGGGTATGTTTCTTCTTGCCTCCACTCCTCCGTCCCCACCCCCCCATCCCTTCCTCATCCTAGGGGAGCGATCTCTGAAATCGCCCATTCAGTCCGACTTGGATGCGTTCCACTCGGGATTTCAAACATGCGCCAAAGAAGTCTTGCAATACCTCTCCCGGTTTGAGAGCTGGACACCCAGGGAGCCGCGGTGTGTCCAGCTGATCAACCACTTGCACGCCGTGGCCACCCAGTTCTTGCCCACCCCGCAGCTGTTGACTCAACAGGTCCCTCTGAGCAAAGGCACCGGCGCTCCCTCGGCCGCCGGGTCCGCGGCCGCCCCCTGCCTGGAGCGCGCGGGGCAGAAGCTGGAGCCCCTCGCCTACTGCGTGCCGGTCATCCAGCGGACTCAGCCCAGCGCCGAGCTCGCCGCCGAGAACGACACGGACACCGACAGCGGCTACGGCGGCGAAGCCGAGGCCCGGCCGGACCGCGAGAAAGGCAAAGGCGCGGGGGCGAGCCGCGTCACCATCAAGCAGGAGCCTCCCGGGGAGGACTTGCCGGCGCCCAAGAGGATGAAGCTGGATTCCCGCGGCGGCGGCAGCGGCGGCGGCCCGGGGGGCGGCGCGGCGGCGGCGGCAGCTGCGCTCTTGGGGCCCGACCCTGCCGCCGCGGCCGCGCTGCTGAGACCCGACGCCGCCCTGCTCAGCTCGCTGGTGGCGTTCGGCGGAGGCGGGGGCGCGCCCTTCCCGCAGCCCGCGGCCGCCGCGGCCCCCTTCTGCCTGCCCTTCTGCTTCCTCTCGCCTTCTGCAGCCGCCGCCTACGTGCAGCCCTTCCTGGACAAGAGCGGCCTGGAGAAGTATCTGTACCCGGCGGCGGCCGCCGCCCCGTTCCCACTGCTATACCCCGGCATCCCTGCCCCGGCCGCAGCCGCGGCCGCCGCCGCCGCCGCTGCCGCCGCCGCCGCCGCCTTCCCCTGCCTGTCCTCGGTGTTGTCGCCCCCTCCCGAGAAGGCGGGCGCCGCCGCCGCGACCCTCCTGCCGCACGAGGTGGCGCCCCTTGGGGCGCCGCACCCACAACACCCGCACGGCCGCACCCACCTGCCCTTCGCCGGCCCCCGCGAGCCGGGGAACCCGGAGAGCTCTGCTCAGGAAGATCCCTCGCAGCCAGGAAAGGAAGCACCCTGAATCCTTGCGTCTCAAAGGACGGAGGTTCAAGCGGAGTGAGAAGTTAAAACACCCTTAACGTCTTTAAGGGAGGAAGTGTAATAGATGCACGACAGGCATAAACAAGAACAACAAAACAGGTGTTATGTGTACATTTGGAGTTCCTGTTTTGCTCATCCCTCACCACCCCACCCTCCACACACTAACATCCCTTTCTTCCCCCCACCAGCTGTAAAAGATCCTCTGCGAAAGATATATATATATATATATATTTTTTTTTTTTTTAATAATCCCCCAAATAAGTTTTGTCCCCTTTTAGGCCATGTTCCATTATCTCTTAAAATTGGAACCTAATTCGAGAGGAAGTCAGAAGGGTCTGTTCTATGGGTAAGCTAGGTGAACCCCGGGGTAGGGGAAGCATGTTAACACCTTTGACGTCTTTGACTGAAGTTGACATGGAACAGCAGATAGTTGTTATGTAGAGGTAGTTCTCAAAGCTGCCCTGCCTGTTTTAGGAGACTTTCCACAAACAGATTGAGGATCTTTTAGAATTGAATTTACTCTTCAGTATTTTCTAATGTTCAGCTTTCTAAAAGGCATCTATTTTTCAAAGAAGTGAGGATGCAGTTGCTCACGTTGCAACTTATTCTGAAGTGGTTTAAATGGTATCTCTTAGTAACTTGCACTTGTTAAAGAAATACGGAGCTGGGCCATCGTCAGAACTAAGTCAGGGAAGGTGATGGATGAGAAGGCCAGAATCATTCCTAGTACATTTGCTAACACTTTATTGAGAAATTTACCATGAATCAATGGACTCACCTTAATTTCTTTATCTATCTATACAAATTTCTGTTTATCCATAGATAGGTATCTATACATACACATCTCGAGTGCATCTATTCCCACTCTCATTAATCCATCATGTTCCTAAATTTTTGTAATCTTACTGTAAAAAAGTGCACTGAACTTAAAAACAAAACAAAACAAAAGTCCAAACTGATATATCCTATATTCTGCTAAACGACAAAAGTGAACGAAAGCATTTAACTGGTCAATTCTGATTGGAAATGCTGTAAAGATATGGAATGAAGTCCTGTGAGGCCTTCCTATCTCCAAGTCTATGTATTTTCTGGAGACCAAACCAGATACCAGATAATCACAAAGAAAGCTTTTTTAATAAGGCTTAAACCAAGACCTTGTCTAGATATTTTTAGTTTGTTGCCAAGGTAGCACTGTGAGAAATCTCACTTGGATGTTATGTAAGGGGTGAGACACAACAGTCTGACTATGAGTGAGGAAAATATCTGGGTCTTTTCGTCAGTTTGGTGCATTTGCTGCTGCTGTTGCTACTGTTTGCCTCAAACGCTGTGTTTAAACAACGTTAAACTCTTAGCCTACAAGGTGGCTCTTATGTACATAGTTGTTAATACATCCAATTAATGATGTCTGACATGCTATTTTTGTAGGGAGAAAATATGTGCTAATGATATTTTGAGTTAAAATATCTTTTGGGGAGGATTTGCTGAAAAGTTGCACTTTTGTTACAACGCTTATGCTTGGTACAAGCTTATGCTGTCTTAAATTATTTTAAAAAAATAAATACTGTCTGCAAGAAACCAGCTGGTTTAGAAAAGTTTAGTATGTGAAGATAAACTAGAAATTATCTTTATATTCTAGTATTTTCAGCACTCCATAAATTCTATTACCTAAATATTGCCACACTATTTTGTGATTTAAAAATTCTTACTAAGGAATAAAAACTTTAATATACAGTATGATATTGTCTAATAATTAAAAAAGACAATGGATGCTCAATTAGGTTTGAGATATCTATGACTGTAGGGATACAAATCACTGAGGTTCTCAGATATACAGCTTTTTTTGTCATTGGCTTGATGTCACACATTTCCAATCTCTTGCAAGCCTCCAGGCTCTGGCTGTGTCTACCTGCTTGTTTCCAATGTATCTTAATGAAAAGTGCAAAAGAAAAACCTACCAATTAACTTGTGTGATTTGTTTATGTTAGACCCAATTTTCTATTGTTTTAATGATTGACAAGGTTTTCACTTTTTGTCTGTGACATCAGATAGCCTCTCTAGTATGGTCAGGTGTTTCTCTTTCACTGGGTCTTGTATAAATAGATGATCACATAGGGGTGCTTAACATGAGAGTGTTTTGGCTTCTTAATTTTTATAAAATAATTCTGTCATGGGACTTTATCATGGAATTCCAGGATCAGAAATAATTTCTAGACTTTTCTCAAATTTCCATTCAAATCTGTGACATGATACAAACTGAGTGAAGGATTATCAGCTTTTAGTTTCAGGAATGTTCTTCACAACCCCCTTGATTTTTGAAAAATGTTTAAATGAGAGTCACATTGTATAAGATGTAGAAAAAGTGCTCCCTCTGCTGACTTCATGGCAACTGAACTGCAAGTCGTAACAGTGTGGAGCCAGGAGCCAGGGCTCATCAAGGCCCCTGCATTTCCTCATAGGAAAAAAAGAAAGGAAGCCCAGAGATATTAAGTATCTTCCCAAGGTCACAGAGCTACCTAGAGTCAGCACTAGCACTAGTGGCCAGCTCTATCATATCCCTCAGTCAGTCAACTACTTCCCATTGCAGTATCTTGGACCAAGTAAGCTGAACTTGATTGAGCACCCTTCATGAAGCTTTGTAACAAACCATAGAACAAAGGAAACTGAAATTAACACTGGAAAACTATGTAGGATTTTCGAACATTGTTAATTTATTGAACTTTAGAAAAATTATCTGAATCAGAATGGGAAAAACAGCATTTCAAATATTTTGAGCTATATTTTGATGCTACTACTGTAGTAATATTAGTTTCATAACCAAAAAGGATTAAGAGTGAATCAGAGGATAATACAATGTTTTTAGCATGTGTATAATTTTGGTAGAATGAGATAAAAAAACTTCAGAGTTGGGCCAGATTTTATAAGTCAGTTATTTAGTCCAAGTACCCATATGGTAACATGATAAGATAAAGTTAGAACAGAAATGCAAAAATAATATTATCTATATTGATTCTAAAATCTGAAAAAATGTTATTCTGGTCATTGATTTATTTTAATGAATTAAAAGGCTTAAGTCATTATAATTCATTAAAGAGGCTTCTATACTTGTAGTGGTGAAATTTCAGCTAAAATGATTTTCCAACTTCAGGCAAATATGAATCTTGAGTCAGTGTTTTTATTAACATAGTATTATACTCATAAAAATTTAATTTTACATACATATATTTTACATAATATTTTAAAAGATTAATTTTATATACACATATTTCTTAGCAAACTTTATATTGAATTGAAAAAAAGGCCCTTCCCTCCCCTCCAAAGAGCTAACCTTAAGCACGTTTTCAAGGCACTAGAAACAATACTTTAATAGCTATGTAAAATTTGGAGTTTTAGTTCCTATCATTGTGAAACTATTTTTCATTTAGTTCCCTGTTTCTGGCCATCCAGGCCATGACTTTGGTTATTGCCGGTCACCTGAGATTTGTTCAAAAGTTATGTAAAAGGAGGCTCAGCCTGCTCCTTTCTATGTCACAGGTCAATTCTTAACCTTTCCATGGAAAGTGATTGCCAGCAGAGCCTCTGGAGAGACATGGCTGGGCAAACACACGAAGGATTTTACATTAGCTAGAAATGAACGGAGCTCTCATGAATGACTTAAGACCATTATATTGCCAAAAGCTGGCTGTAGTGTTGTGATCATGGTATTCTACTTCAGGTAGCAACCTGATATTTTTCATTAAACAAAAATTCTTAACCTATTGGGACCCTCAGCTCAATATATTTAGACCTATCCATTCTTCTCACTGTTATTTTAAACAAGTTCAAGATGGATTTACAGTGCATGCTAAAGTCCCATGGAAGTTCCAGTTTTTCATAGAAGAATTTAAGTAAGGGATTGATGTGGGAAATTATCACATATTTTCTGTGATTAAGATGGAATTTATACTAGAAAACATGCACAGCATGTACTTTAAAAATATGCTATTCTAGGAGTTCTACGTTTGTTTTAAAATTGGGTTTCTTATGCTCGTTCAGAGATTCCATATTGAAAACTCCAAACAAATATAAAACCACCTTTTAAAAGTTGATATTTTAAAATTCTAAATTCAGTGATGCCTAGTTTGTCTGACACGAGGGACAAACGGTCAATGGTTTAGAAAACTAAAGCTTCTATGTTCAAATGCCAATGCTGTTTTTCATTTTTGAATTTTATTTTAGTGGAAAGCATACTAAAATGTATTACACATATCCTCTAAAATGTCTTACCCTGGACATACTTAACCTTTCTCAATAATTCAGGGTCAGCATTGTAAACATCATTTTTGCACTATGCATGACATCTGGGAGTAATTGCACCTGCACCAAATTCTTTTTGAGTTCTACCTGCTTTTTATAGGGTTTTTCAGTCTCTTTACGCACAGCTAGCCTGTCAGCTGTCACGTCTTGAAGCCTCAGAGTGCTTCCTCCAACTCTTATCTAATTTGCTACCTCTGACTTACTGTGGGCTGGGAAACCATTTAAACACACTACCACACCCATTTGAAATGTGCTAAAATTAGAGTAAATAGGCTCTGACAGAGGACCTGAAGGGTTGTTCTACAAGTAAGTTGTGTGAATTTGTAGAATCTGTGACCTTTTCTTCCCAAAGCTTTTTGTTTCCTTTAACTTCCAGATTCTCAGCGATGCTTCTTATTAGATTACTTATGCAAAAGCCTTCAAATACATTATATATTTCGCCATCATTTTATTACATAAAAATAAAAGCAACTTGCTAATGGTTTTAGCCCACAACTAACCACAAAGTAAACAAATTTGCATGTCAGGAATAAGTTATTTGATTGGATGAACACTTCTCTCCAGTTGCTAAGAATAGGGGATGGAGGGCCACTAGTGAAACTGATTCAGCATTTTGATTTAAGGATGACTCTGGCTCCTGCTTCTAGTATGTAACCTCCTCTGCCTCTGGGTGTTGGACCTCTTGGGTGGCCGGTAGAATGCAAAAGTATTCTGGGGAACTGGCAGGATGGGTGTGTAGGCCCAGATGCTGCCTCTGAATTTAGACACACCCATGGTGAGAGGTTTCAGACTCCTCATTGATTACAGCGTATTCCTTTTTTTTGTTGAGTTTATGTATTCAATAAATGGTGTGGGGATTTGTTTTGCTCACTGTATGTGAGGTGCCATGGTAAGTACTAGAGAATCAAAGATTCACCTCTGAAGATCTCAGAGTCTAATGTGGGTGATAGACCTATACTAAAATAAATTACATTGCAACACAGTAAGTGCTATCCAGGGATGGATACAATGCTGTGCTGGGGGTGGGAGCTACTAATTGCATCGAAGTGAGGAGGCCTAGGTGAGAAGTAGCTGGGTTTTACAGAAGGAACAGCAGCACAATAAGGGCATGAGGCCATCTCCAAAGAGAAGGCTCTGGCCTACCCTGCTCCGGTGTTAAGCTGCACTACAGTTTATGTATGTTTTTACAGTAAAATTCTCTATATTTAGAGATGACATTATCAGGTACATAAATCATAGGGAATCAATCTACCAAAAAAAAAAAAAATCCTCCTAGAACAAACACACGAATTTAGAAAAGTTACAGAAGAAAACATCAATAAACAAATATACATTGTATTTTTATACACTAGCAATGAACAACTGGAAATGAAACTTTAAAAAGTGCCACTTAAAATAAGCTGCAGTGCAGTTTAATTGGCTATATATGACTTGAGGTCTGAGCAAGGATTTCCTAACTTGCCAGTCTCTTTAGAATTTGACTGCTATCCTGGCTCTCACCAAAATCGCCTCCTGAGGATTTGAACCATGGGCTGGGACTAGGGAGTCATGATATTTCCTGCTGCAAAGTGAGACATGATAGTATTCAGAGCATGATCATATCTCATGTGGTAGGGGAAAAAACAGCAGTACCTCATGAGCAGCTCTGTGTCTCACCTCCTCCATCTATCTGTTTTACAAAAGAAACTAATGGTGACTTCTTTCCCTTCGAGTAAGGGAGTGAGAGAGACAGAGCAGCTCTAGAGGGAAACACGGCATCCTAAGGCCTGACTTTCAAAAACCTTTGGGAGGAAACTGAGGCAAAGAACTAGTCCAAGGTCACATAGCTCAGTAACAGAACCAGGATTTTTGGTTCTGAGTCTAGTGCTCTTTATACTTTTATACCATAGTTTTAGTAATGGGGAGGGACAGGCTGAGGTTTTCTCACGGAATGAGTTGAGCTAGTCCGTGTGCGATCCTCAGAGGCAGAGTATACTTGACGGTGAAGAAGGAAAGATGATCAGCATAATAACCTTGCTAAATTATGGCATAGAGTATGCAATCATTTTGAGAGAGATGAAATTCTAGGGAAATAATTTTCAAAGTCTCCTACAAACAACCATACTATTCCATCGTCCACTCACTTCGGAGACATCCAGAAATGTGCCTTTCCTAGTTAGGAAGTCTCCACATTATCTGGTGGGCTTTCTACCTCTCTATACCTGTGTGGTCCCGGTTGTGCCCTAGAGGTTCTCTATAACAGAAGGGATCACGACCAAAATAACCTATGAAGCTGGTCAGAGAGAACCTCTAGAATCCAGCAAGCTGGAGACAGGGCCATGTGCTACAGTTTTTATATGGAGTATTTTTAGGGCACTGTGAACTTTAGCTAAGGTTTCAATTTTGGAGCCTTTTCCATATGGGTGTGCACACAGAGTATTATGTGCTTCACAACAGAGATATTGAATATCTGCCAGATAGTTTAATACATGTTGCTTCCATATGCGGCCTTGCGGCTTCCTCACTGTGATTCGAAAATTAGCTGTAACAGGGGGGACTTCAGTCTGGACCCAACTCCTGCCGACCTGTAACTCAGAGCAACCAGAAAAACTCTTATAACATAGTATTATAAAGACACAGGATTCTAAGACACCTTAAGCAGGACTTAGTTTTCAAATATATATTACCTTGAACAAGGCTCATCTATCTGCATAGCCATATCGTGGCTGTGTAAACCGCGTATGACCAGAGAGGCACCTGACTGCATGCACCCCCGAAGGTCTCTGCAGACCCAAGTGGGTGCGATAATGGATTGATTTCTAAGCTGTGCCTGTTAAGATCCTCAAGCAAACCAACCCTTGCTCCTTGAATCAACGTTTGAGCGCTGCATGGGGGGCTGGGGGGAAAGGAAGGAGGGGGGAATAATGTCATCAGCCTTGAGCTCTTCAAGGAGCTCTAGGATTGGAGAGAGAGGAGAAGCATTCTTAGGTTGCCTAGCGATAAAGCTGCAGATGATATCATTCTCCCCGAGGCCGGCCTCCCCGCCCGGTTTTCCTTCCTCCCTTCCCCGCTCCAGTCTCCCACGCCTGGGTTCAAAGTACAGCCGCGCGGGGTTAGGGAACCGGGGCCGGACGCGGCGCTGTCACGTGCGTCCGCACATGTCTGGGCGCACGCTGAGCAGCACGTGAGAGGGGGCGGGGAGGGGCGGGACCTGCTCGCAGCCCTGGCGCGTGCGCGCTGCCCCTCTGCGTCCGCACTTCTCCAGACGCTGGCCCCGGGACGGTGGCTGGCGGCGGGTTGGGGGACCGCGGGGACCGTCGGGCCGAGGGCGGAGCCGGGGCGGCCGGGCCCGGGCGCGCTCTCCCGACAGCCGCACCACACCCTTCCCGGCTGCGTCTCCGCAGGCCAGCCCTGGGTAGTCATCCCTCCCGAATTAAAGCTGGCTCTGACTCAGGACTCCTCGAACCATTCTGACACAGCAGTTTCCAAGGGGCCCTCCTGGGCGCGGGTTACGCGAAGGTCGACACCCGCCTCAAAAGGGCCTTGGGGCGGGAACTCCGGTCTAGGGCGGGCCGCGGCCGGGCGGGACCCCAGCAGTCCCTGGGCCAGGACTTGCGGGGAAAACCCCGGGCGGTGGGTGGGGGTGGGGAGAAAGTCCTAGAGCAGAGTTCTGGGCAAACGAGGTGTCGCAGTACCGGTTCTCGGAGGCATTACATCTTTTCACTGGTCTCACATGGAGTTTTGCAAATTGAATTCCCACTAATTAAGCACTAGGCCATTTAATCGTGATGAAATACAATACACTGTGACTTTCCGTTCAAGGCGTAAAGTAAGAGAAGTGATTTTATGGCACTAACGGATTTTGCATGGTGCAGTAAAACGAGGGAAACTAACGTAGCCAGGGGCCGGGGGATGGATTTGTTTTTTGTTTTCTTGTTTGTTTTTTAAGTTACCGTGTAGAAAGTTATTTACAAACCCCTTTTGGGCAAATTGATCATCTAACACTTTCACTCTTAGAAGTAACCACGTCGATTTTGTAACACTTTCTGAAACATGCCTGTTTATAAACAGTCTAAAATGAACAATTAGTTTGGAGAAATTTGGAGTTCATCGTTTCTTTTAGATAACTGAATATACCCAAGGGTGTTGCAAAAGTAGGGAAGTACCACCACCCTCTGCAAATACGGCTTTGGTCATGTGATGGAAAAAGATCTCAGACGTTGCCAGAAATATCTGGACAGGTCAGGTGCCAGTATTTGCTAAGACATTACAGAATGGTTGTAATCTCTCCAGTCTAAATGGCACAGTGAGTGCCACCCTGGAGACAGGCTGCTGGAAGCTAACAGACATTAACAAAACACAAGGCATCCTTTGTTTGTTGTTTGCCTTGCCCGTTAATGATATGTATGCATAATGTCCTATAGGTTGAGTTTCAATTGCACTTCCTCCCCCCCCCGGCCCCCCACCACGTTAGATTGTTTTCACGAGACAATTTAGTCATTAATATTCTGAAAGGTTGAAAAAGCAAAGATAAACTTCAAACATTCACTCAAATATATATTGAGCTTCTATTATGTGCCAGGCGTTGGAAATACACCAGCGACCATACAGACAAGGTTATAACCCCTCATGATGTTTACGACTCCTAGCAAAGTCTCAAAGCTTCCCAGGCATTTGCCAACACAATGATTATTTATAACAATTAGTCATCCTCTTCCTCAGCACGAATTTTTTTTCGGTTGACCCTTAGGAAGAATGTCAGGTGAAAGGGCTGGATCTCAATTCCTACTCACTGTCTCCTTTTTCTTCTCTCCTTTCCTCACGCCTTTCATGCTAGCCTCCCTGCTGGTCTTCCAGCAGGACAGGCTTGATTCTTTACCAGAATATTTGCATTTTTTTCCTTCTTCTGCCTGCCAGACTGAGTCCCCAGATATCTGGAAAGCCAATTCCATCACCTCCTCTCCCCCACCTTTTGTAAGTCTTTTTTCAAATACCGTTCTTTAGAAAGGCCTTCCCCGAGCAGCCCATAGGCAATATATAAAAATAGTTCCTCCCCACCAACAACATTCTTTTATTTTTACTTTTTTGTTTTTCTTCATAGCAGGTATCACCTCTGTCATAGTGTATGTACAACAGTGTTCTGTGTGTGTATAAACACTCATAATCTGTTTATGACTTGTCCGCCTCAATAGGATAAGCAGGGACTTGGATTGGTTCGTTGCTTTGTGCAATGCAAGAATGGTGTCTGGCAATAAATAAGTAAATAAATATGGCCTTTTGTAAATAAATATGTATTGACTCTCAATAAATATATTCTGGATGGATGAATGAACATTTCTAGCAACTAGTTCAGTTTGATCACCTCCAAAGATAACAGCGCACAACTTCTCAAAGCATCGCATTGTGTGTTACGAATCCATTTCCTCCACTCTTACTGAACACTTGCTATGTCCCAGGCACTGTGTGACCCAAAGAATAAACTACATAGAGAAATCAGCAAGTGGGAAGGAGGCAAAGTTAGTGAACACCTTACACCTGCAAATGGGAAAAGATTCAGCCTGATTTGGAAGCTTATGGGAAACAGTGATGAAGCATTAATGGAGTTCCCTTAACAATAGAGTTAATTCAATTTCACCTTAGTCCAAATTATGGCAAGTTACCTGTCTAAAAAATTGCTCATCTAGTGAGGTTCCTTCTGTAAAATTGAAAATTAAAGGAGATTTTGATCATTTGATCCCTTTAGTCAGCAAGAATAACTGTAAGGGCCCTGTAGAAGAAGAACTGAGTTTCAAAACTTGCAAAATAGGTTGTATCTCACCTCTTAGATGGCCCCAACCCCTGTGTGGAAACAGATCCTCAGAATGTGACCCATAATGGAATGTACAACACATGTGACTAAGGCTTGACAGTCTCAGCTACTTCAGCTCTAGGCTGGCTCTACCATGTGTGGTCATCTTTGTCCCTTTATCAATGAGTTTCTTCAACGCAAGTCTCAGTATTTATTTGTGTAATCTCAGCACCTAGCACAATGCCTGGCACACAGTAAGTATTCAATAAATGGCTACTGAAATTCAAACTCGCCTTTCCATTCCCACAGTGACTGTTCTAGTTCAAACCCTTATCAACTCTCACCTGGACTGTTGCAAGAGACTACTTAACGGCCTTTGTCCAATCTCCCTTTCCCCAAGCATTGACCACACAGCCAGCACAATTAACTTTCTTTTTTATTTTTCCCCCAAAATGGAGTCTTGCTCAGTCCCACAGAGCTGGAGTGCAGTGGCGTGATCTCGGCTCACTGCAACCTCTGCCTCCGGGTTCAAGCAATTCTCCTGCCTCAGCCTCCCGAGTAGCTGGGATTACAGGCACCGCCACCATGCCCAGCTAAATTTTGTATTTTTATCACAGACGGGGTTTCACCATATTGGCCACACTGGTCTCGAACTCCTGATCTCGTGATCTGCTCGCCTTGGCCTCCAAAAGTGCTGGGATTACAGATGTGAGCCACTGCGCCCAGTCAATTAACTTTCTAAACACAAAGTATACCAAAGCATAGTCAGAACTCCCTTCATAGTCATGAAGACTGTGAAGGCTTAAACCTTCCCTTCTGGTTTCACTCTCTTCCATTTCCTCCCTTGTCCTGTTTCCCCTGACCGAACAATGGGCATCTAATGGCCTAGT
This sequence comes from Macaca thibetana thibetana, assembly GCF_024542745.1. NCBI lineage: Eukaryota > Metazoa > Chordata > Mammalia > Primates > Cercopithecidae > Macaca > Macaca thibetana. Next base: position 26,221,854 of record NC_065588.1, on the reverse strand, counting down.
TGCACCAAACTACTGCAGGTTCCCTGAATATGCTTTGCACTCTCAAATGTTTGTCTTTAGGTAGATTAACTTACATTTGGATACCTCCTACTCATCCTTCAAAACTCAGCTCAAATTGCACCTCCTCTGTGAAAACTTCCATAACTATTTTAGTCAACACTTAACCTCACCCACTTTTTTACTCTTAGCCCTTTCTTTAAATCTCCATTTTGATGTTTAACATCTTATTCCACAAACGTGCATGTACAAGAAGTGATGGATATTCTTATTTTCTCTCATGAAGTCTGACTTCACGCCACCTCCCCAAGGGCTGTTGGAAAATGATCTCAGTCATCGTGGACTCTTCTGCCCCCCTCCCTTCCCCAAACTCTTTAGGATTTTTCACAAGGACCCGGGATTTCAGGAACCAGGGAAAGGACCCCTTCTTTCTCAGACTGCCCTCGATAATTGTCAGTGTCAGAGCCGGCTGTTTAGTATCCTTGCCTTCTCTGCCACTTTCTGGGTAGGAGTCTTTGCTGATGCTGGAAACCCCAGGCCTTAGGGGCGTGGTGTCCCTATTTCCCTCCTGGGCTTTGCCACGCCCAAGGAGCTGCACACCTGTGCCCCACTGCTTATTGTTTCTGTCTCCACTCCTTCCCCCTAACAAAAGCTCCAGCTTTATTTAGAGAGGGCTGCAGAGACCAGGCAGCTAACCTGAATGAATGGTATTGGCAGAGAAAATGGTAGGGACCAGAGTAAACTGGAGGTTGTGCCTCCTTTAAAAGGGACAGACATTACTCAGCTCCAAGCAATTGCAGCCTGGTGAAAATGTAGGCCCAGTATTGCGAGATCACTTAATTTTTCCAGGAAAAGCTGAAATCTAGATTTTATGTGAAATCTACTTTCAAAGTTTTGGCAATTATTTTTGAAAACTTCAAAACACTATTCATTACACATGAAACCTATCTGTAAAAGTATTATTCAATCTGGAGAAGCCTGCTTTGAGACCTCTGCTTTAACAAAGGAAAAAAAAAAGGCCCAGCAGGAGGTTTTCTTCAAAACTCCCGTGATATAACTAGCCCCAGAGCCATTCTTGAACATGGTTGAGAGGGAAAATGCAAGGAGAACAGACACAGAGTAATGTCTTAATAAATTATCCTGTCACATTGAGACTCTTCACATTGTATTGTAATTAATTGTGTATGTCTCCAGCACCTGGACACACTAACACTCCTGTCAGGCAGATTGGCACCACCTCCAGCCTTTGCTTGGCCTGCACTTCTGTCTGTCAGACTGTTTACTTGTTCTTAGCTCCTTCTCGAATTTCCTTATGACCCTCCCAGACCTCTCCCTCCCACTTACCCCAAGACCTCGGCTTATTTCCAGACTCCTCTCTCTCAGGAAAATCCCTATTTCACCAAGAAAATTCTGCCGATGGTCATGCTCTCCCCAACTTTCAGCCCTCCCTACTTTCCTCCTCCCGTGTCCTCACTTTCCTTCCAGCTGCAGAGGAAACGTGACCCTCCTCCTGCTCAAAGCCAAGGCTTCCATTTGTGCCATTGGTGATGCGTTGAAACTACCTGTTAAAACTCCCCTATCGCTGCATGTAACACGTCTGGACCTCTGTTAAGAGAGATCTGTTGCTCATTCATCATTGCATTCCTGGAGTCTAGTACACTCCCTGGGACAGGGAAGAGGATCAATAAACATTTATTGAATAAATACCTTTTTAAAAACTCTGGAGGCTGGGCCAGTCCTGAAACTTTCTAGAGACACGAGACAACTGTTGAAACCCGAGTTTTCATAGGTTATTGATCTAGGGAGGGTAGTTTCCCTGACTCTGTGTGTGGGCTAATTTTGGAGGAGATAATCCAGGAAGGAATGTAGCTGGCAGGCCAGGGAGTTTCTCCTGGGTCAGGTTGGTGCCATCCAGCTGTGAGTTCGCTGTATGAAACCTCCTGTCTGTCTTCTCTGGTTACTGCTAGTGAGGCTGGCCTTCTGGTACTTGCTGAGGGGAGCAAAGGGGAGCCTCCGTGACCAAGGTGTCACATTGCTCTCTGTCCTCTTGCGTTTTTCCCCCATTAAGACACCACTACTCCATTAACAGATTTGTTTTTGGGGAAAAGACAGTAAGCACCAAGCCCTCTTACTCCTTGTATGTTTTCTCTTCTTTTTTCTTCTAACTTAAACTTTTTTTTTTTAGTTTGATGGTATCTTAACATCCATATAAATCATCTGATTATTTTTATCTTTAATCCTACTCTCACATAGGATTAAAGTATCTCATGTCCTATTTTAAATCTTACCTATTACCCTGTTGGCTTTCAACCTTTACTTAGAATATCTGTTGTAAATTATTTCATAACTGACCTCATTTTTAACTTTGACCTTAGTTATTTTAACCTACTAATTTTCTCTTTAAATTTATCTTCTTGCTCCAAACTTTATTCAGTTTATCTTATAGCTCATCTTACACTTCTGTTTTATTAGGGTTTTTAAAAAATAATTTTCTTGGTTCAAAGTTTGCTTTGCTATTTAAAATTTAAAATTTTTTTATTCTTATTTCTAAATTTACAGTTTTTACTTGGTTTAAAGTTCTGTAGCATCATTTAGCATCACATTCTAATATTTTATTTTTTCTTCATTTCTTTTTTGGCATCATAACTTTTTTTTTTTAACCCTTTTCTCTTATCTACAAGTTTGTCATTCAACCTAGCTCAAATAATGACTTTTAAGAAGCCCATTGAATTCAGAAATCTCCTTTGCCCTTGCCCTTCTTTCTGCCAGTCACCACTGTAACTACATTTTTTTTTTTTTTGCATTAATGTTGCCTTTTGCCACAGCATTCTATGCAGTCTCTATTTTTACTTTCTCTGGTTTAAAATCCATAGTCTTTAATTTTTTTGATTGCAAAGAACAAACCCATTTGATTGTTAACAAATGCATAAATAGGGAAACCAGAACCTCAGTCACTAGGTAGGCCAGGCATCCTGTCAATCCTATGAAAAGTCCTCAGGAAGAGCTGAAAGTCTTTTGGAGTTAGGCCTCACAGACACAAGAACAAAGAGGGGTTCCCCAGGAGGGAAACAATGGCCATGGGTAGCCCCAGATTCCTCCATAGCAATTCTCATTACAGGAGACAGAGGAGCAGGATTTATACCATGGCTACTCAAAAGTGTGGTCCATGAACCAGCAGCATTGGCATCACCTGTGAGCTTATTAGAAATGCAGTATCTCAGTTGCCATTCCAGATCTACTGAATCAGAATCTGCATTTTGACCAGATGCGAGGATGATTCCGATGGACCAATGCACATTAAAATTTGAAACGCACCAGTCTATATAGTTGTGAGAGAAAGAAAAAAGTGATGCCATTTTTAAAAATATTCCAAGAAGTTCCTTTAGTATAAAGGCAACAAACTAACATTCTCAAATCAACACTGTGTTTTTGCACTTCACTTGCAACTTTCTTTGGCTTATCTTTGCCCCACTAAGAGAGCCTGTTTGTGTAATTTCTTTGAGATTGGAGATATTCATTTGCATATTAGACTCAGTGGAGGAATTTTTTTTTTTTTTTTTAAATACTGTTGCATGGATCTTACCCTCAGAGAACCTGACTGAACTGGTCTGGGATGATGCCCAAAAGTCAGTAGTTTTTCAAAGGTTTTCAAGTTCATTACAATACGTGGCCAAGGTGATAATCATGGAACCAAGGGAAACCAAATCCATGAAGCTTTCTTGAAAAAAGTACTGAAAGATGGACACCAGACAATAAAGAAAGGAATCAAAATGCAGTACTCAGAAAGGAAGAAGCTGTGGTAAGAGGTAATAAGTGAGTCAATTTAAAAACAAACTACAACTAAATAACTGGGAGTTTTTGTTAAAGAGATAGCAAATATGCCATTCTCTACCCCCTACATTTCTATTTATGTTCGGTGCACTCTCTTACTAAATCTGTTATTTTCTGAGTTTTACGACGTCGGTTCTCTGGGTTTCAAACCAATGATTCTTGGGCCACGTCCCTCGTTTTACGCACCTTATCACTGGCAGGTTTTCCCTCGGCTAGGAAACTGGACAGTGGAAATGGTGACTTTGCCAGCCTGCTCTCAAACCGGGCTTCTGAAAGGGAGCCAGAAATATGGGCTGGGGGAAGGCTGGGGAAAGCCTAGTGCTATTATATTGGAAGTAGAGGTATTAGTATGAACTCATGATTGTATTTATGTAACATGCACAGCTCCCATCTCCGGGCCTTGCCTTGCAGATTCTGGCACTTCAGTTGCCCCAACCTCTGATCTCTTCCTCTTCAGTTCAGAGGGACTGCTGTGCTCTGCTTGGATTCTGGATCACTACTCTGCAGTCAGGAAAATTTCTCCAGGCAGGGAGCCAGGCTCATCATGAGGTTCACCTCTTAGGTTTCCCTACCTTCAGGGATTGATTGCAGTCTTGCATTGCCTACTCTGCCTCGTGTTGCTTGTTCTCCAATGTCTGAAAACACTTGCCTTTGATATTTCATCCAGTTTTACAGTTGAGGCAAGAGGACTAGTACCAGATACTCCATCAAAGACAAAAGTGGAAGTGCTGGTCTCTATATTGGATAATAGCATTATATTAATGTTAAATTTCCTGAAATTGGTTACTGTACTATGAAGATGAAAGAGTTGCTTGTTCTTAGGGTATACATGATGAAGTATATGGGATAAAAGGTTATGATGTCTTCAACTTACTCTCAAATAGTTCAGTCCAAATAGTCATATGAATAGCAATAATATGTATATTTGTAGAGGAAGCAGGAGAGATCTTGATAAGCCACATATGGAAAATGTTATCAGTGGTGAATCTAGATGAAGTGTATATGGGAATTCATTGTAGCATTTTTGTAACTTTTCTAAAAGTTAAAAAAAAATTTGAAATAAGGAATAAATAAAGCATCCCCTTCAGCGTGGACTGGACTTAATGATTCATTTCTAAAGACTAGAGTAGGGAAAAAAATAGTAACTCTACGGTGGAGAAAGTTGACAGACACCACCTTAACCAAGTGTATTAACCGAGTGATCATGGTTAATAACACTAGTGATAAGGTGGATATCATGTACCCATTTATATTAAGTGATGCAAGGGCACCTCACCTCTGTGATTTTCTCACTCACAATTTATAACCCAGATTGACTGGGTGCTGTGGGTCAGCCTGTAATCCCAGCATTTTGGGAGGCCAAGGTGGGTGGATCACTCAAGGTCAGAAGTTCGAGACCAGCCTGCTCAACATGGTGAAACCTCATCTTTACTAAAAATACAAAAATTAGCTGGGTGTGATGGGGAGTGCCTGTAATCCCAGCTACTCAGGAGGCTGAGGCAGGAGAATCACTTGAACCCGGGAGGCAGAGGTTGCAGTGAGCTGAGATTGCGCCAGTGCCCTCCAGACGGGGCGACAGAACAAGACTCTGTCTCAAAAAACAAAAAAATTTATGACCCAAATTAAAAACTGAGTGTCCTTAATATACCTTTCCTTAGATACCCTTTCAAACTGGGTACATATTAGCCGTTTCATTTTCTTTCTACCTAAATAATATGCATGCATCTCTAGAGAAATGAGGATATGTGTTTATAAATTTTATTTCAATTTTAGAGTCCAGAGAAATTTATGACATTTTTATAATACAGTGATTTTTAAAATGTGTGGTCCCATTTTAATACAAATGTCAGTGTTACTAAATAAATGCCATTCATAACATTTAAAGAAGGAAGAGGAAAGAGGAAAACCTTGAATTGTGAGAGGGACTCACATATCTGGCTTTGAAGATGGAGGCAGGGGGCCAGCACTAAGGAATGCAGGAAGTCTCCAGAAGCCAGGAGCAGCCTTCAGCTGACAGACAGCAAGGAAACAAGGACCTCTGTCCTACAAGGGAACCTCCCCTAGAGCATTCGAAGGGAACACAGACTGTCCCCTTCGATTATAGCATCATCTCGATTTTAGTTTGATATGACCCACTCTGACTCTCTGACCTATAGAATTATAAGAAAATGAATCTGTATTGTTTTATGCCACATGAAGTATATGTGGGAATTCACCCTATATATACTAAGCCAGTAAGTTGTGGTTGTTATAGCTGCAATAAAAAATGAATACACTTGGCCTCATTGAGACAGTAGGAAAGTCTTGAAGGAGGTGAGAAAGGGGGGCCATGAGGAAATCAGGGGGAAGAGCGTGCCAGGCACACAGAACAGCAAGTGCAAAGGCCCTTGATAGGAGCATGCGCAGCACATCTAAGGAACAGTCGGGAGGCCAGTGTGCATACTGATAGAGTGAGCAAGGAATAGATTTGTAGGAGAAGACATCAAAACAGGAGGATTTGCCTTCTCTGTTGTGAAATCAGACTGATTGCACTTCCTACCCAAGCTGGGTGGAGGAGAACCACCTTGCCCTTTATCTGATTGAGAAATTGGGTACTCAGCCCTAAATCCTGTCCCCCACTGCCCAACTCTGTTCACTCTAATGGTAGTTTTGAAGCATCCTCGTGTGTTTGGCTACTTCACCAATAAGGACGACTCTCATATCGTTGGTCCTACCAGCCATCTCCAAATCGCCCATTTCCAGGAGATGGTTGTCAGACCTGATGAGGTGGCTTGCTGTGGCTCTGCCCACTTTGAAGGTTAGCATGGCCATACTCCTTTATAAACAGTAATCTTTCTTATACCTGCCTTTCGGAGATTAGGATTCCTTTCCTGAAAGTTGGTTACAACAAGAACCCTGATGTGCTGGTTTTTCTCATAGGATTTAGCATCAGCCTGCAAAACATATGGAATTTTCAATATTCAACTCTTCACATTGTGGTTTTAGGCATTTTATCTTTCTGGTTTTGGAGACTATATATTTTGGCAGATGTAAACGTGATTGGCTGTCTCTACATCTGTCAAGCTCCAAAGCACTGTTACCAAGCCTCAGAGGCCATATTTCAGGGAATACTTTCCTTCTATTTTAACTGAGTCTGTGATAAACTGGATGTGATTTGTCTTAATATTGACAGTTTCTGCCCAAAGCACATGTGATTGGTTTGGGTTGAATGGTCCCCCCTTTCTCTCATGGTGGGAGAATATGTGCTCTCCAGCTTGTACAGAGAACAAAGTAATTGAACCAGAATAGGACGAAAGGAATGTCTCCTTGTTTCTATTTTTGTATTCTCCCGAAAGTCCCCAAGTTGAATACTTCTGATGTGCTTACATTTATTGTTCCTGTTCTTGAAATTAATTTCGAGGGTGGGTATTGGGTCCTGGCTAATTATTAGTTTGAGTGCCCCTAGTACCTACCACCATGTCTAGCATCCAGTAAATATTTTTAAAAATTAATTCACTCGACCATCCCCTCATAAAATGAATGGCCTTTCTACATTTTTTATGTCTCTAATATTGGAAATTGGTAACATTCGGTGGTATTGACCATTTATTATGTACCCGATACAAGCATTCCATTATCCTTTACTTCATTGGTTGAAAATAGTTTGGAGGAAGTGTTAGCTCATGAGAATAATACACTCTGAATTTATTAAACATTTACAGTAAATTAACAGAGAAACTTAAATAAAATTTAAAAGTGAGCCCAAAGGGATGAATTCATGAAACATTATATCAAGTTTTATAACTGAAAATATGGTCTCCTAGATAGATACATTCAGTATCCTGTGGGTGAGGAGATGTGGTAAAATGGGTGTGAAGTAACTGATCTCAGTAACACTCCTCTTTCTTTAGTAACTGAGGTCTCCATGTGACTGCAGACATCAACCGAGCACTCAGAACTTCCTTGTGATGCCTGGCCAGTGATATGATACTAGGCAACCCAGTGTCTCAGGACCAACAGCAGAATAAACTTTGGCAGAGATCTATGCGGGTTATTTCCTTTCTTACACTGCACAATTTCCTAGACATTCAGCTACCCTCTCATCATCAGACCTGCTGAAATCCATAATAAGCAACAGGCTATTAGATAAAAGTAGTGGAATAAATCTGCAAATAACATTTTCCCCAAAATGCAGAGAGATGTCTGTCCTCTGGGAATATTTTATTCAGCTTGGGCGGCTATAGCGAAATACCATAAACTGGATGGCTTAAACAACAAATACTTATTTCTCACGGTTTCAGAGGTTGGAAGTCCAAAATGAGAGTGTCAGCAGGCTTGGGTTCTTCATGAAGGCCCTCTTCCAGCCGCAGACTGCTGACTTGTCATCATATCCTCACATGGCGGAAAGAGGGTTCACTAGCTCTCTGAGGCTTCTTATCAGAGCACTAATCCCATTCATGAGGGCTCTACCCTCATGATCTTATTAGCTCCCAAAGGACCCACGTCCAAATACCATCTCATTGGGAATTCAATTTCAATATATGAATTTGGGGGTGGGGGGCACAAACATTCAGTCTATAACATAAAGGATGGAAGATTCTCATCCTGTGATCTCCTTTTTGGACCAGTAGTATTTGCTTATTAAACCGGGACAGATTTCCAAGTGCAGCTAAGTACACTTGACATGTTAATTTAAGGATATTGCTTAAATCCAATTGTGCTATCTCCAATATTCATCTTCAACAGAGAAGACATATCTAGATTATACAAATCTTACATGTCATCTAGAGAAAGGTAATGTATCCAGAATGTACAAATTGCAAGTTATCATCAGATAATTGTATTCATGTAAAAACATTGTCTGGGCAGACAAAGCAAAGGCAAAAATAAGCTAAGGCCCTGACCACAGAACTCTGCTCTCTTAAGCTTTGTGCTCAGTATAACTCACCCCATTCTGCTTGAGTGTTCCTCTTGTAAATTCTGCTTAGATTCAAAAGACCAGGGTTTCAAATCCTGGCTCTACCACCTAATTGCATAAACATGGGAAAACCACTCACATCTTTTTGTCTGTTTCCTTATCTATAGAATGGGGATGGTGATAAGGTAAGGTCCACCCTACAGTGTCCTGAGATTCTGAGCTTGATGAATGTTAAAGTCCTAAACAAACATTAGTTGTAATTGGCTCCTAGAAGGCAATCTCATCGACAGCATGAAATCAGAAATGAGACAGCCTGGCTCATAAGTCTCATTCATCAGCTTTGTGACATTAAGCAACCTACTTCTCGAAATTTATGTTTCTGTAAAGAGGATTATTTTAATGAGAGTAGCGTCTCTGTAGGACAGTTACAAGCATGAAATGACATAATCTAAGACCTCCTGCATGTCTTTTTGGGTGAGTTCAGTTGTCATTCAATACACTGTGGAGAGACTAGAAGGAAGGCAGACAGGTGTAGTTTCCATTTGGCATCATGGGCCAGCATGCCCCAGTGGCATCAGGGTTCTTTTCTTTGGCTGCAGAGCTGCATTCCCATGCTATGCTAATGCCCCCTGCAAAACACAGTGGACCTGATCTTCCTGCTCTTTCCAGATAATGTGACCAACCTTCAGCCACCACTTGCTCACTTACCCGATAGGTTGTAAAACCAGTTTTTTTTTTTTGGCATCTTGCCACCTCATCAGTGCTCACCTGCATATTTTTTTTTCTGGGTTAGAGGATCATGAGTTCTTGGGTTCGCTGTGGTCTGAGTCAATAACTGTCTATCAGGAAGTTGCTTTATTAATGAGATAATTCAGAAGTTCTTCCGGAACTTCAATCTGTTGCTGGGTAACAACTTGTACCTAAAAGCTACACAGATCTTCAATTATCGCTTAGTTAGGAACATGCTAGGATTGCCCGGCTGTCAAAAACTCTTAATTACACTAGGACTGGTTGGTGTCTCATGCATTTGGAGCACAAAAGCACTGAGCAAAGCATATGACTGTCTGGTCAGGTCAAGCCTGCCGTTCCAACATTAGGCAATTGTACCCATGAACAGTTTTCACGCTTCTGGTATGGAAAAGAGATATGATCATGGCTATTATTTGCTTTGTGCTTCTAATATGCCAAGCAGTGTTTTACGCATGTAACAACTGCTAATTCATTTAATTTATGAGGTAAATGTAATTATATAAAGAAACCTATGTGCTCAGAGGTTAAGCAACATGCTCCTAGTCATACAGCCACCCTTCACTAGGCTACTTTGCCTTTTGTTATTGCAAAGGCTGGGGGCAGGGGAAATACCTGCAATAACATTAATTTGTTTCTCGTAATGGCAGAAGACTGTTTCTTTCTTTTACTAAATTTACTATGAAGAATTTCATTGCAAACAGTTATGCAAAAGACCTTTTACAACTATAGTAATTTAACAGTGGTATAATCTTGATTCTAAAAAATATATATTTGGGTCAGAAAGAGTCTCACCATTTCATTTATTGTATTTTCCCCAATATTAAAATTGTTTTGTAAAGTTTTAGCATTTTTTCCCTTTCATATCTATTCTGATTTGTCTTTTGGGAACTGATTGGCTTTTGGGACCAATATGAGTGACAAATTAGATATTTTCTAAAATACCTAGTTGAACATTTCACTCAGTCAATTGTTTTGTTGCCTATTGTAATATCCATTTGTTCCCCCAGAGAGAGATTTTCTTCAGTGTAGCAATGATTTTGGTGCTTTTTAGACACCATCCATTTAATAGCAAAATGCCTTACACCTCGCAGCTACATAGTAATACTTAACAAATGAAATAACTCACGAATGAATCTGAACTTTGGACAATCCTATATTTATATCCATATCACATAAGAATGCTCAGCTTACAACTGTCTTTTAAAGAAAATTATTCATCAGAGTATAATTTGCTTCATGGGCCTAGCTCCTAATAATTTATTATTACTGACCATTTCCTTCTTTTAAGTGGTAAGATGGATAGGAAAGAGGGAGGAATAGTGAGGAATTCACAAATGAAAGAGAGACCCTTAGAATCTTGGTTCTCAAGCTTACGAGATCTAAAGGTCCCCTTTTATAACAAATATTTTCTTATGCTCCTTTACTAGCTTAAAATGAAATTTATAGAAAATATAGTCTATAATGCATGTTAATTTTAAAAAACAACATATAGGCCGGGCGCGGTGGCTCAAGCCTGTAATCCTAGCACTTTGGGAGGCCGAGACGGGCGGATCACGAGGTCAGGAGATCGAGACCATCCTGGCTAACACGGTGAAACCCCATCTCTACTAAAAAATACAAAAAACTAGCCCGGGCGAAGTGGCGGGCGCCTGTGGTCCCAGCTACTCAGGAGGCTGAGGCAGGAGAATGGCATAAACCCGGGAAGCGGAGCTTGCAGTGAGCTGAGATCCGGCCACTGCACTCCAGCCTGGGCGACAGAGCCAGACTCAGTCTCAAAAAAAATAAATAAATAAAAATTAAAAAAAAATAAAAAACAACATATAGCTATTATATATCAATAACAATATTTTTAAAATAACATAATGCCTTAACTTTGACATAAAGGAGAAATAAAAGGAATTACATATATGTTTACATATAATAAAATATGTAAATATATATATTTAGGTATGGAAAGGCACAGATGATAGCTATGCTACAAAACATAATGAAGTAGTCAGGTGCTTATACTGATAATATATTGATGCCAATATATTATCTTCAAGTTGACTCTTCTTTTCATATTTGATATTTTGAATAAAGACTAAAAAGTATATTTAAATATATACTTAGAACCACCATGAATCAAGAGCTACAAACACAGATTGTTACCAATTTATTCTATTGGTGACTCAGTTCCAGAAGTTCAGATGCTCCTGTGACATGAACTTCAAAGATGGTTAACAACTCTGGGTAAAGTTCTGAATTAAATAAAGCATAATCTCCCCTCAACTCAACTGTTAGTTGTATTCTTGGAACACTCAATTTTATTAAAATGATGCTAGGGCTGTGCATGGTGGCATGTACCTGTGATTCCAGCACTTTGGGAGGCTGAGGCGGAAGGATTGTTTAAGCCCAGGAGAACAAGGCTACAGCAAGCCATGATCATGCCACTGCACTCCAGCCTGGGCATGAGATCTTGTCTCTGAAAACAAAAAGGGAGGAAAAAAAAAAAAAAAAAAACATGCTAAAAACAATTTATGCTTATATGTAAAACAGATAGGGCATAAAACATTGTAAGAGATAGGACAATAATTTTTCATTGTCAGGGGTTGACCTATGCTTTGTAATTCGTTTAACATCCCTGGCTCTCTCCAGCATATTTTTTTAAATTCACATTATTTTAATTGACAAATGATAATTTTATACGTTTATGGGGTACAATGTGGAATGATTAAACCAGGCTAATTAACATACCAATTACCTCACTTACCATTTTTTCTTGGGAGATATTCTAAATTTATTCTCTTAGCTATTTTGAAATATACATTATTATTAACTATATCACCCTGATATGCAATAGATCTCAAAAGATTATTACTTCTGTCTAACTGAAACTTTGTACCCTTTGACCAACATCTCCCTATACCCTCCCACTCCTTCTCCCTTAGCCTTTGGTAGCCCCCACTTTATTTGTATGAGTTCGACTTTTTTAGATTCTGCATGTCAGTGAGATCATGTGGTATTTGCCTTTCTGTGCCTGGCTTATCTCACTTAGTATAATGCCTCCATGTTCATTCGTGTTGTCACAAATGGCAGAATTTCCTTCTTTTTATAAGGTGGAATAGTATTTCCCCGTGTCTATGTACCACATTTCTTTATCCGCTCATCTGTTGATGAACGCTTTAGGTTGCTTCCATGTTTTGGCATTCACATTCTTGTGAATAATGCTGCAGTGAACATAAGAATGCAGGCATCTCTTTTGCATGTTGATTTCAACACCTTTGAATACATACTCAGAGGTGGGATTGCTTGATCATGTGGTAGCTTTATTTTCAGTTTTATGAGGAACCCCCATACCATTTTCCATAATGGCTATACTCATGTACATTCTCACTAACAGTGTAAAGGATTCCCTTTTCTCCACATCCTTGCTAACATGTGTTATCTTTTGTGTGTGATGTAGTATCTCATTGTGGCTTTAATTTGTATTTTCCTAATGATTGGTGCTGTTGAGCATTTTTTCATGAACTTATTGACCATTTGTATGTCATCTTTTGAGAAATGTCTGTTCAGGTTCTTGGCCCATTGGTAAACTTCTTTGTTTGTTTTTTTTCTTGCTATTGTTTTCCCACCATCTTGAAAGGAGGTAGTTCCTCTAATCACTGAGACCACCAAAAACACCCCTGCAAAATGTCAAAGCTCTCTTGTAGATGGAACTATCTCAGTTGAGAACCACCACCCTGAAGGTTTATAGTAAGCTGGGATAAAAGGAACTTCTTTATGAAATATTGCCAGAGAATTTGGAATTCACAACAGTGGTTTCTTGGCAAGATTATTTAATGGGACTTTCAATCTACCTTTCATTAAATTTGTATTTGGAAAATTGTGTTGGAACAAATGAATGCTATATTGCAAGCTATATTTGAGCCAACTCACTTGTAGGACAATGCTATTCTTAGCACAAACTGACTAACTTTCCACATCTTTGAAAATATACCTATCTTCACATACTCTTTTTTTGTTTTTAAATAAAGTCTGGACTTCTGGATTCTTGTTCATAGTTAGGACACCCTGATTCTTTAATAATTCAAGCCAAGCTGAGTGAGTGTGGATCTGTAATAACTGAGTAATCCCTTGACTCAGCAGTTTCCCTCTAAAATCTGTACTCTTCATGAATTACAAAATTATCACTTGGTATCACTCGATACCTTAGTGTCCTCAGTGCAATGAGTTGTTCCTTTTGATCAAGTCCATAGTAGATAAAAATGACCAGTTACTACTAGGCTGTACAGAGAAACTAAGTTTAAAAAGATCTTTCAGACCATGTTACTCTGTCACTTCAGAAATGAGTCACGGAGTGTGAGCAGAAAAAATATGTTCATTGCTATTTCTTTCTTGTCAAAGAAACACCTTAAGTCTTCGGAGCAGGTGGCCCATTCTCTTTCAGAAACACTGCAGCAAAGCAAATTAATATAAAGATAATAAGAAAACTTCTTAGGTAATGTGTTTTCCTTCATTTTCTCAGGATCTGTTCAAGTAAGGGTTTATCTAAGGCGCAGCTTTGGAGCCCTGGAAGGTGGATGGACGGTAGCTGCTGCCCCCTAGTGTAAGACTCGTTGTTACTGCAGACATTGGATTCTTGAAATTACCAGGGACTCTCCCTACCCCCAGGGCCAGGTGAATGGGAAGTAAATTAATGTGCTTTGTTTAAATGATAGAGGTAATTGAGAAAGTTATAGTATATTATTCTTTCAGAATGAATAGTTAGAACACTTTTTGCTGACTCTCTGCAGAAATAGTGGTTTAATATTTTTCTGTCATTGATTCAAGTTTAATTTTCTCATCATTTTCTGTTTTTCTCGCCTACAGGCTGGCTACAAAATTTGCAGGACCCAGCACTAAATGAAAAATGTGATGCCCTTTGTTCAACAAACAGGAAAAAGTGCCACTAAAGGTACTAAAATACCTTTTCCTTTCTTCCATAGTCTCTCTCCTGACTAGTTACGGAAAAATTTGCTATTTAATGCCACTCTAAAGAAAAATGAAAATTTTAATGATTAGCATACATTTTACCATTTATCTTTATGATCTGCAAAGCCTGTAAGCACAAATATAAGAGCAAATGTAACTGTCATTACGTACAAATATACCTCGTGCTTTGGTATTATCAAAATTACACAATTTGAATTTTGTAACTCACACATGCATGTGTATTTGATTCTTACCAAAATAGTGAAAATGCTGGACAAAACTACTTTGTTTTTATGTCACTTCTTGATTCGTGCATATTCAACCAACACTGTCTATGAGTAAGGAAGGACTGAAACGTAAAGGGACTGTGGGTTGCCCTATCTTTGCTTTCCTTCCATGTCAAATTTTCCGCCTAAGTGCTGGCTGAGGAAGAAAGGACGTGACATAGTTTCTGAGAATGCCATTATTTTTATCCGTGTTAGAAGCAAGTTGTGGCTCAAAAGGAAAGAGCGGCCTCTCAGTGTCCTCTCTTGCTCAGGTATAGATAAAACACGCCTCCTTTATGAACTTTGAGTCTCACTGAACTCCCTTGCACTATGGGCCCCCTGGAATTCTGTGCTCTGGGACACTATGAATTCCGTATGTAGGTGAGGAGGGAAAGCATGGCAGGTAGGCATGTTGCGTGCATCTCTTCGCTCACACATGCTCCATTGTCCTATCAGACTTCGCTTACAAAACACAAGTTCAAAAATAAAATTGTTAAACATTTCACGATGGTGAGAGCAGAGCAGTGAACTAAGCACAGGGCCTTTCTGAATTCTAGGCCCTGTACAACCACACAGGTTACATACGCATGAAGCTGGCCCTAACTTGAATCAGTTTCACAAAAGTACAACCAAAATAAGTTTTCGCTTGTTTGAGCTTCCATTAGTTCCCAATAGGAATGTATAATTCAGGCTCTTTGGAAGAATGTGGAGGAACTTTTAGTGAACAGCCACTGGCCAGCAGTTACTCTCAGGCAGGCACAGCTGAAATGGGATTCTGTTGCTAGAGTCATGTGCTTGTTTGCTGGCCTCATAGCACCTTGACTTGCACACCGTTTTGAGTTCAGAGCCACCATTTTGAGGTGGGGATAAAGATTATTAATGTGGATATTATAAGATGTTTTCTACATCTAATGAGATATGTTTTAAAAGACTAGAATACTGAAGGATATTTGCTATAAAGAAACCTGTGTAAATATGTGACAAGAAGCAAAATCAAGTTCACATTTAAAACTCAGTAGTACTTAAGAGTAGACAAGTACTAGGATTTCTTCAGCTCAACTTTTCAAAAAGTGTGACTGTGCTTGCTAGGAGGAGTCATTTAAAATTGAAAATTAATAATTTATGAAAGATTCAGTAAAAATGCACTTGTTCTATGAGTTCCAGCCCTGGGGAATGTGCTGAGTGAACATGGGAAGAGGAAGTCCAAAGGTAGAAGGCAAAGTTCCTGCCTTCCGGGACCCATCTGGTTTGGAAGATCAGGACAATATCTCTGAAATAATAAGAAAAACAGTAGAAAATTCCATTTAAATTTTTTACTAGGCTGGTAGTAAAATTTCATTTTACTCCATTTAGACAACAATCTTTTAAAGACATATCTCAGCTCCCGCCCTGTGCCTTCTCAAATGGTATCCTGAACTTCGGTTGGTCTTTGCTTGATGACTGATTGACATTAGCCTATTAGAATTTTTAAATGATTTCTTTTCTCCTCCCCTCTTTGTCCTTCTTCTCTATGGTTAATTTTATGTGCCAGTTTGACTGGATTATGGGTGCCCAAACACAGGCTACACGTGATTTCTGGGAAAGTCTGAAGGGTGGGTCCAGGTGAGGTTAGCATTTGGATGGGCTGAGTAGAGTAGTTTGCCCTCCCTCTGTGGGCAGGCATTATCCAATCTGTTGAGGGCCTGATTAGAACAAAAAGACAGAGAAAGGGAGAATTCGTGCTATCTGCCTGACCACTTAAGCTGAGACATTGCTTTTCTCCTGTCTTCAAACTGGGACTTAAACCAACAGTACTCCTGCTTCTCAGACCTCCAGAGCTATGCTGGACTATACACCACTGGCTTTTCTGGATCTCCACCTTGCAGACAGCAGATTGTGGGGAGGTCTCAGTGATTCCTTGTAATAGGTCACTTTCTGGAGACACAGATACAAATATTCATCTCTATCTGTCTATCTATCTATCTATCTATCTATCTATCTATCTATCTATCTATCTATCTATCCATCCATCCATCCATCCATCCATCTATCCATCCATCCATGCTCTTGGTTCTGTTTCTCTGGAGAACCTTTACGAATAAATCTTCCAATAAATTCTCTCTTTCTGGTTCTCTTCCCTGAGTGTAGAGTTGTCATCTGTTCCTTCTCTGAATGATCAGTCTATCTGTTTCTACCAGATCTCTCTTCTTCATTTCTTCATTTGCTGCCTCAGACCTGCTAATGAAATATGCAAATGAAATATGTGTCTTTGTGCTTATCATTTCTGGAGCTCTTTCTTCCTTTATGTAGATCCATATTTCTAAGTGGGATCATTTTCTTTCTGCCTGAAGAAATTTATTTAACATTTATTATAGTTCAGGTTTCTGGCGAATTCATTCAACTTGGTTTCACCATGGGTTTTGAAAGATAATGATGATCCTTGCAGCCATTGTGAGATTCATTTTTGAATGCATGTGCCCATTTTAATTAAGTGAGTTTTTATTCCACTGATTTTGTGTCCTCAAACAGTTAGTAGTCAGTCTCCCACTATGGATCGAAAACAGACACGGCTGGGCATGTAAATACATTTTCCTTTGATGGAAGTTTTAGTAGATTTTCTTCATTCCTACTGGTCCTTATAAAGAAATAAAATTCTACCTCTTAACAACTATTAAAAGCACTATATAATTGGAATTCCAAACCACAGATGTGTAAGAGTTAGAAAGCTTCCTGGAATTGTGTGGCCCAATCCCTGCCTACCTCTGCTCATGCAGCTTACATGAAGCTGAGCCAGTCATGCTAAGAATTAAGTTCATTTGCCACACGTATATAACAGAAGCCACATTTTATGTACAAAGGTCACGTTCTTTGCCTTAGGTTATTTTTTCATATCAGTGAATATAGATTCAGTGTTTTGGGATAGAGAAGGAATAAAAAGGAAGGAGCTGCACATTAACTTCCTTATTTTTTTATTTGTATTTATTTATTTATTTATTTATTGAGACAGGGTCTCACTTTTGTCACCCAGGCTGGAGTGCAGTGGCGCAATCTCGGCTCACTGCAACCTCTGCCTCCTGGGTTCCAGCAATTCTCCTGCCTCAGCCTTCTGAGTAGCTGAGATTACAGGTGCACACCGCCACGCCCGGCTAATCTTTTATATTTTAGTAGAGACGGGATTTCACCATGTTGCCCAGGCTGGTCTAGAACTCCTGAGCTCAGGCAATCCATCTGCCTTGGCCTCCCAAGGTGCTGGGATTACAGGTGTGAGACACCGTGCCCGGCTGCACATTAGCTTCTAAATGTACAGGAACATGTCCCCTTAGCCTTAGTTGACAAGGTCAAGGGTTTGTCTGTCTTTGTATTCATAGCAACTAGCAGAATTTCCAACACATAGTAAGTACTCAATAAATATTTTCATTGTTAGACGATGAATATCATTAACTATTATCCCTGTTAAGAAACTAATGCTGAATTTGAAAAAAAGAAAATCTACAGAGTGAAAAAACTATTTATATAAGTTATAAATAATTTGGTAAGGGGACAGTGAAAAAACTCCTTTTTTGAAATTTAAAAATACGACCATAATGACTATGTCATTGTCTTTCATGAACGATCTCTATGTAAAAACACTGATCTCTGTTTAGAATAAAGCAAATACAACAGAGCTATCCATGTGACCATCAAAAACCACAAAAGACATGGTAGGAAATACCACTAATGTGTAAGACTTCTTCAAAAAAAAAAAAAAGAAAAGAAAAGAAAAGAAAAAAAAAGCAGTTTATCTTCTGGGCCTGTTTCAGAAAAAAAGAAAAGAAACATTAAAAGGATGAGTTTATGTCCTTTGTAGGGACATGGATGAAGCTGGAAACCATCATTCTCAGCAAACTATCGCAAGGACAGAAAACCAAACACTGCATGTTCTCACTCATAGGTGAGAATTGAACAATGAGAACACTTGGACACAGGAAGGGGAACATCAGACACTGGGGCCTGTCGTGGGGGTAGGGGGAGGGTGGAGGGATAGCATTAGGAGATATACCTAATGTAAATGACGAGTTAATGGGTGCAGCACACCAACATGGCACATGTATACATATGTAACAAACCTGCACGTGGTGCACATGTACCCTAGAACTTAAAGTATAATAATATAATAATAATAATAATAAAGATTAAAAATAAAAGCAGTAAATACTAACCGGGAGGGAGGGGTGACCTAGGAGTAAGCATGAAGTGACAATATTCAGAACTGGAAGAAATTTTAGGTATCATCATGGCCAGCCTCTTTATTTTACAGATGATGCTAATTTTCTGCTACTTACTATGTGGCCTTGAAAAATCGTCTCATGAGCAGGCCAGGTGAAAACACAGAAAGAGCTGCGGGGAAAATAAACCAGGCCGTAGGCCAATTTTCTGCTGCAGTAAGTAGCTACAGTAAGCAGCAGAAAACTAGGCCTACAATCTGGTTTATTTTCCCACAGCTCTTTCTATGCTTTCATCTAGCCTGCTCCAAACGTTTTCTTTTCAATATGGGGGATCAAATAAAAATACAGACTTGGGGTGAAGATCTAGAACAAAAGAAAAACAAGAAGGCAACTAATTGTACATACCAATAATTTTTCTTAAAGTAAATTAAAATCAGAATATTAATATTCCTATCAGAACATCCCCCCCAAATTTGAAAGTCTCCCAAGCACCAGAGTTTCTTAGTAGAGACAGACTTTTTTTAGTGATAGTTAGTGGCATGAAAACAAATCCTAAACTTTAAACAGATGAGAATTTTGGGGCTAATGACAGGTAATATTAACAGTGTCACAAGATCAGGTTCTGATTTCGTAAAGATTGAAAGAGCATAACTTCAAGGAGCTCTTGATACAGTAGAGCCAAATCAGAGTCCTCCTGCAGAGGGCATAGGATGACCAGGCGGTGAGGAGAGCCCACATTGCAATGCAGTGTGTAATCCTGGGAGAGACCCTCTTTAATCCTGCTCTGTTAGAAAACTGGAGAATGCCATGGCACTTTGAGCAGAAGGAAAGATTTTCTCCACACAGGAAACTTTATAGCTCTTTCTACAGTCTCTGCACTGCAAGCTGGTTTAAAGAATGTTAAGCTTTTTCTAAATAAATTGTAAATGGAGGTTGAGGAAAGGCTATTGGGAATGCATTTTCTCTGAGTTATGATGAACAGAACAAATCAGGAAAAGAATCGTTACAAAGTACTTTGAGCCGCTCAATCTTTGAGAATTTGCTCTGATGACATTATAGGGTGAAGAAAGGCAGTTAAGCTAATTTTTGTTTGGAAAAAAAATGTGTTTATGCTGTTTATCTTAAATGCGAGATATTATGCTTTATGGATTTTTGAAAAAAAAATTAAGAAGGAGCTGTGCCCATGGAAGAGAGATGGAGGTAAGCAGATGCAGCGGGTGGAGTGCGCATGTTGAGGAACGTAGCTCCAGGCAAGAGAGAGGAAATGGAGGCAAAGGACACCTGGGCTTTGGAAATGGACCTGCAGCTTCACATGGGCGGATCAAAGGCTGACCACAGGTTACATAGCCCAAGAATCTGGGACAGAGATGGAAATGCTGCCTCAGGAACGAGAGGTGATTCTGAATTGAGTCCCCTGGAGAAATACACATACCATATATCTCCAGCGTGAGTGTTCATGCGCTGGAATCCATGGCATGCATGAAGGTAGATGACAGGTGAGAAGTCATAGTTCTGAATGCTTCAGTACCTCATTCCCCACATAGGGAAAAGGCCACGGAGCCATATGTTAAGACCTTCTGCAAACAGGCAGTCTTCTTCCAAGTAGGCCTGAGTGCATACTCATGAAGCATATACTAAGCACTGGCGAACAGAGGAAGGACATCACATCAGTGTGTGTCCTTGCCTCTATTCCTCCTTCTCCCTCTCAGCCTCCCCTAGCACCGGTACTATTGCCAGGAGACTGAAGTCTAGGAGACAGAAGAGGAGGCCACCAGGAATGGAGAATATAGGCTGCGGAGCCAGTGAGAACAGATTCATTTTTTCTGTTGTCACACTTGTGAGTAATTTGACTTGGGCAAAGAGTTTTTGTCTTCTTATATGCAAGATGGGACTCACACATTCGCCTTTTCATTGAATTCAAATTTGCTGAAGGCATATTATATGCCAGGGCCTGTAATAGGTTCTAGGAATTGAGGGGTGAACAAAACAAACATGGTCCCTGCCCTTGTGCTGCTTACAGATAGGAATCAAATAACCAGAAAAATCACTGTATAATTACATAACTGTGTGACAGAAAGCAAAGAATGCTATTAGCATTTAATAGGTGAGCCTCATCTGGTGGGAAGGGAAGGGAGGTTGTTAGGTAAGCCTTTTGTTTTTTTTTTAAACGGAGTCTTGCTCTGTCGCCAGGCTGGAGTGCAGTGGCGCAATCTTGGCTCACTACAACCTCCATCTCCTGGGTTCACAAGTGATTCTCCTGTCTCAGCCTCCTGAGTAGCTGGGACTACAGGCGCCCGCCACCACGCCTGGCTAATTTGTGTATTTTTAGTAGAGATGGGGTTTCACCATGTTGGCCAGGATGATCTCAATCGCTTGACCTCGTGATCCACCTGCCTCGGCCTCCCAAAGTGCTGGGATTACAGGTGTGAGGCACTGCGTCCGGCCCAGGTATGACTTCTCAGTTAAAACTGGTACGGCAGGCTGAGGATTGGAGGCACAGAGATCTCTCGGAGCAGGATCAGTCCTTAAGAGCAACAAGCAGCGTGATGTGCAAGAGCACCCTGCCGCCTTGAGAGAGGCCTGCAGGGAGGAGGCCAGTCCAGCCACACAGTGGGGACACTGGATCCCCAGACTAGGGAGCTGTGTTCGGAGTTATTGACCTTTCTTCCATCTGTTGCCTCTTCATTGTTCTGTGGACAATGCTTAGTGAAGAACTTTGAAGAGATTGCATTGACTGACAAATTTAAGTTGCAGCCATGCTTGTGATTTCTGTTCTTCATCGGCGTGATTTTCAAACCTTTGTGTGTTTATTGTCCTTAATACAAATCAGAGAATCGTGGAGTGCTAGCACTGGGAAAGACAGAAATGAGCTCACCTTAGCTCTTTATTTTACACAAGTGGGAACTAAGGCCCAGAGAGACTCAATGCCTTGCCCAGTGTTCAATGGCTGTTAGGGAATACAGATGATTTAGAACTGCTAGGCCTCCAGCCTCCTTTCTACTTTCTAATTTACTATTTGCTTTCTCTTAAAGTACCTGATAGAGTCAGGAAATGGGGAATTTAAACAAATATGAAGTCAACCTATTGGAAACTACTTCCCATAAAAATCTATCAGAAATGAAGCAACTCTGGCAATAGAGGGTATGCCAGAAGCAAAATGAAGCAGGCATATATCGCTCCACAACACTGAAAGTTAAATATTATAAACATTATACTTATTTTTTTCTTTTTTTCTTTTTTTTTTTTTTGGTTGAGACGGAGTCTCGCTCTGTCGCCCAGGCTGGAGTGCAGTGGCCGGATCTCAGCTCACTGCAAGCTCCGCCTCCCGGGTTTACGCCATTCTCCTGCCTCAGCCTCCCAAGTGGCTGGGACTACAGGCGCCCGCCACCTCGCCTGGCTAGTTTTTTGTATTTTTTTAGTAGAGACGGGGTTTCACCGTGTTAGCCAGGATGGTCTCGATCTCCTGACCTCGTGATCCGCCCGTCTCGGCCTCCCAAAGTGCTAGGATTACAGGCTTGAGCCACCGCGCCCGGCCACTTATTTTTTTCTTAATTAAATACAGCATCAGCTAATTTTTGGCACTTTCCCTATTCTCCTTATGTCTTTATCTTCGGATGGCATAAGAACCCCTGAGCTAATATAATTCAGGGAAAAAGGCGAGCGGTCGGGTTCTCAGCCCCTGTTGAGGGAGAAGCATTCAAAGGTAGCTGACTAAGCCAGCAGCTCTGCTCACCTTCCTCCACACACAAACGCATGCACATACACATGCATGCATACACACACATACTCCAGGCAAGCTCAGCATGGGAAACTCCCCCAGGCTGCCATGATGCCTCAGAAGCACTGTGCAAACAGCTTTGCAACCCTCATCCACTCTCAGTCTTGAGCAATACTGTCTCCAGGTGGTGTCTTACTTCCCTGTTCAACCTCACTCCTCAGGTCCAGTGCAGCTTATTCATTTCATTGTGTTGGCTTATTATCTCTAAAACATAAGCATTGTCTGCAGGGCATTCTACTCCTATCTCAAAATTATCTCCACTGACGCATTACCACCCGCATACAAAAAGCAATTTACTACCCTAAGAGGTAAGAAGAGCCCAGATACTTGACTCCCTAATAATCTTCTTTCCTTTCTGGGCATGGGGGCTGGAGAGAAAAGAAAGGTAATGTTGATAGTCTCTAGAAAGTCTAGAGTTGCTAAAACCAAAACAAAAGAAACTAAAAACTAAAAAAGACATCGGTTAAATTTGTCCTCATACGGTCCTGTTACCTAAGTACAATTCGGTTTAGACAAGTGTCCCATCCACCTGTTGTCAGATGGTGACTGCTATGGTCTGAATGTTTGTGTCACCCAAAATTCATCTGTTGAAATCTTAGCCCCGTAATAAGTGATGGTGTTAAGAGAAGAGACCTTTGGGAGGTGGTTATGTCATGGGGGGTGGCCCAAGGGAGCTTGTTTGCCCCTTTCATCATGTGAGGCCACAGCAAGAAGGCAACGTCTACGAGGAGTGGGCCCCTCACCAGACACCAAATCTGCTGGCACCTTTATCTTGAATTTCTCAGCTTCCAGAACTGTGAGAAATAAATTTCAGTTGTTTATAAGGCACCCAGTTAACAGCATTTTTGTTACAGCAGTCCGAACAGATGAAGGCACTAACTCTTCTCCTGGTGCTTTTAGCTTCTAATTCCTCCTGGTCTCCTTCTCTGGCCTCTTCTGCCCGTGGGCATCATAATCGTAGATGTGTGATCTACATAATTGTAGATGCTCCTGTCCTTGGCCCTCTTCTTGGATGACACCAGCACTTATGCAACTTGAATGTCCATGCAAGTAACATGGAATCTCACTAAAATATATATTCTAGCTCAGTAAGTGGGGCCTGAGGCTCTACATTTACAACCAATTCCCAGGCGACACCAAGGCTGCTGGTCCTATGACCATCCTGGGTAATAAATGCTTACATTTTTCTCTGAGAAAGTTTACCTCGTCTTCATTTTTAAATATATTTGTATGTATTTGGGGGCTGGGCGCTGTGGCTCACACCTGTAATCTCAGCACTTTGGGAGGCCAAGGCGGGCAGATCATGAGGTCACAAGATCGAGACCAGCCTGACCAACATGGTGAAACCCCGTCTCTACTAAAAATACAAAAATTAGCTGGGCGTGGTGGCACACATCTGTAATCCCAGCTACTCGGGAGGCTGAGGCAGGAGAATTGCTTGAACCCGGGAGGCGGAGCTTGCAGTGAGCTGAGATCTGGCCACTGTACTCCAGCCTGAGCGACAGAGCGAGACTCTGTCTCAAAATAAATAAATAAATAAATAAATAAATAAATAAATAAATAAAAAATAAAAAATAAAATAAAGTAAAATAAAATAAAATAAATAAAATAAAATAAAATGCAAGATTAGCTGGGCGTGGTGGTTCATGCCTGTAATTCCAGCTACTCAAGAGGCTGATGAAGGAGAATTGCTTGAACCTGAGAGGCGGAGGTTGTAGTGAGCTGAGATCATGCCATTGCACTCCAGCCTGGTCAACAAGAGTGAAACTCAAATATATATATATGCATTTGGGTGGTGTTGGGGTGGGGGAGTTCTCCTACATTTTAAACTATTGTCTCTGTGCAGATAGTTTCTATATGTCTGCCTTCAGCTTTGTTTCTTCGTCAAACTTCAGACATGCAAATTCAAACCCTTTCTGGAGATCTCAGTGCAGATCCTACCAGGATCTCAACAGGACAAGTATAAAACTTTACTCATCATCTTGTAAATATCTCCTTTCCTAGTGGATCCCATGTCCACTAAAGATATCACGAAGTGATAGAATTTCAGAGTTGATGAGGACAGAGGAAGTCTTCCTCCATTTACAGTTGATGAGGACAGAGGGCTTCCTCCATTTATGGATAAGGAAGCAGAAAATGAGAGCAGTTACATGGCCTTTCCCAGATTACACCATGAGTAGATGGCAGAGCTAGAATCAGAAGTAGGCTATGCCGGATATTTCCCCACTAGAGCAGATTGAATCTTCCTCATTACCTCACTTGAAACTCGTGACTATTCTCCCTTCATCCCCATAGGTAGTTGGACAACAATTATATCAATATTACCCCTAAAAGTGTCTCTTGAATATATTCAGCAATTTCCATTTCTCTGTCCCTGTTAGTTCATCCCTATCCACTCTTGAGTTAATATTAGAATAATTTTTAAGCCAGTCTCCTCATATCCCCTTCTTCCTTCTCAATCCTGCACAGAAGTCTCTGGGTTTATCTTCTAAAAGAGATAGCACTTCTATTTGCTGATTTTCTCCAACCTCATCTCCCATCACATTTACCCATTCGTCTTGAAATTTGAGGCACACCAGATTATGAAAAGTTCATCACACTTTTCCATCTTTGCTGTTTATTTTTTGTAGTCTCCATAACTGATGAAATATTTTTTTAAATGTTGTGAGCTAACTCAAAGGCTACTTCCTCTGTGAAGTGTTTTCTTTTTTCCAGTAAAAGTTAAAACAGTTAAAAAAAAGTTACTCTTGGCCGGGCGCAGTGGCTCATGCCTGTAATCCCAGCACTTTGGGAGGACGAGGTGGGCGGATCACAAGGTCAGGAGTTCGAGACCAGTCTAGCCAACATAGTGAAACCCTGTGTCTACTAAGAATACCAAAAACTAGCTGGGTGTGGTGGTGTGTGCCTGTACCAGCTACTTGGGAGGCTGAAGCAGGAGAATGGCATCGTGAACCTGGGAGGTGGAGGTTGCAGTGAGCCGAGAGTGCGCCACTGCACTCCAGCCTAGGCGACAGTGCGAGACTCCATCTCAAAAAAATAATAATAATAAATAAAAAGTAAATAAAAAATAAAAGTTACTGTCATCCCAGAATACTGTTTGACTAAATATCTGGGCACCCTATGGCTCAGTCAAGCTGACATACAAAGCTAATTGTCACAGTATATATGTATATGTGTGTATATATAGTCATACATAAATGTATACATAATGTTTAGATTATAATACATATAATAGCAACCAAATAAAACCTTTCTTCTAGGTCTGGCACAGTGGCTCATGCCTGTAATCCCAGCACTTTGGGGGGCTGAAGCAAGAAGATTGCTTGAGCCCAGCAATTTGAGACCAGACTGGGCAACATAGCAAGACTCCATTTCTACAAAAAATAAAAAAATTAGCCAAGTGTGGTGGCACACAACTGTAGTCCCAGCTACTTTGGGAGGCTGAGGCAGGAGGATTTGATTGAGCCTAGGAGTTTGATGCTGCAGTAAGCTGTGATCACACCACTGAACTCCAGTGTGGATGACAGCGTGAGATTCTGTCTTGATATGGTTTGGCTCTGTGTCACCATCCAAATCTCATCTCGAATTGTAATCCCCACGTGTCAAGGGAGGGACTTGGTGGGAAGTGATTGGATCATGAGAGCGGTTTCCCCCATGCTATTCTTGTGATAGTGAGGGAGTTGTCATGAGATCTGATGGTTTAAAAGTGGCACTTCTCCCTTTGCACTTTCTGTCTCTCTCTCCCTCTCTCTCTCCTGCCACCTTGTAAAGACTGTGCCTGCTTCCCCTTTACCTTTCACCATGATTTTAAGTTTCCTGAGGCCGTGTGGAACTGTGAGTCAATTAAACCTCTTTTGTTTATAAATTTCCTAGTCTCAGGTAGTATCTTTATACTAGTGTGAAAATGGACTAATGCAGAGAATTGGTACTGGGAGTGGGGCACTGCTAGAAAGATAACCTGAAAATGTGGAAGCAATTTTGGAGCTGGGTAATGAGCAGAACAGTTTGGAGGGCTCAGAAGAAGACAGGAAGGTGTGGGAAACTTTGGAACTTCCTAGAGACTTTTTGAATGGTTTTGACCAAAATGCTGTTAGTGATATGGACAATGAAGTCCAGGCTGAGGTGATCTCAGATGGAGATGAGGAACTTATTGGAAACTGGAGTAAAGGTCACATATGCTATGCTTTAGCAGACAGACTAGTGGCATTTTGCCCCTGCTCTAGAGATCTGTGGAACTTTGAACTTAAAAAAACATAATTTAGCATATCTGCTTAGAAGAAATTTCTAAGCAGCAAAGCATTCAAGAGATAACCTGGCTTTTCCTGAAACTATTGTCATATACATTCATAAAGAGATGGTTTGGCTGGGCGCAGTGGCTCACGCCTGTAATCCCAGCACTTTGGGAGGTCAAGGTGTGTGGATCACAAGGTCAGGAGTTTGAGACCAGCCTGGCCAATATGGTGAAACCCCGTCTCTACTAAAAATACAAAAAAAATTAGCTGGGCATGGTGGCACATGCCTGTAATCCCAGCTCTCGGGAGGTCAAGGCAGGAGAATTGCTCAAATCCGGGAGGCAGAGGTTGCAGTGAGCAAAGATCACGCCACTGCACTCCAGCATGGGTGACAGAGTGAGACTCCATCTCAAAAAAAAAAAAAAAAAAAAAAAAAAAAAGAGATGGTTTGAAATTGAAACTTATTTTTTAAAGGGAAGCAGAGCATACAGGAAAATTTGTAGCCTGACCATGTGGTAGAAAAGAAAAACCCATTTTCTGGGGAGGAATTCAAGCTGCAGAAATTCACATCAGTAACAAGAAGCCAAATGTTAACAGCCAAGAGAATGGGGAAAAAGTCTCCAGGCCAGTCCATGTCAGAGATCTTCATGGCAGCCCCTCCCATCACAGGCTTGGAGGCCTAGGAGGGAAAAATAGTTTTGTGGGCTGGGTCCAGAGCCTGGCTACTTTGTGCAACCCCAGGTCTTGGTGCCTTGCATCCCAGCCACTGCAGCTCCAGCTGTGGCTAAAAGAGGCCAAAGTATAGCTCAGGCTGTAGCTTCAAAAGGTGTAAGCCCCAAGTCTTCGTGACTTCCATGTGGTGTTGGGCCTGTGGGTGCACAAAAGACAAGAATTGGGCTTTGGGAGCCTCTGCCTAGATTTCAGAGGATGTATGAAAAGGCCTGGATGTCCCAGCAGAAGTCTGCTGCAGTATCAGAGCCCTCATGGAGAACTTCTCCTAGGCAATGCAGCCAGGAAATGTGTGGTTGGAGCCCTCTCAGAGTCTCCACTGGGCCACTGCGTAAGTGGAGCTGTGAGAAGAGGGCCACTGTCCTCCAGTCCCCAGGGTGGTAGATACACCAACAGCTTGCACTGTGTGCTTGGAAAAGTTGCAGGCACACAATACCAAAACATGAAAGTAGCTGTGAAGGCTGTACCCTACAGAACCTCAGAGTTGGGGCTCCCCAAGGCCTTGAGAGATTACTCCTTGCATCAGCATGCCCTGGAAGTAAGACATGGAGTCAAAGAAGATTATTTTGGAGCTTTAAGATTTAATGAGTGCCCTGCTGGGTTTTGGACTTGCATGGGGCTTCTGGCCCCTTTGCTTTGGCCGATTTCTCCCATTTGGAATAGTAATATTTACCCAATGTCTGTACCCCCATTGTATCTTGGAGGTATCAAACTTTTTTTTCATTTTACAGGCTCATAGGCAGAAGGGACTTACCTTGTCTCAGACAAGACTTTGGACTTGGACTTTTGAGTTAATGCTGGAATGAGTTAAGACTTTGGGGGACTGTTGGGGAGGCATGATTGGTTTTGAAATGTGAAAAGGACATGAGATTTGGGAGGGGCCAAGTGTGGAATAATATGGTTTGGCTTTATGTCCCCACCCAAATCTCATATCAAATTGTAATCCCCATGGATCAAGGAAGGCACTGATGGGAGGTGATTGGATCATGGGGGCAGTTTCCCCATGCTGTTCTTGTGAGAGTGAAGGAGTTGTTATGATATCTGATAGCTTAAAAGTGGTACTTCTCCCTTTGCTCTTTCTCTGTCTATCCTGCCTCCTTGTAAAGAAAGTGCCTACTTCCCCTTTGCCTTTTGCCATGATTGTAAGTTTTCTCAGGCCCTACCAGCCATGTGGAACTGTGTCAGTTAAATCTCTTTTGTTTATAAATTACTCAGTCTCAGACAGTATCTTTAGAGCAGTGTGAAAGCAGACTAATACACGTCTCAAAAGCAAAATAAACCCTTTTTTCTCATTGAATACCACCAGATTCTCCAATTTGACTCTCAAGTAAACCACTCAAATTGCTATATTGCTATTGCAATATGACCTTATCTCTCTTGCCAGGACCTCTGACACCAAATAAATTTAGAGGATTTAGAGAAAACATAGTGGATAAACTCTTTACAGTGTCCTGTCTAAGCAAATACTCCTGGAGGGTTTGCATCTACCATGTGGTAAATGGAGCTTCCAATGGAAGACTGGGCAAGTTCTTGGAAACCTGTTTTATGGGAACCAATTTGTTTTTATTTAACCATCATAATACACCATAAGTGACTTGTCTTGATAATTTCCTCTTTTTTCTCTAAAAAAAAAAAAAAATAGTGTATCTATTTAAGGTGTGAAACATGGTATTTTGATATACAGAGTACAAGTATTACTTATAGGTAAGCAAATGAACATATATATCACCTTCCAGAGTTACCTTTTGTGTGTGTGTGTGTGTGTGTGTGGTCAGATCACCTAAAATCTACCCCCTTAGCAAATTTTCAACAGGTAATGCAATATTATTAACTATAGTCCTCCTGCAGGGCATTAGATCTCTAGGCTTATTCATCCTACATAACTGCAAGTTCGTACCCTTTGCCCTATGGCTCCCTATCCTCCCACCCCTTCAGCCCTGGTAACCACTGTTCTACTCTCTGTTCCTATGTATTTGACTTAAAAATTCCACATGTAAGTGAGACCATGCAGTATTTTTTTTTCTGTGTCTGGCTTATTTCACTTAGCATAATGTTCTCCAGGGTTATCCATGTTGTCACAAATGGCAGTATCTCATTTTTTAAGGCCGAATAATGTGTATATATATATATATATATGTGTGTGTGTGTGTGTGTGTGTATACACACAATTTCTTTATTCATCCATCCACTAATGGTCATTGAGGTTGAATCTTGGCTATTGCGAATAATTCTTCAATGAACATGGAGTGCAGATATCTCTACAAGATGCTGATTCCATTTCCTTTGGGTATCTATTCAGCACAGGGACTGCTGGGTTGTATGATAGTTTTAGTTTTTTGAGAAACTGCTCCGGTGTTTTCCACAATAGCTATACTGATTTACATTCCCACCAACAGTATACAAAGGTTCCCTTTTCTCCAGATCCTTGCCAACACTTGCTATCTCTTATCTTTTTGATAATAGCAGGTGTAACCTAACAGGTGTGAGGTGGTCTCATTGTGGCTTTGATGTGCATTTCCCTGCTGATCAGTGATGTTGAGCACTTTTTCATATACCTGTTGGCTGTTTTTATGTCTTCTTTGGAAAAATATCTATTCATATCCTTTGCCCTTTTTAAAAAATTTTTCTTGGCAGTAGTGCGATCTCGGCTCACTGCAACCTCTACCTCCCAGATTCAAGCAATTCTCCTGCCTCAGCCTCCCAAGTAGCTGGCATTACAGGCATGTGCCACCACACCCAGCTAATGTTTAGTGTTTATAGTAGAGATGGGGTTTCATGGTGTTAGCCAGGATGGTCTCAGTCTCCTGACCTTGTGATCCTCCCGCCTCAGCCTCCCAAAGTGCTGGGATTATAGGCGTGAGCCACCGTGCCCAGCCTCTTTGACCATTTTTAATTGGATTATTTGTTTTCTGTTAAGTTCTGTGAGTTCCTTATATAGTTTGGATATTAAACCCTTACCAGATAATGGTTTGCAAATATTTTCTCCCAATCTATAGTCCACCTTTTCATTTTGGTGATTGTTTCCTTTGTTGTGCAGGAGCTTTTGGGTTTGATGTAGTCCCACTTGTTCATTTTTGCTTTTGTTGCCTGAGCTTTTGGTGTGATATCTAGTTTTCACACTCCTGCTTATCAGAAAGAATGATGATCCCTAGATAAAACAGAGGAAACATATAACAACAAAAAAAGAGTTGAAGTTGGTAAATTTGTCTTTGTATATATAATCATGATCTTAATTACTAGCTTTAGTTTGGGTCTTTGTCTTTTTGGTTAGAGCCTTTTTTTTTTTTTGAGACGCTTCTAAAAATATTCATTTAACTTTACAAGAGTACTTGACAATGGATTATTTTTGTTTAATGTCCTGAATTTTAAAAATACATATCTCTAGGTTATAAAGCTGTATTACATTTGGAGGACGATATGTAAAAGAAAGCACCATTAGATCCAATGGTTATTCCTCACCACTATTTGGGAAATAGACTAAACCAAGTTTGTGTCTATTCATAAAAGGACATCTTACCTATGAATTTAATTTTAATTTGGAAAGAATTAAGGGTAATTCAATTCAGATTTTAAACATTTGTTTATATTTAAAATATCTTCTTCCTGCATTATATTAGATCTGAGAAGATTGGTGAAGTGAGTACTTGGAAGGGGTTACTAACTCGCAGTCAGGGAAAGGCCTATATATTACAAATTTGTTGCTTAGAAACAGAAAGCTGGACTCTGGAGGCCTCCCAGGCTTCTCAGACCTCTCTCACTGAAGCCTGATGTGGGTTATGTGGCCCAGATTACTACTCTTCATTTCTGCACGGCCTGCCCATACTTCCTTTGGCTTTACTCCAAGGCCATCTTTTAAGAGAGGCCTTCTCAAGCTACCTGTATAAAATCACAAACACTTCCTATCCTTTGCTGCTTTTATTTTTCGCCTTAATTCTTATCACAATTTATATGATCCTGCAGATGCACTCTGAAACTCAATTACATACATACAAGTTATGGAAGATTTCCAGTAGAAAATGTGAAAAACTGGATTTTAATGAACTGTCAGTTCAATGATTCAGTAAGATGAAGTTCTAAAAAAACCAGCCAACCAAACCAGTTTAGTTTGAGCCTGATTCCTACCAATGAGCCAGGTTCCTAGTTTAAAGAGAGTTTTCAAACTATACTACAAGGTTACAGTAACCAAAACAGCATGGTACTGGTATCAAAACAGAGATATAGACAAAGGGAACAGAACAGAGGCCTCAGAAATAACACCACACATCTACAACCATCTGATCTTTGACAAACCTGACAAAAACAAGAAATGGGGAAAGGATTCCCTATTTAATAAATGGTGCTGGGAAAACTGGCCAGCCATATGTAGAAAGTTGAAACTGGATCCCTTCCTTACACCTTATACAAAAATTAATTCAAGTTGGATTAAAGACTTAAGTGTTAGACCTAAAACCATAAAAACTCTAGAAGAAAACCTAGGCAATACCATTCAGGACATAGGCATGGGCAAGGAATTCATGACTAAAATACCAAAAGCAATGGCAACAAAAGCCAAAATTGACAAACGGGATCTCATTAAACCAAAGAGCTTCTGCACAGCAAAAGAAACTACCATCAGAGTAAAGAGGCAAACTACAGAATGGGAGAAAATTTTTACAATCTACCCATCTGACAAAGGGCTAATATCCAGAATCTACAAAGAACTTAAACAAATTTACAAGAAAAAAGCAACCTCATCAAAAAGTGGGCAAAGGCTATGAACAGACACTTCTCAAAAGAAGATATTTATGTAGCCAACAGACACATGAAAAAATGTTCATCATCATTGGGCACCAGAGAAATGCAAAGCAAAACCACAATGAGATACCATCTCACACCAGTTAGAATGGCAATCATTAAAAAGTCAGGAAACAACAGATGCTGGAGAGGATGTGGAGAAATAGGAACACTTTTACACTGTTGGTGGGAGTGTAAACTAGTTCAACCATTGTGGAAGACAGTGTGGTGATTCCTCAATGGTCTAGAACTAGAAATACCATTTGACCCAGCAATCCCATTATTGGGTATATACCCAAAGGATTATAAATCATGCTACTATAAAGACACATGCACACGTATGTTTACTGTGGCACTATTCACAATAGCAAAGACTTGGAACCAACCCAAATGTCCATCAATGATAGACTAGATTAAGGAAATGTGGCACATATACACCATGGAATACTATACAGCCATAAAAAAGGATGAGTTCATGTCCTTTGCTGGAACATGGGTGAAGGTGGAAATGATCATTCTCAGCAAACTATCACAAGGACAGAAAACCAAACACCACATGTTCTCACTCGTGGGTGGGAACTGAACAATGAGAACACTTGAACACAGGGTGGGAAACATCACACACTGGGGCCTGTTGTAGGGTGTGGGGCTGGGGGAGGGATAGCATTAGGAGAAATATCTAATGTAAATGACGAGTTAATGGGTGCAGCAAACCAACATGGCACATGTACACCTATGTAACATACTTGCACGTTGTGCACATGTACCCTAGAACTTAAGGTATAATTAAGAAAAAAAAAAAAAAAGTTTTGTTATCAGTCCTGGCTGCCACATTTAAGATTGGTGTAGAGCGTGTTCAGGAGAGAGGAGACTGAAGACTGCACTATTTGCAAGAATCAGGAATATGTAGCCTGGGAAAGAGAAGACTAGGCGGCATCATAGATATCCCCAAATACCTGAAGTGCTGTCCTATCGATGGGAAATTGTTTCTTCTATGTGGCCTTAAAGAAAGTTGAAATTACAAGGAAATCTACTTTGGCTCAATAAAAAGGAGACCTTTTTAGCTTGTCGAGGTGGGCTGGGATGGTGTGGCCCTCGAAGGGTTCAGATGTAGGCTGGCGTTGGTGGGTGATGTAGGAGCAGTTTGTGGCTGTGTCCAATGACTGTCACAGTGCTTTGTCTGGCGAGCCCCTCCCTTGGCTGAGTGAGTTGTTCCTGGTGTACATGCCACATTCCTCCCTGTCTCCCTGGCCTCCCTTTGTGTGGTGACTATTGCTGATTGTTTCTAGTTTAAAGTGCCTGTGACTTGCTTTATGCTTACAAATATTTTGTTACAAAGTATTCCAATTTATTTGATCTTCACACTTCCATCATTGCAGCAGACTTGTAAATATTGGCTTTGCATACACGGAATTTGTATTGTCCACTTTCTTCACTTCCTCCAATCTGGACCATGTCGGACCCTCTATCACCTTGGACACAAACATATGGCAGATACAAGAGAGTGGTGGATATAGAACATATAGTCAAGTATAATGCTGGGAAAACAGGATTCCAACATACTGGATGATGATATTTGGATGGCTGAATCTGGTGCAGAGAAGAGCACTTCTTCCAAATCCATGTCATTCTCACAGGGAACACTGCAAAAATACTCTACAAAAAGGAAGCCCATCTGAAGGCCCACCTCTTGAATACATATTCTATTCTCCATGTTTTCATTCTTTTTCCTTGCTCCTGTACCAACCCCTTGCCCACCACCACAAAGAACAGATTATCTGTGACTAGTCACTGAGAGACCCACAGCATCATTTCCACCACCCTTTAAGGCTGTGGATAAGTGGTAAACACCTGGATTATCTTTGATTCGTATTGTCTACTTAGGATATCTATAACCTGCTTGGTTCATTTCCTGGCTCAAAGAAGGTGCTCAATAAAAATTTGTTACATGCACAAACTGCTGTCTTAGTTCGAGTTACCATCACCTCTGACCTGGACTACTACATGCCCCTTAAGTAGTCTTTCTGGCCTCTAGTCTTGACCCTTTAGTCAGTTCTTCACATATCCAGTCAGAATTATCTTCCTAACATGCTAATCATTTAATTTCCACTCTTAAAATTCACCTGTGGCTCTCAGGATAAAGTCCAAACTCCTTACCATGGCAACCAAGGCCCCTTATGATCAGATGCCTACCTACCGTCTCTCTTGGACCTCCCTGGCTCTTCACTGTCTGGCTATAGCTCCACCAGACAGCTTTTTGGTTTATATCACCTTCTCCAGGATCTTCCAACACACTGGGCTGGGGTAAGCATCTCCTAATGTGTTTGTCTCCATGACACCCTATCCTTGCCCCTATAGCGGTTCTTAACATATTGTACTGAAGTTGTCATCATTAAGACTGTAAACCAGCCGGGCGGGGTTGCTCACCCCTGTAATCCCAGCACTTTGGGAGGACGAGGTGGGTGGAACACGAGGTCAGGAGTTCGAGACCAGTCCGGCCAACATAGTGAAAGCCCGTCTCTACTAAAAAAAAAAAAAAAAAAAAAAAAAAAAAAAAAAAAAAAAAATTAGCCGGGCATGGCGGCAGACACCTGTAATCCCAGCTACTCAGGAGGCTGAGGCAGGAGAATCGCTTGAACCCAGGAGGCGGAGGTTGCAGTGAGCTGAGATCGGGCTATTGCCCTCCAGCCTGGGCAACAATGAGAGACTCCATCTCAAAAAAAACAGAGTGTAAACCTCCTTAGAGAACAAATATATGCTTCTCAGTCCAGTGTCCGCACAAAAACGGGCTCACTAAATGTCTGTGGAAAGCATAAACACATCCTGCATATTTATGCCCATTTTATAGGATTCCACTGATCTTTCCTAATAGACACAGCACACATATGTGGAGTGGGCGGTGGCTGAAGTTAACAGTAGTTCCTGTTTCTTGCTCCGCCATTAACAAAACATGATTTTAGAGGACAGGATGGATAATTAAAATTTTAAAAGTCCCCCAAATCAGGGCTTATTGGTATTTTGAATGACTTTAAGTTTCTCATTTCATCTTTGTTTTTATAACATACTATTATTCCCATATATATAGAGTGAGACTTTTTTTCAGAGCAAGACTCTTTCTCTCTATATATATACATAGATGGGAAATTGTTTCTTCTATGTGGCCTTAAAGAAAGTTGAAATTACAAGGAAATTTACTTTGGCTCAATAAATACTACTTTGGCTAAATATATATAGAGAGAGTCTCCCTCTTGTCGCCCAGGTTGGAATGCAGTGGTGTGATCTCGGCTCACTCCAACCTCCCGCCTCCCAGGTTCAAGTGGTTCTCCTGCCTCAGCCTCCTGAGTAGCTGGGACTACAGGCGCCCGCCACCACGCCTGGCTATTTTTTTTACTTTTAGTAGAGACGGGATTTCGCCACGTTGGCCAGGCTGGTCTCGAACTCCTGACCTCAAGTCATCTGCCTACCTTGGTCTCCCAAAGTGCTTGGATTATAGGCGTGAGCCACCACACCTGGCCCCCATGTGTAATTTCTAAGTAAAGGTTTAACTTCTTATAAAAATATTCCTATAACAATGAGTTTATATACTTCCACATTAAAAAGTGGTTAAAATGCAGAAACTGGGCACTGTAAAGCTCATGCATCTCTCCCATGGAATACAGAAAAGTGCCTTGAGGTCTGAAACATCTAGGTTCAAATGCTGAGTCAGTTACTTAGGGGTTGTGATTTAGGAGCAGTTCCTTGGATGGCTGTGAATGTTAAAAGTGTGACAAGTACTCCACATTGCACTTGGCATGTGGTAGGGGCTGAAATGTTCTCTTCCTCTCACTTATGGTTTTTAGGGAAATCTGGGAATGCAGAGGTTCATTAAGATATCATTTCTTCTTTCGCTTTTGAAATAAAAGGCGTATTAGTTTCTTAATTCAGTTTTGCTTTAATAAGCCACCTTTTGAGCAATAGATGACTCTTTAAGTATATATGAAAAATGTAATTATGTGTAGTGATATGTGCCCCTATTGTCTCCAGTATCTTTTAAAGGAAGTAAAATTGTATTTTAAAATATAAAGGATGTAAGAAACAAACTGACAACTGTAATGTCCCAATGAATCCTGAAAATTTATTATTTGGGAGAATATCCAATATTGATTCTTTGTTTTACAGCTCATAATGATCAGAAAATATACATTTAAAATGAAAGTCAAAGAAAAGAATAATTACATATAATACATATTACAGATTTATTTGTACATAAGCAAAGCAGTACTAAAAGCATATTTATGTGCTCACAATTAGTGAACATGGCAATTTTCTGTTTAAAGCTGCAGCAACTCAAATCCTCCCAGGGTCAATAAAGAAAAACATATTGAGAAATACATTTAGGGCTATCACCATGTCTGACTGTAAATCTATTTTTTAATCTTTCCCCTCCCCCCTTATATATGTATATACTTTATTGCCTTTATATTTCTGCTGGTTTAATATAATTAGTATACTAAATAGTTTTCTGCATTTATTTGGTTTCTAAAAATATATAAAATGCATTGAAAAGAGCTCCTGCAGCTTTCAGGCAGTCACTGTCCTGGCATTGAAAGCTTATTCTGGAGATGTAAAGCAGCAATACTGAATAAATAGTGATTGTTTTGTCTTTTTGATACAGCTGATGGCCTTCACCCCAAACTTAAAAATACTGTAGCAAATAGTATAAACATGCAACTTAAAAACAGAACATAATATAAAAGTAACACTTATGAGCTAATTTTAACACAATATAAACCAATAAAGACAACTTTAGGTAGAAGAGGGATGTGAACACAGCACAGGTATATAAATTAAGGCCCAATTTATCAAAGGCAATGCACAACAGGAACTGTCCATCTGCCCACGCACTTTGCACGCCTGAAATCAAAAGTTTTTGTCTTTTCTGTGTTATTTCCTCAATCCATTACAGTTCTATCTTGGAAGATGTTCACAGAAATGGCTTCAAATGAACAGTTTGTTTCTCTAAAGACCATTTTGCTCTTATTCACAGAGAAAATTATCCTTTAATGCAAGTGTAAATTATACTTATGCTGTGCAAGCAAGTGCTTACATGTTCTCGTTATATACTGCTATACTTCACATTTCACACCATAAATTATATTTTTTACTGTATTTATATAGTTTTTACTCTATCAGTCTTGCTGTAGCTCTTGTCTATGACTAATTTGAACTAAAGGAATTGATAGTTAGCTCATTGATGACTGGGAGAATTAAATAGGTAACTCCTATTAATACCAACTGAAGTCTCATATTATAAAAAAGTCCCTGTGCATCAAGATAAAAAAGAAAATAACAAATGGTATCAAACCAAAATATCTCAGAAGGACAACAAAAGGACTAGGGACACTATGTCCACAGGTGACACACTATGGGCCATTCTCTGAGGATGACAGACACTCAAAAGGTCAAATATACCAGTGCTATCTATTCCAAATTATTTCTTGGCAAGATAAAAAGATCTTTAAATGTATTTAATACTTATAGAAAATCACAATAAAACAAGTTGCAATATGTTTTTATTTAAAAAAAAAAACACAAAAGATTGTAATCTAATTTAGTATTTAGAACCTGAATATTCCCCCCAGATGAAAATTTTATATTTGGTATTTTTGTATACCATTGCCCACTCCCCTCCGAAATGTGTCCAAGATGTGGCACTTACCTAAGTCATTTGTATTTGCAATAGATAAAAATGATCACAAATATACTAAAGTATCTTCAGATGTTCCTATGAAAACGAGTTTTTTTCCTCTGATTCTTAGAAAATATTCCTTAGATATGTGCTTCCAGAAGTAATATAACTAATTAAAAAGTACAGTTTCTCAATGTATTCATCATATTCACATTTCTATACTTTCCTCATCTAGGAAATTTTTAAAAATCTGTAATCAGGTCTATGAAGATTATTTGGCAGCTTGGAAATTCTGATGAAGTTGTCAGAGAGGTTAACTGTGACACTATGCTGGGAACCCAAGACTACTGCAAGTTGCTAGGATGCTGCTTGTCCTTCTGTAAAGTTATTAGGTTAATTCTGATAACAATTTATAATAAGTTGGATATTGACAGTGTTTTTCATGGTACGCTAAGGCATCTCTGAAACTTCTAATTGCAAAGTTTAATACTGCCTCCAGTTTAACATTTTGACTTAAATAAAATGTGATCAATTTATAAAATGTTTTTCTTTGTGAATAAGATCTTGATTTCTCTGAACAACAAAATGACTTTATACAGAATGACTTATTTAGAAATAAGGCATATATTGGGCATATGTAAATCACTACTGTCACAAAAGCTATAAATTATTTTTTAATCATTCTAATTTTAAATATAGGTAGATAGAAAATAATTATTATAAATTGTAAGCAAATGTGTACAGGTTGTGGTTATTTAGGTAAGAATCATTTACTTCAGTTATTTGCAAAGTAACATAATGGCAAGATCAATTTGATAACTCCAAGAACCCAAAGAAAATCATATCTTCAGTTGAGGTCCGCCACTTAGCTGCACTAGAAAAGCCAACTCTGCATTATTACTTTCAGTTCTCTAGAAGCTTCTACACAGTCTCATAGCCATTCTTAAAATTTTTCATAGGAAACCTAAGTAGAGCAGCATTGTCAGCATTCACTAAACCAAAGTAAGTCAAATGTGTTAAAACATCCAAGGTTGCCTTCATGCATAAGACATATCTCTATTGTTACCATGGCATTACTATATTAATTCACTTTTATTCTGTTGCATGTAAATAATAGAGGATATAATTTCTTCAGAATTAAAACTACTTTAAATTTCAGATTAAAGTCTTAATTATACTGTACCAAATGTAACCAGAGGGAATGTAAAAATGGCTAAGTGGTGTCTGACTGCATCTGTCTAAATATTACTTGTAAATCTTAGTTAAGTCACTACTCATGAAAAAGGTGTTGACTCATTTTTGGTTTTACAAATAAAAAACATATGTACAAATGGAGATTAATGTCTTGTAAAAGTCAAGCCTAAAAATAAAAACATATGCTGAATTTGACTTTATTTCCTTGCTAAAAAGTACCGAGGGTTTAATCTCCTTTCCATCAAAGTGACTGGAAGAAAACACAATGGTCCGTAATACACAGAGTAAATGATGTGCAAGCAATACCTTACCCATGGTGTGTACACCAATAGATCATACACATGAAGCGGGTTATTTTAAAATACATTGCTTAAAGCAATGTTCCTGAAGTAGACCAACCCAGCCCTCAGATACCTATAACTTATATGTTAGATCAATTCTGAAGATCCGTGAGTGTAAATGATAAGACAGGGCAGAAACAAAACACATGATGTATCAGGAAACCCCATGCCTGTTTGGATACATACTTAACAATTCCATTTTTGTTCAACAGTATCTGAAACACTGCAAATGTTTTAGACATACAATTTACCTCATGAAAAATATCTGTTATGCTATGTGGCCACAAATATATTTGGAAATATTGTAAAGGAAAGACTAAATTCCAGATTTAAAAAAACCCTGAATTCTTTCACCTAATTAAGCAGTGGCTAGGACAGTTTCACAAAATAAATGCAAGCGGCTTCCTCTGGAGTTAGTTTTGATGGTGGAGCACCCTAGGACACTTGTGTAGTGTAAATCAGCAATGCATGGATGAAGTCTGGCAACATGCACACAGTCATAATCACACAATATATAACGTAAGTCAGTCACAGGATAAGTCAATAAAAATATTAAAACATCAACATTCACACATTAATTGATTACATGAAATAAATTAAACTAAGCCAGTCACAAATTTCTCTTCACTCTTAAGTCACGGTTTATTTATGTAACACACTATATAATACTTTCCTAAAGCTCTCAAAATACTACAAATAAAAACGAAGGCTTTGCATTACAGCTGCTGGACAAAAATATCAACACTGTTGATGTGTGAAAACACAGTTTCTTTGTTCTTTAGCATCAGTGCACAGGGTATGGCTCCAAGTGGTATGCAATTTAGGAGAGAAAAAGCATACAGCGGCTTGTGGAATAGATCCTCTGTTCATCATTGGCACAAATCAAAAAGGAAGTTTGCTGTCCTTGGTACCTCTTTTGTGTCTCCCCCCTAAAGACAGATAATGTCATACATATATGCCTTCAGGATTAAAACCAGATGAGATAGGATTCTGCAGAATGCGGAGATTACTGGGGAGCTGCCGAGATGAACCAGGTCGCTTCAGGGACCCAGACTGGAATGGTGCCTCTAAAGGAAACAAAGAAAGCCACCTGATGAACTAGTCAACTTGGAGTACTTAGCAATGTAACAAATTAGACTGCTTCCTGCCCCGAAAGAGAAAACTGCACAGAGCAATAACTGCAATCCTCTGTGTGCCCTGGACTGGGGGAGAAGAGGCTAAAACCTTCTCAAGTCTCTTTGATAAACTAGTTTTTGGTGATTTGAACAGTGAATGATCTTTACAAAAGGCAAATATTTTGCTTCTTTTTTTGGTTGCTCACACCATATGCATACACAGGTTTGGAATTGTCTTTTAAATATCAGTACAAATAAATAATAGTTTTTAGAAGAAAAAGAAGGAAAAAGGGGCATAAGGAACAGAGACAAAATTCAAATTAACAGACTATGACTCATACACTTCAGAAAAAAATTTTAATAAAGGAGCAGTTTAAAACTAATGATATGACATTTGGTGATTACATGCTCACCTAAGTAAATAAATAACCTAAATGTTACTGGTTTTCCTCTAGAAATGGGAAATAAGTTAAAAAAAAGAAAAGAAAAGAATTTTTAAGTGTCCCACTTAAAAATTAGCTATGAATGTGAGGGTAATATTTTAACTGAATACAAGTAGTTTATTCAAAATTAAGCAGATGGTCAGGCATGCTGGTTCATGCCTGTCATTCCAGCACTTTGGGAAGCTGAGGCAGGCAGATTGCTTGAGCTCAGGAGGTCGAGACCAGTCTGGGCAACACGGTGAAACTTCATCTCTACAAAAAAATACAAAAAAAGAAAAGCAGCCAGGTGTGGTGGCATGCACCCGTAGCCCCAGCTACCCAGGAGGCTGAGGTAGGAGCATCACCTGAGCCCAGGAGGTCAAGGCTGCAGTAAGCTGTAGTTACACCACTGGCGTTCCAGCCTGGGTGACACAGGGGGACACTGTCTCAAAAAGCAAAAACAAAAAAAGTTAAGCAGTGAGAATAAAGGGAAAATAAACCATATTTCTCAACATCTTACCTCTTTCAATGTCTGCATGTGAGGCCTCTATTTCAATGGGCTCCGCTGGCAAAACGGTAACTTTTGTCCCCGTCTGCTGGATAAACTGCTGGAGATTGACTTGCCGCAACTCCTTAGTCAACTGCTCCAGTTCCTGTTCTTTGTCCTAGATGGAAATTATTACTTTTTAAATTTGAGGATTCACTACTGGACAGTGCAAGACATCTTAGTGACAATCCTTCTACTACAGGGGTTAAATGTGGGGTGTCCGCTTTCATAAAAGGACATGTAACAAATCTGGTTTATATGGATACGACGGGCTAAAGAGGTCACTTCCACTCTGTGGTGCAGGCCAAGCTATAAGCCAGAGAAAACAATAGTTCATCAGGCTGTCCTCTTACATGCGATGCTTTACTCTGGAAAACCATTATGCACCCTTATGGAATAAGCATGTCTATAAACGTTCATTGAAAAACAAAAACTAAAACAAAAACGGGTTTCTCAGCCTGTAAACTCATTGGTGGAAAATAAAAAGAAAAAAACCTCACAGGTTTTTACCCATCTCTGTGTTATAGCAGTCTTGCTAAGTTGGTCACAAATTTACATATTAACCACTTCACATTAACATATGACTACAAAGTTAACTGTAATTTGGTCCATGGATTTAGAGTTCTTGTTTTTTGTAAGCTGTTTCAATTTTCATGTGATATATTATTGAGATTTATCTTACAGCATAAGGAAAGCAAGATTCCCACAAGATTCTCACGATGGAATTCTTAAATCCTTGACAAAGATTAGAGAACTACAGAGCCTTAAAGAAGGAGATCAAGTTTGGACAGCTGGAAAGCTGTATAAGCAAAGAGGGGCATCCTGTTATTTAAACAGCTTTTTATTTCTTTCCTTCCTCTACTGTATACAAGAAAAAGTGCCCTGGCTCTACCCAAGCTGGGTGGGTCTCAAGGATTTGGTAGGGGTTGGGAAGAGATTAGAAGTGAATGGTTGTTTTCTCCATTTATTTGAGTATAGGGGGTACTTGGGGACATATCAATATTTGATTATCAGACACTTTTCAGTGGGTTAGTGGGATTTACTAGTAATGACTGTGTTGTTAGTGTTTTCTGTAAGTGATATCAAAAGCAACACAACTTCCAATTATACCTTTTTTTAAATGTCAAAATGAATCTCAATAGTAAAATACTGACAAATTAGAGGCTGCCAACCTTCTACTGCATGAGAAATTCTTGATTTTCAAAATTTGGGTGGTAGTTTTATCTCTTACTACAGATAGTCACGAAGAAAGGAGACCACATCAGTTCTTCCTAAAACCTCAGCTTTCTCTGATTGTGAAACTAACTGTTGATATTCTAAAGCAGCTCTTCTCAAACCTCACTGTACACAGGCACTACTTGGGCATCTTGTTTCAAAGTAGATTCTGAATTTCTTACAAGTGTCCCCTGAAGCTGCCTGGCATGGACTACACTTTGAATAGTAAGCTCTAAACCAGCCCAGTCCAACAGAACCTCCCCCAATGGTGGAGATGTTCTGTGTCTGCAGGGCCAGTACAACAGCCACATGTGCCACTGGGCACTTGAAATGCGACCATGTGTGACTAAAAACAGTTTAAAATATTTAATATTTTAATTGCCTTATTATTTAATCTTAATTTAAATTTAAATAGCCATATTGTAATCAATTGTGTCTTTCTCATCTCATCTGATAGACACTGTTTGATACATCTTTGCAACTTTCACAACATAATCACAAGGTCTTTTCAAGAATGGGTATATCCAGGAAAAGTAAGTTGAGTGATTAGGGTTTAAGTGGCAAAATATAAATCTTCCTGTACGTGAACTAGAAAGGGGGAAAATCAGACAGAAATCTTTGTGCCTCTCTCAGGAAAGCAAAGGAGGGTACTGTGGAGAGGGGAGAAGAGAGAAGGGCTGTTTATGTGTCAGGAAGGAAGCTGGGATTGGCTGGCTACAATGGAGAAGTGACAGAGAAGCAGTCAGCTACCCACAACAATCCCTGGCCAACCAATCCGTGGACAGCTCTTTCAGCTCTGGTTTCCCTATCTCTGAAAGGAGAAGGTGAGATTCACTATCTCATCATTAGTGTCCGTTCCATCCCATTATCTAATGCTACAACTGCCACAGTAAGACAAGGCTCTTCCGTGGAGAAGGATCCGCATGGCTACTGCTCTCATCTAAGCTGTCGTAAGTCACAAGAATTCGACAAAACTTTTAAACAAGGCTGGGTTTCTAATTCTTTGAATATAAGGAAAAACTGACATTGATGAAAAGGAGATTCCAAGAAGGTATTATTTTAAATGGGCCACACATTCTATTTATCAAAATGTGGTTACCTGTAAGCGTTTGGTGGCTTGTCCAAGAGATCTTTCCACAGCTTTAATGCCATTTTCCAACCTCAGACTCTGCTGGCCTTGAA
The DNA here is from genome assembly GCF_024542745.1 of Macaca thibetana thibetana. NCBI lineage: Eukaryota > Metazoa > Chordata > Mammalia > Primates > Cercopithecidae > Macaca > Macaca thibetana. The sequence continues at coordinate 26,177,780 of NC_065588.1, read as the reverse complement.
TGTCAATTTCCCCTTTGACCTTACCGATCTTTCCTTTAACCTCTTCCTCATTGACCTGTGCCTCCTGAACTTCCCGCTGCAATTTTTCTGCTTCAAGACCACTTTCCATAGTCCGGATCTGTGCCAAATAGTCCTTTAATTTGTTTTCGCATTCTGTTATTTTCTGTCTTATTTCTTGAAGTTGATCCTTCAGCTGTTTTTCATTTTCCTGTTCAATCTGTAATTCATTTTCCCAGAATTCTTCCTCCTCAATTTCTACATCGTTTCTTTTGATCTTTTGCTCTAGACGGACAATTTCCTCTTCAAGGTTGGAATTATACTTTTGCTCCCAAAATCGTATTTCTATTTCATTAGATTCCAGCTGTTTCTCAATGGATTGAAGCTTCTCTGTCTGCAGACGGATCAGCTTCTTCAACTCATCTGCTGTTGTTTTGCAGTTATTCAGCACCTTTTGCTTAAACTCAGTTTCTTTACCTTTTCCAAAAATGTCCATTAATCCTTTGGCACCTCCTGTAAATGTCAGTGATTTCCTTTTCGGTTCTCTCCTTTTGATTGATTTGTCGATCTGAGGCCTCAGTTTAGCTAAGGGGGGCAGACTCTGCCTGTATAAAGTTCTTTCAGGAATTCGAGCCACACTGTCTGAAGTGGGTCGCTCACTGAGCGACGGCCCGGTTCGTCGTAGAATGAGCTGCACATCACTAGCATACTGCCCCCATTTGTTTAAGGATATGATAGGATTTTCATGAGGTGCTAAGTGTCTTTCGGTATCTCTCCATTTCTCTATAAGGGTGTACCTTCCAGTTCGACCTATGTAAAAAAGGTAAGAATAAGTTGTCAAAATGGGATATGTAATAGTTTAAAAATAGAGTAAGAATGCCATTTGATGATTGCGTATTTTTGATTAGCATCAGAGGGTCAAGTTTTAGAGTCTAGTCCAGGTTGCCTTTAAAACCTTTACTTGAAGACACCAAACCCCTCACGACATGCAACAACATAAAATCAGAAGATGTGTATTGCACATACTCTTCAGGCTTGCTTAGAAATTCAACTTTATACTTTAAACCTGGGTGAGACCCTTACACTCTTGCCAAATACCTGACTGCCTAGAACTTCTCATTTGGGGCGAGACTGAACAAAGTTTATTTTCTAGCTGAAACAAAGGACAATAGAATCGCCATGTGAAGCATGAGGGGCTAGTCCAGGAACGAGGTGGAACTTCAAAACTCAAATACATTCCCACTGTGCAAATCCCTTGAATTTTTCTACCTCAGAACTTGGGAGGGCTGGAGGCCCTATTTCTCCTCCTCAAAGGAGACATGGGGACCAGTGGAGAATCTGTGACTCAGCCACAGGAGCTGCCCAGGTCTCCTCTCCATCTCCACCTGAGTGCTCTACCAACCCGTTGCTCACACAGCTGACATCTTCCTGGACACCCATGGCAAATAAAAAATCAGTTTGATGAAAAAACTCTTCAAACCAAATTCATATAAAAACAGGGGCCTGAAAAGAGGACTTGTTCAGTTTTGGTAATATGATAGTATCAAAGATTCTTCTAAAAAAAAAAAAAAACTCAGAGCAAAATATTATTAAAAACCAACCAGCAGGCTGGGTGCAGTGGCTCACGCCTGTAATACCAGCATTTTGGGAGGCAAAGGTGGGCAGATTTCTTGAGCCCAGGAGTTCAAGACTAGCCTGGGCAACATGGTGAAACCCTATCTCTACAAATAAAATATGAAAAAATTAGCTGGGCATGGTGCTGTGCGTCTGTAGTCCTAGCTACCTGAGAGGGTGAAATGGGAGAATCGCCTGATCCTGGGAGGTCAAGGCTTCAGTGAGCTGTATTGTGTCACTGCCCTCCAGCCTGGGCGACAGAGTAAGACTCTGTCAAAACAAAACCAGAATACAATCACATATAAATTGAAAAATATACTGAATCTAATAATTATGAAAGATGAAGTTTCAGAAGAGTATGAGTGTAATGCCATAAGCTTGAACATGCTTCTTATTTTCATTTAAGGTGAGTGGGTCAGATGGATTATTTAAATTTTGTGAAAAGCGTACATAGTTAATTACAAAGAAAAAAAAAAAACCAACGCTGCCATCCAGCAATTATACTTGTATAAACAGCTATTGATTTACCTTCCTGGCTTTCTTTTTTAAATTTCATGAGCTTCTGAGCCAATAGTAGTATTTTTGCAATTACTGCATCAATAAATGGAAATCTAGATGTATAAATATCAACACCCATGTATGCAATTCATAAGTAGCACATTAAACAATGATTTCGCTATAAGCATATGGGTGTGTTCTCCTTTAGGGAGACCTGAATTTGGGGTGCAGCTGGAAGTTGGGGCTTTGAAGGCAAATAATCCTACGTGAGTTCCTTACTAGATAAGCAGCACAACTTCCCTTCTAAAATGCTTCGCAGATTCTGAGGGTTAGCACCTACCACACTGCCTGGCCCACAGCAGGCATTCAACACGTGGTAGCTATTAAGACATTTTTCCTGTAACAAAAGGGTTGACCACAGAATTCCTTTAAATAGTGATATGCCATCACAATAATCTCTTATTTATGTATTTATTTATTTATCCATTTATTTATTTTTTTTTCTTTTCCCCTCCCTTGCCCAACAACCTGACTTTTAAAAAGCAACTCTTCTAACTATGTAGAGCTAGACACAGTAGACGGGACAAGGGTTCTGGAGTAGAAAGGTTTGGGTTCAAATGTGGCTCTGCTTCCTACTGTGCTTACATGATCTGAACAATTAAATTTCCTTTAGCCTCAGTCTCCTCATCTGTGGAATAAGAGTAGTATTTCCTTATCTGACAGGGTTGTTCTGAGAGTCACGTGAGAATGTAAAATATAAAAATGTTTGTGAAATTGAAAAGTGCTAGATAATATTATTTGTTTATCAAAATGCCCAGGCTAATAAAGGGGATGTAAAGGAAAACCTTAGCACAATAGATTAGCTTCTTGAAATAAAAAAATGTTTCCAATAATTTTCAGTTAAAAATTACTCTAATTGCTCCCAAAGAAAAACCACGTGACACATCTGCAATGTTAAAACTGTCCCATGTGTACAAACTGCTTCAAAGGTCACAACACTCTGCCTATCAACTACTTTTAGGAATCTTACTCTTCTCTGAACCTCTGTGTCCTCCTTCAGTAACAGGAGGGGTTAGATAAACCAGTAGAGTTCTTTCCAATTCTATCAGCCCAGTGAAGTATCTTTAAAAGGAAAACTGAATCATCACATTATATGAACTAAACAAAAAATTTTAAAGATCCTAATTTATTCATAATTAAAAATAAATCTAATTTCCAGAGCTTACTGGTACTGCTACCCTCTGAGATTGTCTTAGTAGAAGATTATTTATAATTGCTTTTACTGCCAGTATTTGCTTTTGCTAAATAATGCACATTTAGTACTACTGGGCCAAAAATTCCATCCAGCAGTATAAAAAAGCTTTTTTTTTTAAAAAAGGTAAATGAATAGATTTGATTTTATTATATAAATTGGGTTTTAAATATTTTATATAGGAATTAAATTCCATAATCACTGTTTTTAATACCCATAACTTGGCAGTGCTCTACAAACTCTATTTCCTTCATTTACACAGATTCTGATTCCTCCTGCAAAACTCCTTTTAGTGTATTTGACCACATAGATACATTTAGTTATACCTTATGTACTATTTTGATGTAATCTTAAAATGAATAAAAAGGAATATCTATCTGTCTATCTATCTATGGCATTTGTAGTTTAAGCTGTATTTGCATTGTAGGACTGTGTGACACTGTCAAGTAATTTTGATCCAACATGGGTAAAAAAATATTAATTATACTTTTAAATACTGAAGCGACTGAGACTAATCCCAAGAATCGTTAAATTTATATACTGAAGAAACTCACATACAGATTTTAATGCATTAATGAAATCTTACTGAATGACTGATTGACATAAATTAAAAGAAAACAGGATAACAGCTTACTTTCACTTAAGAAAGCAGAATACACAACTATGAAGTAACATAACATTGTTGAAAATACACACCAAAACTCAAACAAGGGTCACTCAGAAATTTATGCCCTGAATTCAACCATTTTTTAAGACTCTTAACAATTTTTATAATTTTAGGAAATTTCTCCTTAGAGTCATAAATCAAAATCATGATTTAAAAGTTACATCTTGCTATTTAGTTAACAAATATATATTGAACACCACATATTTGTCAGAAACAGTGCCAGGCTCCAGAGAAATAGATTCTACTAAACACCTTCATCACCAACCCTCTGGAGTTTTCATTTTAACTGACATTTGATGTCTTCTTCAGTATCAAATCCTCCACACCCCGAAGATGAATATTGGACATTATTCAAAAGAACATGACAAATAAATGACACTAATCTCTTATGAATTTAATGCTAACATATTTTCAGGTTTCTGGACATATGAGAAACAATGTCAGTAACACCTGACTTATTCTTTATCTATGGAGGATAAGCTATCCAACAGCACTGAATTTTTCTGAGAGTAGATACTTTGCTTCTTATCAACATTTTAATGAAAATTTTGTAAAATATATTACACAGTCCAGGATTCTTATGCAAACTCTAGTGAACACAATTAGCTTTTTCCATAATGACTTAGAATTCTTACAGTGAGTGTTGATCTCGCCCTGTAAGATCTCTGTAACAGAACTTACACTTTATTATCTTATAGCCTGTAAAAGGCTTTTGATGCTTTTATATATATCATCTTAGTTAGTTCTGTGAGTTAAGCAATATAGATATTATGATCCTCATCTTATCAGTGAAGAAAAAAAGCTTAAAGAATTTTAAGTAATTTTCTGATGGCATTTACTTATTTTTTACTATACTATTTAAGTTCTGAGTGAAACTACTAAAATAACTCTTACCTCACAGTATTTCTTAGAATGACAGTGATACAATAAAAATTACCTGTGAATATACCTGTCAGCCAGTTGTGCATTCAAACCATAGTTACATCATCCACAGTATATTTTCCCAGTGTGTTGATAAGGATATCATGTAATCACAGAATTACTGTCTACTTAGAATTATATGATAAGCTCACTACTACTAAACATAATAAAAACAGTTACAGAGTACCTGTGATTTCCTGGGCATTGTGCTGGTTACATAAAAAAAATATAAACCAAAATAAATAGAAGACACGTGTCACTACAAACCAGAAGATTTTGGGAGCTGTTCGTTAACACAGCATAATCTAACCCATCTTAACTGATGCATGCTATGAATTAACATGTATTCACATTCATTAAAATAATATTCTATAGATGTGGAAAATACAGAAGCTAATTAAAATAAAAATTAGACTATTGTTATAAATATTAATATTGTAAATGAATATGTGGAAAATTAATTCACAACAAATGAAAAATGAGACAATGAGACTCAAAACTACAAAAAGCATATGAAGAGTATAATTTCTTAAAAGCTTGTCCATGGGTACACAAAAAACATTGTTTATTGCTAGGAAGTAGAATCATGGGTGATTCTCTTACCGTCTTTGTGTTTTCTAAATTTCAAGATAATCTACAATAAATAATATGACTTTATAAACATAGAAAACTAATAAATTTTAAAATATCTAAAATTGATATTTTACATGTGAAACTAAGAGTTAAATGTGACAACATAAAATACATATTCCTTTCCTTGTCTTCTCAAGGACACCAAATATCAAAGTGCTGTGGATCAGAAATCCTTTCCCTCAATCTCCTTGATTTCTTTCTCTTCCTTCTTTCCTCTCTCATCTTTTGTTAGCCGGACTTTTATTTCTGTGTTAAGCTCTAAGCTGCCTGAGGGCAGAAATACATCCTTGTCATATTTTTGGTTTGAGATACTGTAAAAGCAAATGCATTTTCGCCACTGTAACTTGAGACAGATGATCTGTCAAAGGCTTTCTGTTTCACTTAGATTTGACAAGCAGTTTAGACTCTGAAAAAAATATATTTCCGAGACATTTTACAGGGGAAACAAAGTAGAACATTTAAATTGGGAATGCTTCAGAAAGCTCAGGGTGTACAGTGACAAACTCTGAGTGCACTCTTGCAGGGCAGTTGAACCACTTCATGACAAGAAGAGGTTTCAACTAAGGTTTCATTTTTAGTTATTCTGTCATCATTTCAGCATGTGTCCCACATCCATCACCTAAATCTAATCTGTCAAGGTTGTCAGATTAGTGTAGAAAAGATTTCTTCCTATAGTAGTAGATAAATTCAACATCTTTCATCAAACTATGTTGTTTTTAGCTCTTTGCTAATACAATTTGATTGATTAGTAGCATGAAGAAAACGTTAGCTGTCATATATATATTTGCAGGTTGACATCTTGTGTGCATATTTTCATAGTAAGTCATTTTGATAGTTTCTATGGTTTCCTAAAAATAATTTTAACTATCCGGAAAAAAACCAGTAACTCCTAATCAAGAATAGTGTGTGTGTGTGTGTGTGTGTGTGTGTGTGTGTGTGTGTGTGTGTGTGTGTGTGTGTGTGTGTGTGTGTGTGTGTGTGTGTGTGTGTAGTGCCCCTATGAGGCAAAGACGTGCACTTAAACCTAAGAAACCAGTCTACAAGTTCCTTCGCTATAGATTCCTGACAGCCACCTGCGGTTCTGTTCATCAGTCCACGCTCTACTAATAATCCAGCTAGCCACTTACTGTGTTAGGCCTTGGATGTTCTGGGGTTGCTTTTCAGAGGGGCAATTTTCTCTAATTAACAAGCCCTCACCACAGAAACCAGAACCCACAGCTTTCGGCTATTTGCCAGTGGAGTCATCTCTAGATGAATTCTGAATTCAATGAAGTATTTATGATACAGAAAGAGTTGCTTGGCCAAGTTTGGAGGAATATCATAAAACATTTGTATTCAAGTTGTCAACTTTTCAAAACAGCTCCTGGATTGAGTTATTGAGAAAGTAAAAGTGGGAGGGTAGATGAGTTAAAATGTCTTTTTGGCTTGTTCACAAGTATATACTCTGTAGTCCCAGGGGGCAAGCACATACATGGTACCTCTGGGCCTTTTTCCCTCGAAATTCTGTGTAAAAAGTGTGATTATGGACAGATGCAGCTTATGGCACTACTCAACTACTTTGACTTTTGCAAAAAACTACTCTTTCTTTTTTTAGTACTGTTCATGGCTTAATTCCCAAATATAACAAGGAAAGCCAGGTTTGACAATTAATAAACGTATTCTTCACTAAGAAAATAAGCTGTGTATTTTAATTCAAATAAATTAAGTGAAGCTCTTAATAGGGACAATTACTAAATAAGCTTGAAGAATATGAAAAAATTAAATGCCTTAATTTTCTCCTCCTTAATAATTAAACTTAAGTCTACATATATATGATTCCCAAATGCAAAAAGAGTTTCACTGGATGTGAAAGCCCAGAATTTTCAGCATTGCCGCAATATATTCGTGTGTGATAGTGTTTAAGGAAAAATCAAAAGATGTCACTATTAGAAGAAAGTCTCTGTCTTGTATAGGGCACTGTAAACCTCTGACAGTGCATCTGCCACATCACAGGTGGCACAATCTTCTCCACCAAATGCTAAAGTGCCTTGGCAACAGTATGACTCATTTCAATGCTGAGCTAACTGACATGCTTCCAACATAAACTGGCAAGACATAAAATCAACTTTTGATAAGGAGCTCAAAGACAAAGAGGCCCCGAGCACTTAGCATAGTGCTGGTCACACAGCTTCCTCTTAATACATGTTTGTTAAATGAAAGATTTAAGATGCAAATATAAACTTGGACCCATATTGCTGGTTTTACTGATGCAGGTGTTCACGCCCTCGTCATTTAAGGCAACTAAACATACATAAACTATGATGAAGATAAGCTTAAAATAAACAAGAAGAAAGGGTAAAACATGGTAGGAGAATAACACGAAGCCAAGAGCTATGCTTCATCTTCACTATATAATAGGATTTTATTTTATTTTATTTTTAATTTAATTTTATTGATTGATTGAGACCGAGTTTCGCTCTGTCACTCAAGCTGTAGTGCAGTGGCATGATCCCGGCTCACTGCAACCTCCGTCTCCTGGGTTCAAGAAATTCTCCTTTCTCAGTCTATAACTAGGATTACAGGTGTGTGCCACCACGCCTGGCTAATTTTTGTAGTTTTATTAAAGACGGGTTTGACCACGTTTGCCAGGCTGGTCTTGAACTCCTGACCTCAAGTGATCTGCCCGCCTCAGTCTCCCAAAGTGCTAGGATCACAGGCATGAGCCACTGTGCCCGGCCAATCATAAGATTTTAAAAGTATATATTATCTTTCCAGTGAAGAACGATGTTATTTCATTTGTTGTATTTTCTAAAAGTATGGAGAAATAAACAGTAAGTGGGATTTTTCCTAATGACGGATTCTGGGAACCAAGAATCTAAATTCTTAATCTGGGTCTAAATTTTGGCTCAAGGAAACATCTGTAGTTTCAGAAGTCATTGTTTGGGCTGAACAACAGGAGAGGAGAAGGCGGTGTACGTGCTAACTCAGGGTTAGTAAAATCTAGGGGTGTCAGAGAAGCATCATTATCACAGATTTACCTAAACACTGGCAAACTGTAATAAGTACAAGTGTGCCTGTGAGACTTATTATGGAACCAAATGAACAAAATCCATTAGAAATCTATATTTAAAACAAACACATACAACGAAAGGAAGCATAATGTACTTTTCTCAGATACTCACAGAGTTCACTTACCTATTGCTTGAGCTAAGGCTATGACAACCTCCTGGCAAGTTGTGACTTCAGTGACTCCACAAACAATCCTCTGAACTCCATCCACCCATACTTTAAGTTCCATGGTGCAGCAGCCAGTCACTCAAGGGCCCTGAGAGTGGTCATCAGGGTGTTAGGTCATGTCTCTAGCTGCAGGAACACGGAGTGAAGAAGGTTGAGTCTGTGGAGTCAGCTAAAAAAAGGGCAAAAAATCACTTGTAATAAAATGAATCAACATTTCTTCTAGTAAGCATGTAAGTATTACACAAAACCAATTTTAACATATCATAATCTTACTGAAGTACACAGGCTTATTTTACAGAAATGAATTAAGCAACACAAATGTAACTACAGTCACCTATCATGACACTGTTTCATGTTACAACTATTTTTTATAATAATTTTAATCATGAACTCTTGCTCCATTAGGTTAAAAATTCCTATTTAGTTGCCAAGCCCTGTTCGCGTTGTTTTTCTGTCCTGTTTTTTCTTTCTGGATTATTTCATTAGGGTAATTTCTGAGGCAAAAATAAAGAAAAAAAATTTGTCATTTTAGGAATTATCAATAAAATTGAACCAATTTGCAGTGCTTTGCCAATACTGAGTATTAATAAATTTAAGAACAGTTGTCAAGGTATCTTACTCAGTTCACATTCGTGATTAAAAAAAAAAAAAAAAAGAAAGAAACTGCTACCTGCCTGCCTTCCTAATATTTTTTTCCCTTATTATGTCACTCTCTCTTCTCATGTATGATGTCTTGACAACTGTTTTTAATGTGTCCCTTGCTTCCCTCTCCTCACAGGACAAAGAGTGTCTTCCCCGCTGAAATGCCAACACCAGGCACAGCATAAGGACAGGCGGGTAAAAAATCTTAGTTGAAGGAAACGAATTCCTTTGACGACCAACATATATCCTCATGTATGAACTGTTTATCATTTTCTCACTTAACTGGGTTTGACAGTTTTCTTAAATTACAAGAGTTATTCAAAAATTATAAACACTAACCCTTTGTTCTACTTGCTGTTGTTTACCCAGTATTTGATTTTGCATTTGGCTGCGTTATATGCCAAGCAGAAATTTTTACTTTGTCATATAGTCAAACCAAATATTCTTTATTTCCTACATTGATAAGAATGTTACTCGCCTGCTAAAAATGATCACAATTCTTTTTCCTGTGGGTTTAAAAAAATCTCAACTCTTCCTATGTAAATTCTCTAATCAATCTACAATTTTTTGTTTGTCCATTGTTTTGTGGTCTTCCCACATCTTTGTTGTTTTTACAAAAGAACGTTAAAATTCAGGAGATGTAATAAACATTGATTTAATTAAAAGAATATTTGGATTTGTTTATAGGTTTACAGTGGCACTGGTATTACAGAATTAATGGCTTATTTAAAAGCTTATTTTAAAAACACTAAAAATTTTTCTTGTAAAACAGTAGTTACTACAAACAGTGGCTTAGTCCTTTGCACATTCTTTTAAAAGACCTAAGACAGTTCTAGGCCATCTGGTCACCTGGATAGATGAGTCAGAACACATGCAAGGGGAAGGAGAATAAACCTAATTACTTTCTCCAGAGAAGGTACACAAATCCTTTTTGTCATCCTAAAAACAAGGAAGGCCTGCCTGAACATTAATCTCTTAGCAAGTTGCTTTAGCTCTCGGCATACAACACAGCATAGGTTTCATTACCCCCATATGAAGAAAGAAGGGGCCACCTTGCCAATGACAAGCTGAATCCATAACTGTGTTCCTCAGTTATAAGGGCCTGCGAGATGTTAAAGTTACTGGGGATAAAAGGCTTCCAAAGTTAAAGAAATGTAAGAAAGCCAGTAAATAAAGTTAAACAAGTTCCTTTACAGCTAGACTTCTCTGGAGACTTTAATAGGCTGGTGTGAATTTAAATTTCAAAGGAGAGTTTTATATGCTGCCCAACCTAGAGAATGTTTAAGAAAACAGAAAAGTTCTGACTTGTTTCCTCTACTGCAAGGCATTCTATTTACTAAAAATAGAATATGTTTTATTCTTTCTTGGGATAAAATTAAGGTATCAAAAATGGCCAAAGATTAATATATTGCTTTATTAAATTTTTGTGAAAGCTGGATTAAAGTCTATGTAAAGTGCCTTATTATTCATTAAAAGATCTTAAACTTGGGAAATCAAGCAAGAAAGGGTACAGATCTCATTAAAGTCCCCCCGCCACCAAGAAACCCATCATTTAAAATGATCCTATGGGACTTTTCCCCCCCCCCAATTGTGGAAGAAAACATAAGCTCTATCCTTTTAACACATTTTTAAGTACATGATACAGTATTATTAACTACAGGCACCATATTGGACAGCAGATCTCTAGAACTTACTCATTTTGTGTAACTGAAACTTTAGACCCCTTCAACAAGCAACTGCCCATTTCGCCCTGTCCGCAGCCCCCAACAACTTCCATTCTAGTCTCCGTTTCTATAAATCTGACGTTAGGTATCTCACAGAAGTTTTACATTCCTTTTTAGACTTTAGCATACTGCCACATATTTTCCTATCTGAATTATCGTTGTTTCACTTTGAACTTTTAATCATATATTGAATCATTAATTCAACATAGTATTGGAAATGCAGGCCAAGGCAAGCAGGCAAGAGAAAAATAATAAAGTGTAGTCAAATGGGAAGAGAGGAAGTCAAATTGTCTTTCTTTGCAGATGACAAGATCCAACATCTGGAAAACACCGTCGTCTCAGCTCAAAAGCTTCTTAAGATGATAAGCAACTTCAGTCAAGTCTCAAGATACAAAATCGATTGGCAAAAATCAACAGCATTCCTACACACCAATAACAGGCCAGCAGAGAGCCAAATTATGAATGAGCTCCCATTCACAACTGTTACACAGAGAAGAAAATAACCAGGAATACAGCTAACAAGGGAAGTGAAGGACCTCTTCAAGGAGGACTACAAGCCACTGTTAAAGGAAATCAAAGATGATACAAACAAATGGAAAAACATTCCATGCTCATGAATAGGAAGAATCAATATCATGAAAATGGCCATTCTGCCCAAATAATTTATAGATTCAATGCTATTCCCATTAAACTACCGCATTCTTCACAGAACTAGAATAAACTATTTAAAAATTCATATGGAACCAAAAAAGAACCCAAATAGCCAAGACACTCCTCAGCAAAAAGAACAAAGTCGGAGTCATCACGCTACCCAACTTCAAACTATACTACAAGGCAACAGTAACCAAAACAGCATGGTACTTATAGCAAAACAGACCCACAGACCAATGGAACAGAATACAGAACTCAGAAATGAGACTGCACACCTACAACCAACTGATCTTCAACATACATGACAAAAACAAGCAATGGGGAAAGGATTCCCTATTTAATATATGGTGCTGGGTGAACTGGCTAGCCATATGCAGAAAATTGAAACTCGACCCCTTCCTTACACCTTATACAAAAATTGACTTAAGATGGATTAAAGACTTAAATGTAAACCCCAAAACTATAAAAGCCCTAGAAGAAAATCTAGGCAATATCACTGAGGACACAGACATGGGCAAAGATTTCATGAAAAATGCCAAAAACAGTTCCAACAAAAGCAAAAATTGACAAATGGGATCCAACTAAAGATCCTTTGCACAGCAAAAGAAACTATCATCAGAGTCAAAAGACAACCTATGGAATGGGAGAAAAATTTTGCAATCTATCCATCTGACAAAGGTCTAATATCCCGAGTCTACAAGGAATTTAAACAAATTTACAAGAACAAAAAATAACCCCATTAAAAAGTGGGCAAAGGACATGAACAGACACTTCTCAAAAGAAAACATAGATGTAGCCAACAAACATATGAAAAAAGCTCAACATCACTGATCATTAGAGAAATGCAAATCAAAACCACAATGAGATATTTAAAAGTCCAGAAATAACAGAGGCTGGCAAGGTTGTGGAGAAAAAGGAACATTTTTACATTGTTGATGAGAGTGTAAATTAGTTCAACCATTGTGGAAGACAGTGTGGCAATTCCTCAAAGATCTAGATGTGGAAATACCATTTGACCCAGCAATCCCATTACTGGGTATATACCCAAAAGAATATAAATCACTCTATTATAAAGATACATGCACATGTATGCTCACTGCAGCACTATTCACAATAGCAAAGACATGGAATCAACCCAAATGTCTATCAATGATAGACTGGATAAAGAAAATGTAGCACATGTACAACATGGAATACTATGTAGCCATAAAAAGGAATAAGATCATGTCCTTTGCAGGGACATGGATGGAGCTAGAAGCCTATTATCCTGAGCCAACTAATACAGGAACAGAAAAACAAATACTGCATGTTCTCACTTATAAGTGGGAGCTGAATGATGAGAACACATGGATACATGGAGCGGGGACAACATACACTGGGGCTTGTTGTGGGGTGGGGAGGGAGAGTATCAGAAAGAATCGCTAGTGGTTGCTGGGCTTAATACTTAGGTGATGGGTTGACCTGGGTAGTAAACCACCATGGCACACATTTACCTAGGTAACAAACCTGTACATCCTGCTCATATATCCCAGAACTTAAAAATTGAAAAAAAAAAGTAAAAAAGAAAAAAAGAAAAAAGAAAAATAGAAAAGCAAGTTTAAACCATGAAAAAAATCATGGCATTATTCATGAAGTCATCCGAAGAGCCCATCTCTCCACCTTCCCAGCAGAAGCCCCCAGTAACCCCCTCTAGGAGCTGTAACCCTGATCTTTCCTTTATATCAACTCCAACAGTTCTATGTCCAGCCCCAGAACTAGACTACAGAGGAAAATGGAAGTCCTACAATGTAGGTGCGTGTGGTGGATCGGTCATCGTTCAGACTAAAGACCTAGGAAGCAAAAGGACATTCCAATTGGAATTTGGAATATATTTTTCCATGGAAACAGTGATGCAGGTAGAAGGAAGGTTCTACTGCAAAGGTTTCAATATAGTTCAGTTATTGTTTTCATTATGAGGTTTCTAGATGCAAGTCACTATTATTTTAATAATTTTTACAATGAAGCACTACTAGGCTTATTCACTAACATGCTACCAGGGAGTATTCTTTAGCTAAGGACCATTTATTGTCATAATATCCTCCTGGAACTGAGCATTTGCATCTGTGGAAACATATTATCTCAAGATCAATGCTTTCTTAAAGGAATTACAGCCATTCTTCATTATTTGCAGATTCCGTATTTGTGAAATCTGCCCAGTTGCTAAAATTTTGTTTGCAATCCCAAAATCACTATCTGTGGTGCTTTCAGGGTTATTTGTGGATATGCATAGAGTGTGAAAGTTTTGAGCTGCCTGACACACACATTCCCAGCTGAGACTGAACAAGGTGACGTTGTCTTTGTGTTTCAGCTCTCGTACTGTCAACATGTGTCCTTTCTCAGTCTATTTGGTGCCATGTTTTTTGTGAGTTTTGTTGGTGGGATTTCGCCATTTGAAATGGCCCCCAAGCATAGTGCTGAAGTGGTGTCCAGGGTTTCTCAGGCAAGAAGGCTGCGATGTGCCTCATGGGGAAAAAATACGTATTATGTAAGCTTTGTTTAGGCATGAGTTACAGTGCTGTTGGGTGTGGGTTCAACATTAATGAATCAATAAGCACTCAGTTGAGTTTCTTATTCAAAGCCCATCTCCAGATAGTTTATTGACAATTATATGTTTCTCAACCATATGCAATGTTAAAACTCTCTGACTGAAACAGAGACTTCTCTCATACCCAGAGGTGTTAATCAACAGTGCATAAAACAGTATTGGAAATCTTTTGGAGGTACAATATTTTGTAGAATAACTAAAGAATAGCATTTATTTCTGAATTAACAATTTGAGTAAATTTTGGCCTGTCAATATTTATATTTATTGCATAATAAATATAAATATAAATGTTTATATTTAATGTTTATTAAATAAGTTATCTTTAAATGGAAAAACACACATAAAGCAAAGTTATGTATTGATGGGTTACCAAAAATGTTGTGACCAGAAACTCCCTGAAAACTAACAGGAATATTCATTATTAAATTGAACAAGCTCATGTTCTTTCTTCTACTATTCATTACCCTCAGGTGCCAGCATTCACACATGCCCAGTGATTTAACACTCTCAAACATTACACACTTGAGTATTTGACAATTGTGGAAATAAATGGCACAAGTGCTTATTACATGCGAGGCACTGTGCACCATGTTTCCTTTATTCCTCACCACATAATTCATCAAGTTAGATAGGATTAGTCTCATTTCAACATGAGAAACGTGAGTCTCAGAGAGCTTCAATAACTTTTTCCAGTGTCAAAAAAATCTAGTAATTTGGGACACATATTTGAAATTTGGCTGAACACAGAAACTAAAGAATAAATAAGGCTAGGATTCCCCAAAAGGATTCACTATACCCAATAAATGTTTTTTAGAAATGTCCTAAACCACCCTAAGAAATCTTATCTTTAATCACCTGGAAACTGGTTTTTGTCAATAAAAAACAATCAGACAATATATACAAACTTGTCATTTCAAAAGAAAGAAAAGAGGTGCTAAATCATGCTAAAAAAAAAAAAAACTGCAAAGAATGAATTAAGTCAAAGAATCAATTAATCAAAGAATCTATGAAAAACACACGCCAGCAAAACGAGCATCTGATGCTCAGGTTCCTTTTTCAGCATCAATGAATTATTCCTTCAGTTTTGGAAAATCACATCCAGCTTTATTTCTACAGAATTCTAAATAAAATGTGTCTGAACATACACATTAATTTTAACTCCTGTCTTAAACACAAAGCAAAATTTCTTGGAGATTTCCTGCATTTTCATTAAATTCACACTATTAAAATATATGTTCTGGAATAAGCCATTTTGTTTGAGGCAATATTGATTAGTGGAAACAAGATGCACCAAGGTTCAAATCCCAAGTCTACTACTTCTTGTGTGATTTGAGTCAAGATGCATATTTTTCCAGGCGGCAGTTGTAAGAAATGGAATGAAATAATGTCTTTTCAAATTGTACCTTATCTAGTACAGGGCTTGGCACACAGTTTGAATTCAAGACTTAGGTCTGGGTACGGAAGTGAAAGTTCTAACTTAAAAAGTATAAACTTTTTTATGGAAGGACAAATCAACAGCAATGCAAATTTTCAGAAACATTTATACTAATAAGAGCATCTGAAAATAAAGACGTTTTAGGTTATTAATCCACATACCTAAGAGCAGCAGCACATTCAAAAATTGTAAGTAGATATTAGAAATGGTAATTCATATTTTAAAATTTCAGTCACATCTAGTATAAAAGATGCTATGAATTGGCCAAGTGCAGTGGCTCACGCCTGTAATCCCAGCACTTTGGGAGGCCGAGGCGGCGGATCACGAGGTCAAGAGATCGAGACCATCCCGGCTAACATGGTGAAACCCCGTTTCTACTAAAAATACAAAAAATTAGCTGGGTGTCGTGGTGGGCGCTTGTAGTACCAGCTACTTGGGAGGCTGAGGCAGGAGAATGGCGTGAACCTGGGAGGCAGAGCTTGCAGTGAGCCAAGATCACATGCCACTGCAATCCAGCCTGGGGCAAGACTCTGTCTCAAAAAACAAAACAAAACAAAAAAAAATGGTATGAATCAAGTTAAAATTATTGGTATGAGAATACTGATCCTTCTATTAAGAATTGCGTCTTTTCCTTAGGATAAACTTTTTAAATGAATATAACTAGTAACTTTAGTTTTTCATTTAGCATCAACTTTAAACTGAATGCTATAAGGGTACTCAGTTGAGTTTCTTATTAAAAGCCCATCTCCAGAAAGCTTATTGACAATTATATTTTTTCAACCATATACTTTGTTAAGAGCTCTATGACTTTCAAGTAGAGACTTCTCTCATACCCAGCAGGGTTAATAAACAGTGCATAAAACAGCAGTGAAAATCTTTTGGGAGTACAATATTCTGCAGAATAACTAAAGGATGACACTTATTTCTAAATTAACAATTTGAGTAAGTTTTTACCTGTCAATTAAAGTTCACCATGGAAATATAAGATTTTTATGTAGTAACTGTAATTCAAGAAAAAGCAAAATCTTTATGTAAAATTACCTGTTTTAGAAAACCAAGAGATATGTTTTCAATAATCAAAAGCTTGTCTCAAAAATTAGCCCAGTAGCCGGGCGCGGTGGCTCAAGCCTGTAATCCCAGCACTTTGGGAGGCCGAGACGGGCGGATCACGAGGTCAGGAGTTCGAGACCATCCTGGCTAACACCCTGAAACCCCGTCTCTACTAAAAAATACAAAAAACTAGCCGGGCGAGGTGGCGGGCGCCTGTAGTCCCGGCTACTCGGGAGGCTGAGGCCGGAGAATGGCGTAAAAACCCGGGAGGCAGAGCTTGCAGTGAGCTGAGATCTGGCCACTGCACTCCAGCCTGGGCGACACAGCGAGACTCCGTCTCAAAAAAAAAAAAAAAAAAAATTAGCCCAGCTTCAGAATAATTCCTCTAACTAATCTAATCTACTAACCAACACCACTAAAAAAGTCATTTCTTCCCATTCCTTCCAAGTTACGTTTTGTAAAATCATTCTAATACCCCAAGGAAACACAAGAACACGCTTATTAGACTGATTTCTTCTTTGACGTCTATCTGACAGAAGAACACTTACAAAGCAAGTATTTAGCTTGGGATTTTAAGCCCAGAACATCATACCTTAAAAAAGGTGAGGGAGGGCTGGGCGCAGTGGTTCACGCCTGTAATCCCAGCACTTTGGGAGGCCAAGGCAGACAGATCACCTGAGGTCAGGAGTTCGAGACCAGCCTGGCCAATATGGTGAAACCCTGTCTCTACTGAAAACACACAAAAAATTAGCTTGGTGTGGTGGTGGGCACCTGTAATCCCAGCTACTAGGGAGGCTGAGGCAGGAGAATCGCTTGAACCCAAGAAGTGGAGGTTGTGGTGAGCCGAGAATGCACCATTGCACTTCAGCCTGGGCAACAAGAGTGAAACTGTCTCAAAAAAAAAAAAAAAAAAAAAAAAAAAAAAAAAAAAGGTGAGGGAGGAAGAAGGAACAGAGAGTCCAGAAAGCCATGAGTGGCATGAAAAAATGGCCACTTGGGAGGTATGAAAAATGAAAACAGTAGAAAGGAATGGAGAGCAACACACAGAGTGTACAATTCAGTCTCGGTCAAGGCTTCCAATGGCCCCGTAGCCCTTATTACAAGCCAATTCCTGATGGGCCCAATCTCTCCAGTATTAGCAGCTCTGAGCCAATTCTAACTGGGATGCCACCATTCCATACAAATGCCATTATTCTCGGCATATGCATCTTTCTACTCTTTTTTCCCCCTCCTCTACCACTCCAGCTTTGCTATATTTTTCTTGCCAAGTCATAAGCCTACCAACAACACTCAAAAATACATTTGGTTCTACCTGGTGAAGGCTCTAAAGAAGCTGTCAAGCTTCTCATACCTAAAGATGTCAGGGATGGGTCAATGATGGTACTTTCTCCAGGCAAGTGAAAGGTTATTCATTTCAGAGTTCACGGAAACCAAATGGATCAGCACAGTGCACAGTGAGTGTTTTTAATTTTATGCTGCCAGGCCGGGCGCGGTGGCTCAATCCTGTAATCCCAGCACTTTGGGAGGCCGAGGCGGGTGGATCACGAGGTCAGGAGATCGAGACTATCCTGGCTAACATGGTGAAACCCCGTCTCTACTAAAAATACAAAAAACTAGCCGGGCGTGGTGGCGGGCGCCTGTAGTCTCAGCTACTTGGGAGGCTGAGGCGGGAGAATGGCGTGAACCCGGGAGGCGGAGCTTGCAGTGAGCCGAGATCACGCCACTGCACTCCAGCCTGGGAGACACAGCGAGACTCCGTTTCAAAAAAAAAAAAAAAAAAAATTTATGCTGCCTCAGCATCCATTTTTAAATATAAGTCAGCCTGGCTCAATTGCCCTTGACACAGTTTCCAGTACTACAGCCTACTCAAATGGTTCCAGCCAGTAGCCAGGGATAAAAACTTGGAGGTATCTCTCCTGCCTCATGGACTGGGCTTCCCGCTTTCCAGCTGCTTCCTTTAAATGGATCCTTCAGGCATCTGCCTGTGACTTACATTTCATTATCAAAAATAGAATGCTACTTGCCAGCTCCCTTTCTCTCTCTACCTGCTTGCGACCTGACCTACCTACACGTGGCCTCCAGGCATGCTGTGTACCCCCCAGGGTCTGTAAGTACTACAGACTCTTAAACTTTCACAGTGTGGCTGTCTTTGAAGCCATGCCTGCGATCTGACCCGATGGCAGGGCAGCCCTGAAGGGACCCAGGCAGGGGGATCCCCTGCTAGTGCTCTTTTGTCCAGGTCTCTCTGCTGCTGGAGACTGTAGTTACCAGCTAAGTCAACACAGTTTCCTTCAAAGCATTAATATGTCTCACCTTTCATAGCTGGCAGCCCACTGGCCATCAACTAGTACAGCCATTTCACTGAATGCAGAAGGCTGAGGCCTGGCCAGGTTATACACAGGATCAAGGTCCCATGCACAGGTGACAGCAGAGCCAATCTTTGCACAAAACTAATTTAGATTATTCAGAAAACTGAAATTAAATTATTTTACATATATTTAAATAAATAAAGTGCCCAGTACAGATGTTGAGGGAGTTGCCCCTCTCAAGAATTCTAGTTAAAACAGATCATAAAATGAGTTATTATTGATACAAGAACATTAGCAAGAAAAAACTACGTGTGGTCTGTTCTTGCTAATTTTCTTAAATGTTTATGGAAGGTGGAACAACATGGGACTTTACAATTTGACTTTCCCGGCACAAAATCTCATAAATAAGAAATATAAAAATAATATACCATTGGGCTCCATTTCTTGCCGCAGTATTATAAAAAAGGAACATAAAAAGCCATCTGTTTTGCAATTATACTTTCTGTTAGGATCCCAGACTACTTTGCAACCCTTCAGAGATGGTTTGAGGCATGCGTGTAGTGCCAAGTTCTATGATGGTTTAATTCTTGTTAAAGCTCTCAGAACTGGGATTAGAGACCACACTCTCAAAGTCTTCATGTGAAAATCCCTGAGCTCTGCCATCAATTAAATTATGCTTTCTACTACATGTGCTATTTCATGGCTTTCTTTCACAAATCATGAGAAAACTGGCAGTGAGTATAATACACTCCTATGGAAAAACAAAATTAGTGAAAACTTGGTGATATTTTAAGGTAGATTTAAGTATAACTGTATCTGTGATATTTCTGTTTAAGTAGGTACACATTGGTACCTTCATCGAAAACCAACTAGCCAAATGGTAACCTCTTGCTTTTACTGAATTTGGCAACAAGAATTCTTAACTATGTGAAAGATGCAATGTTGATTGCTTTATATAAATACTATTTTTTTTTTTTAAAGAGATGGGGTCTCCTTAAGTTGCCTAGCTGGTCTTAAACTTCTGGCCTCACGT
Organism: Macaca thibetana thibetana; assembly: GCF_024542745.1. NCBI lineage: Eukaryota > Metazoa > Chordata > Mammalia > Primates > Cercopithecidae > Macaca > Macaca thibetana. Next base: position 26,157,554 of record NC_065588.1, on the reverse strand, counting down.
GATTCTCCCAACTCGACCTCCCAAAGTGCTGGGATTATAGCCGTGAGCCACTGTGCCCAGCCACTCTATTATTTAATCCTTTAAAAAAAGTTTAAAAATCTTTTAGGTTGTCACCAAGGCAGAACAGATATTTAATCCTTTTAACACTTATCTGTTGCTCTCTGTGACATGAATTATTAAACAAAAGAGGAAATGGAGGCATAAAGAATCAGTAACTTACTCAGGGTTACCCACCCAGTAAGTGGCAGATGCAAATCTAACACAGTTACTTCTATTCATGAAATAAAGTTATTAGCAAAGTTTGCAAGGACATTTGTAATCACTAATTCTAGCTTAGGAGAGAAAGTAATCAAGTAAATGTGATCATGTCAGTTATAATTTCCAACACTACTAAACCAAATGATATAAATTTAGTCAATTATTGCTACAGAAATGAGGAGAAGAAAGAGCTGGTGTTCAATAACCAAATCAGACTTAGGAATGTATGTTCCCTGAGGTTCCCGGTGAAAGCTGCTCCTTCTCATCTCTCTCATCTCAGTAAAGCAGGAATAGAGCTATGGTCCGAATCCAGATGTTATATGATCGCCCAAATCTATGTCCTTTCCATTAAAATCTGTCTGCCAAAAATAGAATCACTTTTCTTCTGCCCACTTGAATAGGTATGGGCCACCTGATTAGGGACTTTTTTTCCATGAAAGAGACGGCAAATTAAGTTCATTACCTTTTAGTCACCATTCAGGTATAATGAATCTAATTCCTGAATTTAATATTTAAAAATCAAACTACTTGAATTATTTACATATTTAATATTTAACATTTTGCAATGAAATCCACCATTTTCTTTAATAGGGGATAAAAAGACATTTATTTTTTATCCATGAAACCAAGATGACTATGGACTTCTCATTTATGGTATTGTAAATATTAAGCCCATAAATCCTGACAAACAGGAACATTTCTATAGTTACAATAAAGTAAATGTGAAAACTTTTCAACAAACCTTGTCCATTGTTAGGACTACAGTGGTGGCTTCAAAGAGTCAAACCTCACATATCAAAGCATATTTCTTTGCAGGTACACATTTTTAAAGCTAAGTTGGTATGGAAATACTTCAAAGACAAAACAAAATAATTTTGTGAGGAAATGGTAATAAAATATGTAAGATTGAGGAAAATCTGAGCCCCTGACTCATGAGTCAGAGTGGCTGCTAGACTATAAAACTTCTATTGGATTTCAATGTTAAAATTTAATGAGCACAGTAGACAAAGCAGAAAACTTTAATGTTTCTTAAAATTTCTTTACTATACTTATTCAGTTGATAAAGTACTAAATGCTTTAAGAATATGGAAGCCGAAAATCATATTTGGCAAAACTAACCATGCATGATCCCTATGAGTCTTTGTCAAATTAAGGCTATTTCAGTTAATAGAGAACAAAAAAAAGTGTCCACTCAAACAATTTGAAAAGGCGTTAGTTTTTCCTTAATCTCTAAGGGTTAAGAATAATTTCGATTGTTCTATTTGTTTTCTGAAGAAAATCTAAGCCAATTAAATAATTAAGTCCCTAGATGACATGCAAAAATAGGTACATCCTTTGGTGATATTTCAAAGTAACAGGTATCTTTCAGTGTAGCAAAATTTGAAGAGAGGCTCATTATTCAGTGTAATAAAACAAATAATGCTTTTGTTCCAAACAGCTATACTTTATTCTTCACACTCTCTATAGCTGCCATTCTCTTTAAAGAGATATTGTGTGCTGCTCTGCAATTAATTGGGAAAGTTTTGGGCTTTAAATAATCTAGGAGGTACTGTATTGTTTAATGAGCATTTCACACTACTGGAGAAGACAGACACTAAGTTTAAGATGTGTATCGTGAAATTCCAGGGCAAAAGACCTGATATTTATTGTAAATATCAATGATACTGATTAAAGTGGTACTCTATTTTACAGTATTCTATAAATAGAATTGAGCTTAGGCCTATTCCCTGTCCTTTATTGAAAGTACATCACCAGGTGTAGATGAATGTGACACAGTCATCAGCAGTCAGAATGAATGAGCTATACAACCTAACCTAAAGCACATGAATAATATAAATAGCCCAACTGTAGGGTACAGCTACTGAATCAATTAACTGTATAAAATTCTAACATACTTTTCAAAATAAACTGCATGCTTAAGGGGAGGAAAACCCTAATTTTTGCTATGCTTACATAAATATATTTGCATTTCATTAATATATCTGACTTCCACTATGTATTTATATTTAAGTCCTACATTTTCATAGTAAAAACTAAAACTCAAGCACTGCGACAGCAGTCATTCTGGCAGAGGTAGCTTGCGGAATCTCTGCCAGGAAACCCATGGAATGCAATGGGTTAAGCAAACTGGCAAAAATCACTCCAGCAGTCACAAAAGTCTCCAGCCTGCCTCAGTGAGTTGCAAAGTGGGAGGAAGTAGCAGCATGGCAATAGTGACTATTTGGATAGAAGAGGGCTGGGAATAGTATTGAGAGAGTGTTCATGCCTAGCAGTTGAGGAAACTAGATTTTTAAAGAAACATTTTAATTGCAGTATAACATACAGAAAAATTCAGAAATCCTGAATTATGAATTTTCACAAAGTGAACACACTCGTCTAATCATCTCGAAGATCAAGAAACGCCCCTCTCCTAGGCCCAACGCCCTTCCTCAAAGGCAACTATTATGATCTTTATCATCACAGACTAGTTTTGCCTGTTTTTGGACTCTATAAATGGACTGCATCATATGTAATGGTGCCTGGTTTCTTTGGCGTTACATTATGTTTGCTGAGCTTCATCTGCGTTGCTGTGCATAGCAATAGTTCATTCTTTCTCTCTGCAGTAGAGATTTCCATTGTAAAACAAACCACAATTTATTCATCTATTCTACTGCTGACAGGCAATTGGGTTTCCAGTTTTTTGGCTATTACAAATAATGCTGCTTTGAGCACTTGTACCTAGGAATGAAACTGCTGCATTCTGCAATTGCCTGCTAACTGATCTCCCTGCCTTCTCATCCTGTCTCCCTCCTTCCACATCCACTTTGCAGATTACTGCTGGAGGTAAATGGTTTTCAAATACAAATCGGATTCCATTCTCCTGGTCAGAATCCTCCAATGGCTCTCCACTGTCTTCAGGATAAAATCCAAACTCTGCATAGGTTACTGATGTGCTACCCTTTCATCATCTTGCAACTCTCCCAATTCCCCTCTACCCTTATGCCAAAACACTTCTGTTCTCTAAATCTATCACTCTCCCAAGCATCTCTGAGCTGCATATGCTGCTCTTTTTCCTTGGTAAATGCTTTGCATTCTTCTCTGCTAATTCTTGCACATCCTTCAACAGGCAGCATACCAGTTTTTTGGTATGGAGGCGGGCACTCTCCCTGTGCTTTCAAAGCATTAGGTGGTTTTGTTTCATATCAAAGTGTTTATCTGGCTACTCCTCTCATTGTTCTATTACCTCTGGAACCCCTCAGTATAGCGGCTGGCACAGAATGGGTGAACCATGTGTGTTTGTCGAATAATATAGGCACTAATCGTACAGGACAGAAACAGTTTATGCTTAAACTAGGAGGGGAATGGGCACAATACTAATGAGAACATGTCAGTGTGATCCCAGAGGGAATAAAATTGGCATTCAAGTATTTTAAGCAATACTGCGGAAAAGCCCTGCAGTATTGATTTAAACTCCTGAAATAAATCTTACCACTAATTGATGCTACTGTGAATATTATATCACACTATAAAACCCTTAAATATATCCCAATGCATTATCTCAAGAAAAAATGCTATTGTTCTAACCTACAATTTGTGGTTTCCATATGATCTTAAATAAAACAGTTAATTGAAATAATTTGTAAATATTTTTAAAAAGCTCAGTGACAGGAAATGCTCAAGTAAATCATACTTATAAAAGAGGCAGAAAATTACAAAGATAACATCTACTATAGCTTAGAAATGAAAAAAAAAATCAGTACAGTATAAAATTATCCTGATACATTTCTTAACACCTTACCACTTAAGCAAAGGCTTTTACTCCCTAAAAACAAATTAATCAAAATAGACTGAATCTCACCAGGAAAGAAGACATGCTCCACCCTACAAACTCAGAAGGTTTTAATAAAAAGAATGTAAGGAATCTAATGAAATCAAAACAAAGGAATTCATAAAGTAAACTATGCAGACTTTTCAAGCCATTTTCAGATTCTGGTTTATAAATTATCTATCTGAATAACTTGCCTTAGATTATGGAAAAAAAAATCCAGACCCACAGATAGGCCTGGATTGGCTGTGATGAACGTTGTCACCCACTCCTAGGCTTGGGAATGTATAGAGTGAACATAGCACAGTAGGTGCTCTTTCTCTAACCCTTCCTTCAAATGTGTTGTTTTCTCAGATTGCCATGCTCTCCCCTTTAACTGGAGAAATAATAAACCAACCTTTCTGATTTAGAACTATATTTCAGAAAAGAACTATATTAAACAAATATACACCTTGTTTCATTTTTAAAATCAGACTGAAAATTCCAAAACATTTACAATCACCAGCAATTCATTCTCTCAGTATGATTCTGTCATAAATAAAACAGTTGTTAGGTTTTGGGTATTTTGAATTTGTAAGGACAATACATATTTCTGTAGAGCTATCAGCAAAATTTGAAATTTGCATCTAGAACTAAGACAGGCACAATATATCAAATTATCAGAGATGTGACATTATAAAACTCATTTAAGTATACTCTATACTTTAAATAGCATCTCCTTAGCATTATTATACAAATTCGCATCATATTGTCCTATGTTTCCATTTTAAGACTGATCTAGGCTTGGAATTTAGTATTTTACTGTGTGTGTGTATATATATATATTTATGTATGTAGATATATGTGTGTGTATACATATATTTATGTATGTAGATATATATGGGTGTGTGTACACACACACCCCCCACTCTGCTTCTTCAGCTATCATTTAAGCTAGAAATCAGAGTTTTCCCCACTTCTTTACAATTCCTAGTCTTGTGAACATAGTGCATACTCATTAAATTAACTGTATTATCCAGTTGATAAACTGTTCAAGTTACACAATTACCCAGTGTCAAAGCCAAGGAGATTCATGCATTTCTGATTACCTAAAATTCTGCAAATTCGAAATAACATTAATCCAACTGAGCTCCTGAAGAAGCAAAATAGTATAGACCTCTAAGAAAGAATGAAAACTCTAAAAGCTGTATATATGAAAACATAAGAAATCCTCAAAACCTCAGCTTGTGTTTCAACATGATAGACAACAACATATTCAGCAGAAAGGACAGATTAAATAAACTATTAAGAATACTATGTATAATTGTTAGTATAACAATACTAATAAAAAATAAGAATAAACTATGCAAAAATCATGGTCTAACCAACTGAACTCAAATATTCATGTTAGTCCTATATGAATATATTGAATGCCCAGAAAGGAGGAAAAAGCCACAGTCTAAGAAAGGGTCAGCAGTCACCTTGCTATTAAAATGGGAAGCAGGGACTCAAGGACTAAGTCGGTTACTCCTGAGGAGGCCAGGTGAAGTGCGGTGTTAGGCAAGATGTCAGCAGTGTGGCATGGGACAGATGTTTTCACAGTCAAGAGGTATCTATCTATAACTATTCAACTGAAGCACTAGTAGGAGCTGCAGCTTCTGCTGACCTGGTTCTCAAACTTTGTGGCACAAGCCCATCAGAAAAAAACATTTCCTACCCTTTTCTGCCTCTTCCAAACTTTAGACCAAAATATTTTTCCTCCTCCAGGTAAGATGCCACTTCACCACTCCCCTCAGCCACTATTAGCCCCCAATAACCTTCACCGCATGTCCCACCTCACTGACACTAGCCCATTTTAGAAGTCTTTCCACTGCTCAAAGTTTACTTACTAGTGGCAGAATGATAAGGGAATGAAGTTGGGAAATTTTCTGGTTCCAATCCAAGGAGCCAATTATTTGTGTTTAGCTATTAAACTAAAAATCTTATGTCAAGGAGATAAACAATTTCCTAATTTCGTTTTTAAAAGTCAAGAATACTAATATATTTAAAGTTATGATTCAACCATTAAAAAGGCAAAAAAGTTACAAAAAATAAAACAAAAGAGCCACAGTTTAAGTGAATCTCAATGCTCAAATGGTGTTGAGAGAATAATCAAAGTCAAGAAAATGAAGTCATAATTTAAACACCTGATGTGATTCATAAGCTCTATGTTAATTGCAGTATTACCCGGGTCAGACATTCAGTAACATACATGATTATGTAGAAAAGACACAAATGACAAACATTATTTCTCTGTCTAAAGTTATTTATTCATTAAATCCAGGCAAATAAATTAATTTATTTACATTAAGCCATTAGTTATACCTTTTATTTAAACAGATCTACTCAAGAAGTAAATAACAAGTAAAAGCAAAAGTTTTTCGCCTCAACTTCCAGGTCACAGGGTGATTCTTTCAAAAGTAACATGGCAGAAACACTGAATGCAAATTCATACTATTAGAAAAATCAATGGAAGATGACATGGGAATCACCAACTACCGGTATTGTTAATGTATCATGAAGTTTATGCAATAGGCAATAGGTTAACTGCAACTCTGAGATAACGCCTTCTGCGTTTTTTTCTCTGAAAAATTCAAAATAGTGTTGACAAGTCTTAGATAATTTATAAAGGCATTTAACACTATCATTTTGTAACAGGGACCCCCTCACCCCTCTCCTTCCAAAACAGCAAACAGCTGAGATTCACTGATCTACTCAAGAGTTAAGTTACAAGAACTGAATACAGAACTCAAGTCCCAAGCCCTCCATCCTCTAACACCCAGCCTCAACAGGAGTCTACCACTGAAATCAGAACTCTGCCCCCCTGGACCTGCTATTCTCCCCCACTGACTCCAAGGGAACTATGAGCAGCAGACAGAGAGATCACGTTCCACCTGCCTAAGGAAAAAACGGGATGAAGACTCTCCTATCTACTTAACAAAAGCTAATTCTTCTGGCAATGCTGTGAAAGTTACCTTAAGAATGCACCTTCTGAGTCTGACCTGAGCAGTATGTCAAATTTCACAGGAGGAGGATCCCCAATGAAAATCACTGCTGTGGACCTTCCTTTCCCAATCACAAGGAACATCCATGATGTCCCTTCCAGTTCTGTGATTCTAATGCTTCACACTGTGAAACAATTAAAATAGCTTTTTAAAAAGAGAATTCAAAAGCAAACTTTAAAAACATAAACATTTTCTAGAAAAATAAGGGAAAAAGTCTTACACTTACGTAGAAAGAATAAATATCTGTAATGTACCACAAAGCTCTAAGTAGAAAAAACTGACACAGACCTGAATGATAGGAAGGATTTGTCTTTGAAAACAAAGGAGTAATTTATCAGGGCAATAAAATTCATTGTGAGGACGCTAAAGTCAAATTAAATAAAACCAACAAGAGACAAAACAATGTCCTAGTTTTGTGCACTGGGAGCTAAGGCTTCACTGAGCACTAATTACATCTGTTGGAAACCAAGCAAATTAAATATGTCCCCTTTTAAACGTGTGTGTGTGTGTGTGTGTGTGTGTGTGTGTGTGCGCGCGCGCGTGTTTTAACAAGAACATTTCAAAAAACAAAGCATTTGAGTCATTTTCCCAAATTAATCTTGGGAATTAAAGAGCAGGTTATACAAGGTTTTTGGATTTTTTCAAACGTGCCCTGGGTAACAGTGATGAATATGTATGCTGAAGATACATTTAAAAGCCAAATGTTTTGTAGTTTTGGCCTTTCCAGTATGCCTCAAAGCTAAGGTTCTAAACACAAAGTATAAAAACATGTAAGTACATTTGCAGGATCTACGGTGCTCATAAATGAAAATGCAAAATACTTTCAAGGAAACAGTCAAAACCGCAGTTTTTAGCTTATTTATTTTTGTGATCTTCATTGTATTTCATCTAGTCAGTTCTACTTCCAAAGGGACTGAGGTTCTTTGAGACCTTGATCATGAAACAAAGCTTCACTCTAAGAATAAAGGTACAAAACAGTAGGGAAGACCCTATTCTGAGAGCAAACTATTTGATCACGGTGCCATTAGTTCATCCAAAGCATATACATCACGTGCAACATGACTCCAGAAGTTTACAAGCCCAACTCGATATGACTGTGATGGGGGTGTGTACAAGGTAGAAAGACAACACACCGAAGAGGAGGGGATGCCGTGCAAATACACACAGCACAGGCACTCAGCCCAGTCCTAGAATTGAGCTGGCCTTGGTTAATACATAGCTGCTTTCCTCCCTCTCTCCACCTTAAAATTGTTTTACCCTTAAGCTAGCTGGCTAGGGCACAATTTTCCTTTAGTCTCTGACTAAGAAAACAAGCTTGCTGTGGTGACCCTTTAGGGGAAGCTCTTGGTTTCAGGACACAGCCACTCCTCTGAAGCTTCCCCCTGCATCCCATACAAGTATCTCTTTAGCACCCACCTCCAAACAAAAACTAGAGGGGCCCATGTCATGAAGGCCCACCAGCCACATAAAGGCTATCCATGCAATGAAATATATTTGCTTGTGAAAATAAATAACTACCTGAATTCACTGTGCTAAGCTTGTTGTTTCTATGCCAATCTGATTGCTAGTTATAAACATCTCATAATAAAAACAAAAATATTATTAACTAAACACAATTTGGTAATAAAAATGTTTAAAAATGGAATGAAGGTTTTGGGAACAGTATAATAAAATGGGAACTTGGTAGTAAAATAATTATAAACTCTACTCCCTTTCTAAATATGCCCTAAGAAGTATACAAAATACAAAAACTACACAAAATAACTTGTATGAAAATTTAAACTTATTTGTATAGCATTTACTTTTAAAAGAGTATACCAAAGGGAGTGAGGGTGGTGTTTGGCAGTGGCAAAGATCCACAGAGGTGACAAAAGAGCATCCATCACTGATATTGCTTATAATTTCTGGACCATGGTGATAAGGAAGGTCAGCTTTTAGGAGTCTTAATTTTATTGTTTTCAAATTCTCTACAGACACTGTTTCCCACCTTGCCTCTTCCTACTAACCGCCCTGGGTACAGCACTGTCAAGGGGTTATCCGAATTTAATCTTTACAGCTTTTATAGTCCCTGGGTAGACTTTTTCACACAGTAAAAGAAGGGGATTTTAAACAAATTATTAGGCAACAAGCAATACTGTTAATAGTAAAATTAGATAAACTCTGAGATATAAAAGGAAAACACCAACTTCCTATCACTTAGATACTACTTTATCATAGTGTAATAGACATACGCTTTTTTTTTTTTGTGATGGAGTCTTGCTCTGTCGCCCAGATTGGAGTGCAGTGGTGTTATCTTGGCTCACTGCAATCTCTCCCTCAGAGGAGGGAAGGCCTCAGCCTTCCCAATAGTTGGGATTACAGGCGTGTGTCACTAAGCCTGGCTAACTTTTCATTTTTTTTTAGTAGAGACAGGGTTTCACCACGTTGGCCAGGCTAGTCTCGAACTCCTGACCTCAGGTGATCCACTCGCCTTAGCCTCCAAAGTATTGGGATTATGGGCGTGAGCCACCACGCTCAACCAGACATACACTTTTTAAAAAATTCAAGTTACCAGTCTTCTGGGCTATATTAAATATTAGCTTAAATATTAGTCTCAAAGTCATCTTGGCTCTTTTAAAATAAAAATTAGGACACCTCACATTAAAATTTTAAAAATGAAACTGTTCCAAATCACCCATATATAAAAATAATTTTCTAAAAAAAATAAATACTGAAATAAGTATCAAATTTTTAAGAATAGCTTAAAATTTTGTTAAATGCTTTTCTATTTATTCCTCAGTAAGAATTTTTCAGTTCAAGCAAACAGAAACCTTCTCTTTTTCTTGAAGGGATGGATGAAACAAAACAAAACAGAAACAGAAGCCATTGGTTTCCCCCGACATGCCCTCCATTTATAAAGATATGATTCACAAAAAATATTCAGGGCATCTCTGCCATTGCTGAGCTTATCCTGAAGTTAGTGACAAACATGGATTTAAGCAAGAGAGGCCCCGATGTATATAATACTAAAGAGATTAATGAGTGATCATTGGGAGTAAACTAGGCTGTTCTTGGATGGATTTGGGCTGAAGTAAAAAGCTAAAAAGAAGAAGCTGTCATGGTATCTGCCCTTTAGACTGAGTTTGGGCCCTTGTGCTCAGAGGAGTGAAATCATGGATGGCTATACACACACACACATAAATTATAAATATATAAAAGAATCAAATATATGAAATTATATAATATATAATGTATGAAATTATAGATATCATATATAAAATTATATATAATTTCACATATTATGAAATATACAAAATATATATATAAACATAATTATATGAAATTATTATATTATCATATAATATATAACTGTGAAATATATGTTATAATTATATATCATATATAATTATATAGTATATGAAATAATTATATATTATAATTATATGATTGTATATTTCATATGTAATTATTATAAATGAAATAATTATATATTATATGTAATTTCATGTTATATATCTAGTGATATATATCAGATATATAGTGATATACATCACTAGATATATATATTTCATATATTATATATCTAATGATAGCTAGTCTCCGTCTTCACAGTTGGCTGAGAAGAATGCTACTTGGGCTAGAAACCGAAGAACTTCTTCAAGAACAGTTAACATTTATTTAAAGAAAACAAAGGTGTTTATTGTAAGAGAAAAAATTTTAAACCCAGGAAATACTGAAAAGGTGAAATTATATATATAATTATATAAAATTACATATACAATATATAATGCAAAACATATATACTATATATAATTTTTATATATAATTTCATATTATATTATATAATAATATATATAACTTCATTTTTTCAGTATTTTCTGGGCTTAAAATTTTTTCTCTTACAATAAACCCTTTCGTTTTCTTTTTTTAAAAGAAATGTTAACTGTGTGAAGAAGTTCTTCCCTTTCTAGCCTAGGTAGCATTCTTCTCACTAACTGTGAAGACATGGACTAGCTATCACTAGACCCTACAAATTATCATACAAGAGTAAAACTGGTTGGAAAGCCATTTCCACAGAGTAGGTGTCAGTGCCTTAGTACAGCCTAGAAGAGAAGTTCATTAACTAACCTTACCTCGAGAGATTAATAATGTTAACCAGTAGTATTGGGCAACTGGAAAAATGTCTATTAAAGTTTACAGGGCAACACCAGAGTAATCATCATAAATACCAAAAATAGGATAGTTCATAGTGACTAATGCACATAGAAATTAAAAACCAAATGCTATGACAAATAGAAAGTACCTAGAAAGGCAAAAGCAGTTTACAACAAACCAATTAGAATGCATCTACACTTGATGAATCTGCTGTATGGTGTTTTTTAATTAGACTGTTTTTTTAAAATGTAGTTTAAATATCATCAATTTTAATAGGCATGTTACATGGAAAAGATGTAATAAATAATTCTGCTGTCTTTGCATCTTATCCCACTCTTGTTTGATTTCCCCTATGCATTTTAGCTAAGATGTAAAAAGTAGGAGGTTCCTTAATTTCGAAATATGGGAAATAAACGCTGGAGGAAAAGAAATAGGAGTTACTTAGCCTGTCAGAAAGAATAATGATTTATTTTTTCCACTAAGATTATTTGCTTAGTCATTCCCACTGAAAAGAACGAGTTTAATTTTGGAAGTGGTGGGAATGATAGAAATCCTAGATCAAGCTTGTCCAACCCATGGCCTTCAGGCCGCATGCGGCCCAACACAAATGCATGATCTTTCTTAAAACATTGATGAGTTTGTTTGTTTGTTTTTTTAAAGTTCATCTGCTATTGTTAGTGTATTTTATGGGTGGCCCAAGTCAATTCTTCTTCTTCCAATGTGGCCCAGGGAAGTCCAGGAAACACCTCTGTCCTAGATAGACCATGGGGCTATTTTGTCCTGCCCCTGTGGACTTAGGGACATTGACACATGTCCCTTCACTCCTACTCCTTCACCCCTAAATCCCAGCTAATGCTGTGATTATCTCAGTTGATCAGTTTGCGATGTGCCTACCATTTGCCCACCTCACTCCAGCCCGTTCCTCAACTACTCCCCACCTTTGTGAGGCAGCCACATCTCCCTGCCCTGCCATGTACTGCTTCCTCTGCTTGGAACATCTTTCTCCCCACTCCACTACCACCTCCCTGCTAGCTTGCCAGGGTCTGGTCGACGTGATGGTGGTGGGGAGAAAGCACCAGCAGATCCAAGTGCTTCCTCTTTGCTAGGCACATACAATGACTCAAAATAATCCACTGAAGTGATGTTATTATCCCCATGCCCATTTTACAAATGAGGCCCTGGAGGCTCTGAAAGGTGAACTAGCTAGCTGGAGACAATACAGCTGGTACGAAGTGGTAACTGAGATATGAATGGAGGCTGATTCGAGAGTCCTGGCACTCAACCTTTACCTGGAAGGTGGCAAACTGGATGGGGACAAGGCAGATTTGCATATTAAATGCAAATAAACAGTTTTCACCTCCACAAAGAAATATGCCATTAAAAAATTTCAGTACTTCACGCTGTACATTTCTTTCTTTCTATGAAGATGGATACTATTCATGTTCATATTATGCCTCTATCATTAAAGAAAGGGAACCCAACAGTGTTTGCGGAACTTATTTCCTTTTTCCCTCCAAAATAACAATCTGGATAATCATATTAATATCATTTTTCTAGTGAAACCACTTACATTCTAGAAAATGGTAATGTGCTTTTAGCATGAAAGAATGAAAATAATACCTAAGCTTTAACACAAATATAGTGGAAAAATATAAAAAGATGTGGAAGATCTCACTATTCTTGTCATTTTATATTGTGAAAACAAGAATATGCTATAAAACAATGTGTTGGTTTTCTGTTATGACCTGAAACATCACAATTTTTACTTAGTGCTTCAATACGTACATGAGAAAATATCAAATTCTTTTGCTCAAAGGAGCTCCACCATACCTTGTAATGGCCTGAGAGAGGAGCCTCAGTTTTGGTAAGAATGTGGTCTCCTGCTGATCAACTTGATCCCCCCTTTGGTCTCATTACAGAGTATTCATGGTTCAGCTGAACCATTTAGCAACATTTAAACCATTCTTAGTATTTACCTCAGGGGAAAAGTCACATTTCAAGGATAGCTGAAGTATCTAATATATTTAGTTGCTACTCTAAAGTAGACAGGCCTGCTTGAAAACAAGATCACAGCATACATTGCTCTCTGCAGGACCTCTGTGGGTAGGAAGCTTTTTTTTAACTGATTATGTAATATTTTAGTTTTGGTAGTAAAAGATTCCAGATGTTTACTCTAACAGCTCTGTAGACACACGGGGATTGATGTTAGACACATAATCACTGGTTTTGGAGCAGGGCCAATTGTGTACATATGCTGTTTAATTATGTCGACACTCCAGGCATTTCAAACATCAACAGAATTTCTCGGCTCATATTCCCATTACGATTCTTGATTTAAATGATTATAGAGGGGTATGGAAACTGGGCATTACACATGCTAATGAAATCTATCTAGCTCTTTTTACTTTTAATAGATTTGGAGGTTTCATGGGTTAAAACTCTCTTAGGCTATAAATAGCAGGTAAATATAATATAAAAACTGCCAGGAAACATTTGCCTCAGAATTTTTTGCTGCATGCTAATGTGGCAGTTTCAAAAAAATTTTTTTTGTCATTGTTCTCCTTCCTAAAACTTCTCACATCACAAGGGAACCTTTGACTCCACCATGAAACAGTCCCAAGAGTCCTAGAATTTGACTTTGGGATATACTTCTCTATACAAACAGTGCTAGAAGTTAGTTTTGTATCAACATTCCAAAGTTCCTTACCTAGATGATTCTGAACAACCTGCTATGAGTATGAAAAACATACACAGAATTTTGATGTATATTAATGACTCAAATTTCTCCCACTTCCTTTCGGGGAAAATGAAGCAGTAACATATACAATATTCCCACAAACTTTCTAAAAGACATTTCAAAGTTTTATATGTGAAAATGCAAAATGAGTAGCTCATCACAAGAAAGGATAAACTGGGCTAACAAACTGCTACAAACTGAAGGACTTGTTCAAAAGAGCAAGCTCAATGGAAAAATCCCTGATTGGTAAATTTTCCAGATACAAAATTTCCCAGCATCTCAAGATCATAGTTCTCCTAAGTTACTACTTATCCTGGGACATGGGAAGTTTCCTTCATGTACTGTAGGCTGCTGACATCATGCACATAAATTTAAACTAAATACATACATCAAAACATATTTCATCAAAGTAACTAACATGATGATGAGAAGTAAGTTATTTTGGTAAATTTATTTGAATCATATTTATAAGCAACACACATAGGTCAGATCAAGCCATTGCATCTCCTCAGATTTTTTAGATTACTCTGAATAAGAAATATTTTCAAAAATGACGAAAATATCTGTAGTTTTACATCTGTGGCTGCCACTGAAATCTCTATTAAACCCTCTTTTTCTCTCAAGTTCTCCCATTCCCACTCTGATCCCACAGACCCTACTTAACATGTGCCTTTAGAAGCAGGCAAGCATTTTCTAGTCCTTTACTTTCAAGTCTGTCAGACCATCAACTACTTACCATTCTTACTGCCAACAGCGATAGTTCCAAACCTTTATCATCTCATAATTTTATAGTTGCTTATACCTCTCTGTGATCCACCTGGCACACTGCCACCAAATCTGACCCTACCCTCAGCTGGGCTCAAATCCTGTTAGTAACTCTACTGTGCCTGTGGCAGAAGCTTAACAAAGGGCTGCTGATTGAGTTCAAGAACTCTACACTGACTTCACACCATCACGATGAGGATGGACGGGTCTCATGTGTAACGATGAGCCAAAATACACTTTGAGAATCCAAGTTAAATGGCAGTGTTTAAAAAACAAAAATACTCAAACAATCTAGCATCTTGGGGTGTTGGAATTTTAAAGGTTTGACAATTGGCAAAATCAAAGTAATCCAGAAATCTAGCCTAATGTACTGGCAGAGTATCATAAAGTCATAATACCCATAATACCTCAACAAAAAAAAAAAATGGGGCCGGGGGAGTCTACAAGTTAATTTGGCACCAAGTTACCAGTTGTAAAATAAACCTTATTTGGTTGTTGTCTCAGGCATTATGTAACTGTAAAGAGTCTTCATTTATACTGAAAGCTGCAACAGTAAAGCTGGTCAGAAATCAGACATATTTAAGAGAAAAATCTCGTATTTCCTACTGCTTCAACTCACTGTTCCTGATCATCTTGAAGTGGTCTGCAAGTTATGGCCCGCTACCTGGTTTGTAAATAAAGTTGAATGGAAAACAGTCGGCTTCATTCATTTATGTACTATCTATGGCTGCTCACGTGCTACAATGAAGTTGAGTAGTAACAACAGAGACCATATTGCCTGCAAAGCCTAAAATATGTATTTACCTAGCCCCAAAACCAGCCACTTGTCTGGTACAGCATGGGTGAGGAAATACTTTCTGAGTCCTAACTTTGTTCTAGAAGTTAATCTGGGCTGCTTTATCTACTAAAATCTAAGTTTAGGAAAAAAAAAAAAAAGATAACTTCGGGGATGTCTATTTGGTTTGTAAAAGAAAGAAGTTAAATATTATTCACTCGATTAACATGTATTTCTGTGTGGGAATTTCTGTTGCACTGCAACATCTCAGCATTTTTACTATGGCATTAGTAACAGCACTGCAGAGCACCACAGGCTGTAAAAACATTTCCGTGTGTGATAGACAAAAACTCAATATTGGAATAAAAGGAATAGAATACTCCATCTTATCTGGACAAGTGGTTTTTAAAAGTCATCCTACAGAGCCCTGCAGAACTTTCATTGAAAACAAGCACAATCACATGGAATGAATTCATTTCTGCTTCTTAGAGCCCCTCTACCTGGGCTTATAAACCATGAGAAAGAATGAAGATTTACACTGTCACAGAAAATACTTAAAAACCAAGGCTTTTGAACAAAATGGTTTTATTTTCTCCTGAATAAAACATTATTTGGATCATGGAGGGGAGGGGAAACTACTAAGAATTATTTTATCACTAAGTGTACTTAATATAAGTTGCTATAACGCTTATCAATTATATATTAGAAAACAAATGAATTGAAATCAACCTTCAGGCAGTTCAGACATACGGCATCATAATCAAAATCCCGAAAGCAAGATACTTTATCTTTTTGCCTCATTTTTATTTCAACTCTTATTTTTACGAAACATAAATTAGTTGCCCTAAACTCTTTTTAAATAAAGTGATGCACAAATAAGCAAACCAGCAAAGATTGAAATAAAAACAAAACTGACAATTTGGCGGTCATTTACTGGCAGACTAAGCAAGTTCAGAATAAATATCTCTTAGGAAGCAAGCCAATTAAATGTTGGTTTGATGGCTGATTCAAAGATAAATAGTAGCCAGGAGTATAACTCAGACGTCATAGTTTGAGATTGATTTTTTTTTCCTTTAACCAGTGGGTAAAACTGTTTTTCTGTTATAATAAGAATGGTCAACACTTAACCAACAGAGAAGTTTTAAATTTTAATAACAAAAGAGTGCCAAGGAGATGGTCTTGTTCCTCAGAACAAAAAATGTTAAGGAAATATTTTGGATCTTAAATTAAGGCCAATCATGAGTACAGAGCACAGCTGATGATTAACAGAAGATGCTGCTGCATTTAAACATGGTGGCAGAAGACACTGATTTACTTCGAATGAATACACGGTACATTATAAAAAGTGACAAAACATAAACATATGAACATAATGTAAACAACGGTAAAAAGAAAGCTTTTTGTTTCTTGAAATTGGGGCTTACGGTTTTAGCCACCAGAGGTCACCCTTCCCCAGAGAGATTAAAAAGCAGGGCTTCCGAAGCACTGTCACTTACTGTGTATTTGTTAAAGGAATACAATAAAAAATAACAAGGGTTGGCAATATTCTTCTTTCCCCAGCTAAAACATATGTGAGGCTGGACCTGTCCCACACCTCTCCCTAATGCAGACATGCTGGTAATGGAGAAGAGGAGAGCTGCAAACAGCCTGAGAGGTTACAGTGATCTACAAGATAGACATGAGACAAATCACTGAGGGGCGGGGGTCAGGATGCAGTTCCCTGGGAGAAGAGACTTGTGGAATAGCACCATGCTAATGAGGGATAATGGAGAGAACTGGAAGAGTTTTCCAGAACTCTTACTGTATTATAACTACAACCATTCCTGGACATTCTTCAGCTAACACTGCAGTAAAATTTTATATGGCTTTTTTTTCAATTAGTTTTGCATGTCAAACCTAAGTATCATGTACCAAATTTGGCTTTTTTTAAAAAAGGCAAATTAGCCAGGGTTCCTCCAGAATTCAACATATACCTTTACAATCGAATTGGAGAGAAGGAGATCTTTAATCTATCAGTGCCTTGTACAAAATATACTCAGCAAACACTCTTCCTCATTCACCCCTCCTTACACATAATACAAGAAGGATCTGACAACCAAAAGTTTCAACCTCTTTCGTTTCAATTCTGTTCGTTAAGAGGGCCCAATTCTATTTACTGCCACTTACTGTAGCTGCAAGAAGTAAAATTCAAAGGTTAGAGTGGTTTTTAATAATTTCATGTACGTGGCCAAGGAACATATAGACATTTATGACTACCAAGAAATTACAACCTTCCAAAGCACAGTATTTATTCCATGTAGCACCAAAGGAAATCCCAAAGAAAAGGTACTTAGCAGCCCAGAAGTCCTTGCAATTTCTTTGTGAAATACTTGGTTAGAATTCACTGTTTCACATTCCAACATACTGGCAAATAAGGTTATCACACATCATTATGTCTTTTGATACCTAACAACTTTTTTTCCCAACTACACAGGAAAGGTATGTTCATTAAAAAATATTCAGAAAATGAAAAAAGCTCTTAGAAAATAAAATCACCTATACTCCCACAGAGTACAGGGAAAGAAAATGAAGTTCTGAGTGAAACATTTTTAAAACACACAAATTAAACTTATACAGTATCAAATTCTTTTAATTATAATTCATCTACATTATTCCCAAATCAACTATAATCTGTCCCGGGTTTTACCAATAACATAGTTCCAACAGGTTCACCAAGAACCCGACACTGCGTGGGCTTTCTTCATACTGTTTCCTATGTCCTTGCACCATCTTTGATGTCCCCAGAGCATCTGCACAGCTGACGTTCCTCACAGCCACTCCTCTGTCCTGACTTCCACATCTCGTTTTCCATGGCTTCTCCCACCCATCTGGTCATTCCCCTGTTATCTTCTGGGCTATTCTTTTTCACGCTAACATTATTGATTTCTGGCTCAGTCCTCTATGCTTCTCATTCTATCCCCTCTCTCCCCTAGGTGACCAAAGTCACCCTCATGGCATCAACTACTGAAACTACATGTTGATGTGCCTAACACATAATAGGTGCTTAATAAATGTTTAGTTTTATTAATGGCTTAATGATTAATAACTTTCCAATCTAATATCCAGGAAATTCTCAGCTCCAAGGCCACAACCACACAGCAGAGGCCTCTTACCACAGCTGAGACTGGTAACTGGCTGATTAATCATAAAAGCAGGTTAAAGCAGTGAGTCATGAAAACATGAAAGAATTTTGTACATTTAACTTTAACCAGATTCATTCATCTGCCAATATTTTTAACCCATTCATCTGCCAATATTTTTAGAGTCAAGGCCAACTCTTAAGTGAGGGCCTGCTGACCCTTCAGTGTCCTTCTTGCCTAAATCACACCCATGGCGAATTATCGGTGCTATCCAGCTTCTGTTTGTTTGTTTGTTTAAACAACAGCTTTATTGAGATATCATTAACATGCCATACAATTCACTTACTTAAGGCACACAGCTTGATAGTTTTAAATATATTCACAAAATTATGGAACTATCACCAGTCACTTTTGGGACATTCTCATTACCCAAAAAGGAACCTGCATACCTATTGGCATTCATTGCCCATTTCCCATCAAATCCCCAGCTATAGGTGATCATTTACTTCCTTTCAGTCTCTACGGATTTGCCTACTCTGGATATTTCATAAAAATAAAATCATACATGTGGTCAAGAATCATCCAAATTGTAGTATCTGTATTTCACTTTTCATTGCCAAATAATATTTCATTGTATCATTATATCACATTTATTAATTCAGATAATTTGGGTTGTTTCTATTTTTGTCTATTATGAATAATGCTGCTACGAACATTCATGTAAAACTTTTTGCATGGACATATATTTTAACTTCACTTGGGTATGTAATTCAGGAGTAGAATTGCTGGGTCATATGATAACTCTATGTGTAACATTTTCGAGAAATGCTGGACTCTTTTTCAAGGTAGCTGTAATATTTTACATTCCCACCAGCAGTGTATGACAGTTCCTATTCTTCACAATCTCACTCACACTCCTTATTATCTGCCTTTTAAAATTAATATTATGCCTGTAATCCCAGCACTTTGTGGGATCAAGGCGGGTGGACCACTTGAGGTCAGGAGTTCAAGACCAGCCTGGGCAACATGGTGAAACCCCATCCCCACTAAAAATACGAAAATTAGCTGGACATGGTGGTGTGCGCCTGTAATCCCAGCAACTTGGGAGGCTGAGGCAGGAAAGCCACTTGAACCCGGGAGGTGGAGGTTGCAGTGAGCTGAGATCACGCTACTGCACTCCAGCCTAAGCAACAAAGCAAGACTTCATCTCAAAACATAAAAAATAAACTAATATTACAGCCAACTTAGTATGAAATGATATTTTCATTTTGAATCGCATTTCGCTGAAGGCGAATAATGTCAAACATCTTTTCATTTGCTGATTGGCCATTTGTATATAGATATTTGCCTAGTCAGACACTTTGTCTATGTTCTAATGGGGCTATTTGTCTTTTTTATAATGAAGTTCTTACATATTCTAAAAAAAAGCTCCTTATCAAATTATTTGCAGATATTTCCCCATTAAAGTTGTCTTTTCACTTTTTGATGGTGTCATGTGAACACAAATGTTTAATTTTGATGATGTCCTGTTTACCTATCTTTTCTTTTGTTGCTTGAACATTTGATGTCATATCTAAGCAACTACTATTTAATTCAGGATCAAGAGGATGTATGCCTAAGTTTACATCTAAGAGTTTTATAGTTTTACTTCTTACATTTAAGTCTTTGATCTACTTAATTTTTATATACCTGTACATAAGGGGCTAACTTCACTCTCTTGCATGTGGATATCCAACAGATCCATGAACATGAGATGTCTTTTTTTTTGGTCTTTAATTTCTTTCAACAATGTATTACAGTTTTCAATGTATAACTTTCACAATTTTTGTGAAATTTATTACTAAGCATTTTATTCTTTTGATATTAGAAATATTTTCTGAATTTCATTTTTCAATTGTTTACTGACAGTATATAGAAATGCAATTAAATTTTGTATACTGATCTTGTATCCAGCAATCTTGTTGGATAGTTCTAATAGGTTTTTAATGGATTCCTCAAGATTTTTCCACATGCAAGGTTGTATTCTCTGCAAACAGAGGTAGTTCTACTTTTTCCTTTCCAATCTGAATACCTCTTATCTCATGTTCTTGCCTAATTGTCTTGCCTAAAACCTCCAGCACAATGTTGAATAGAAATGGCAAGGGTGGAAATCCTTTTTCTGATCTTAAGGAGAAAGCATTCAGTCTTTTACCATTAAGTATGACACTGGTTGCATGTGTGCGTGTGTTTAGGTGCCATTTATCAGGCTGACAAAGTTCCCTTCTATTCCTAGTTTGTTGAGTGTTTTTATCATAAAGAGGTGTTGAATTTTGTCAAATGCTTTTTTTTTTAAAATTGAAATAATCATGTAGTTTTTGTTCTTTATTCTATTGATGCAGTGTATTAAATTGATTTTTTGTTTTGTTTTGTTTTGACACGGCGTCTCCCTCAGTTGCTCAGGCTGGAGTGCAGTGGCGTGATCTCGGCTCACTGCAAGCTCTACCTCCTGGATTCACGCCATTCTCCTGCCTCAGCCTCCTGGTAGCTGAGGCTACAGGTGCCCCCACCACGCCTGGCTAATTTTTTGTATTTTTTAGTAGAGACGGGGTTTCACCATGTTAGCCAGGATGGTCTCGATCTCCTGACCTCGTGATTCGCCCACACGGCCTCCCAAAGTGCTGGGATTAAGTGAGCCACCGCGCCCAGCCTGAATTGACTTTTTATATGTTTAACCAACCCTTGCATTCCTAGGAAAAATCCCACTTGGTTCCAGTGTACAGTCATTTTTATATGCTGCTAAATTTAGTTTGCAAGTGTTTTCTGAGAATTTTTGCATCTATATTTATTAAAAATATTGCTGTGTAGTTTTCTTGTAAAGTTTTGTCTGGTCTCAGTATCAGGGTAATTCTGGCCTCACAGAATGAGCTGAGACATGTTCGATCCTATTTTTGGAAGAGTTCATGAAGAATTGGTATTAACTCTTGCTAAAATGTTTGGCAGAATTTGCCAGTGAAGCCACTTGGACACAGACGTTTCTTTGTGAGGAGATCTTTATTCCAATGAGATATAGAAATGTTACTTCAGGCTGGGTGTGGTGGCTCATGCCTGTAATCCTAGCATGTGGGGAAGCTGGGGTGGGAAGATTGCTTGAGGCCAGGAGTTCAAGACCGCCTGGGCAACAGAGCAAAACCTCATCTCAATTCAAAATTTAAAAAAAGAAAATAAAGAATTGTTACTCCAGTACAAGTATTTCCTCTTCCCAGTTTTTGTGTCTTTATTGTGATAAATACTATGTAAGACAATATCTATGTGCCTTACAAACCCCAAAATAAACCATTACACATAAAACTTTGTAGAATTATTTGACTATTAAATGAGCTGAGGTAAGTAAGAATGGCAGGCATATAGAGAGAATTTGCCATGTTAATCTTATTTACCATGCTTTGTTCTCTTCATTTCTTCCTGTGAATTTATCATGTGGTATAATTTCCTTATTCCAATACATCTTTGCATCACCTATCATCTCCTTTGTGTTAGCATTATGAAATATATTACATTTCCATCTTTTGAAAACTCAACAATTTTATCTATACTTTTCAATAATTTATTTTAAAATCAGTTACTAGAATAAAAAAGGAACAAACATGCATCTATACTATCTTTTGTAATTAACTAATTAGCTTTCCTGTTTTTTTTTTTTTTAAATGCGGACTCAAATTACTGTCTGGAGTTACTTGCTTTTATCCCAAAGAACTTCCTTTAGTATTTCTTGTTAAGATGCATCTGTTAAATTCAAGTTTAGTTGATATGGAAATGTGTTCACTTTGCATAAAATTCTTAAAAATTCTTTTTTAGCTTTTTGAAAGTCATCCCACTCACTGACTTCTGATTTTCATTGTATCTGATGAGAAATCAGCTATTAATATTAATGCTTCCTTTTAAGTAATATCACTTTTCCTATTGCTGCTTTTTAAGATTTTCTCTTTATCTTTCAGCATTTTTACTATGATGTGTCTCTTTGTGTTCATCTTACTTGGAAATTGTTGAGTTTTTTCAGTGTATAATGTTTTCTATCAAATCTCAGAAGTTTTTAGCTACATCTTTAAATTTTTTAAATTACTTTTTCTTCCCTCTCTCCTTCTAGTACTTCCATTACATAGGTCAGGGCCCTTAATGATGTCCATATTTTTCTCTGAGGCTGTGTTCATTTTACATCTTTGTTTTTCTACTTTTTGAATTGCATAATCTCTACCGATCCACCTTCAGGCTCATTAGTTATTTCTTCTGCCAGTTGAAATCTACTGGCTGGGCGCAGTGACCCATGCCTGTAATCCCAGCACTTTGAGAGGCAAAGGTGGGTGATCACCTCAGGTCGGGAGTTTGAGACCACCTGACCAAGATGGAGAAACCCTGTTTCTACTAAAAATACAAAATTACAGACATGTGAAGGCACATGCCTGTAATCCCAGCTACTCAGGAGGCTGAGGCAGGAAAATTGCTTGAACCTGGGAGGCAGGTTACGGTGAGCCAAGATCAAAAAAAAAAAAAAAAAAAAAAAAAAAAAAAAAAAAAAAAAAAAAAAAAAGAAAGAAAGAAATCTACTGTGGAGCCCCTTTAGTAAATTTTTTTAGTTATTATACTTTTTACTCTAGAATTCCTATTTGGTTCTTTTTTATAATTTTTTTAAAAATTTCTCTCTCTTTACCAATATTCTCAATTTGATGAGGCAGCGTATCACACCTTCCTTTACTTCTGTAAGCGTGGTTTCCTCTGCCCTTTAAGTTTTTCTGTTGAATTTCACATCTGGGTACTTTCATAATTTGCTGTTACTGTTTTTCTTGTGTATGGGGCACACTTTCCTGGTTCTTTGCACGTGTCAGTTTTTTGCTCAAACCTGGACATTTTAGGTAATATATTGAGTCAACTGAAGATACCTTTCTGGGCTTGTCTTTGTTGCTTATTTGTTGAGTAATTTGACGATTGTGGGAAGTCTATTTCTCCTGCAGCGTGAAGCCTTTGGTGCTACTCCTCAGAGGGTCAGCGCTGGGCATGCACACAGTTACCAGGAATGACAGTGTCATGTTAGCAGGACTCTCTGTCTCTTTCCCTCATCTCTCTTTTGCCTCATCTGGTATCCCGCTCAGCTGTGTAACTTCAAGTAATTGCCAGCTCTATTGTTTTCAACAATGTTCTAGAGTATAAACTGCTTCACAGTCTCATCCAAATAAATTGTGGGGGTAGGGTTCTTTGGCCAGTCTTTGAGGTTTGATCTGATCCCTCAAGAAGGAGGGCTCTTCTTAGCTCCTTCTCTGATTCTCTTTTGAGAACTAGTTGGCCTATGTTTAGCCTGCTGCTCTTAAAAGCTAGCAGTCGGCTCTTATTTGCTTACCACCAAAGCCTCTATTGTTTCTGAAAGCATCCTTAGGCTTAAATTTCCCCACACTGTGCTTCAAATAAAATCAGTTCCTTTGGGGAGGGTTTCTGGAGTTCTCTGTTCTTACAGACTGCTTCTCTCAGTGGGCAAAATCTCTCAGCCACTGCTCTGGGGGCTGGGTAGGGGTAGTAGTCTTTGATATTCTTGGCTTGCCCTTCCCAGTGTTGAACTTCTCTCCCTTACAAGCAAGGTGATGGCAGCTTCAGAAGCTGCACAGACCTGCACCTTACAAGCAAGGTGGGGTGAGGGCGATTGGAGCCCCAGTATTCTAGGCTTGCTACACCTGGAGTAGAAACTCTGCCCTATGCATAGGGGCTGGGTGGAGGAAGAGAACCTCCGACCACACCGGCATCCTCACCAGGAGTTTAGCCTCTGTAACTTAAAGCTGGAGGGGATGATAAAGGCTAGCAGTTTGCTCTCCCAGTGACATATGGTATCCCCTCATTGGGATCTGTAGAGTCCTTAAGACCTAATCACCTCATAAAGGTCTCACCTTAATACTGTTGCAATGGCAACTAAACTTCAACCCTGTTTTGCAGGGGACAACATTCAAACCATAACAGAGTGGGTCATAGTTCAAGTGCAGGACTTACTGCTCTGACCAAGTTTTAGATTTTCTTAAATATGTGTTTCTTCATTTGTTGAGTGTCTGTAGGACAATTTCCAGTATTTTATTTTTTTAAAAAAATTAGTTTTTACCAATTATGTTTGTTTTGCTGTGGAGCAGGTCTGTGCAACTTCTCAAGCTGCCATTTTCAAAGGGGAGCTCCAGTTTCTATATTTTAAGTACAGAAAGAAGGAAAAGTTTTCTGAAGTAATTGGAGTAAAGAATTCTCCTAGATTTTTACATTTTATTCCAACAGTTATGATAAACATAAAACAAATACTGAAACTTTACAAAGTGTTAGGCATTGTCCTGAGTGCTTAGAAAATATTAATATATTTAGTCCTTCGTAAGATACACGTTGTTTTACTTTCCTCATCTTATAGATGAGAACATAGGCCCCAAAAGCTTCAGAAATTTTCTCAGGTCACACAGCTAAGTGGAAAAGCAAGGTTTAAACAAAGGAAAATTAACTTCACAGACTGTATTTTTTTATTTCACTTTTTTCCCTAGAAATAGATACTTAAAATTTGGTTCATAATGTAAGTAAATTTTTAAGTAGTTTTCACTTAGTATTAAAAAGTAGTCTTTTTTTACCTTAAATATTGTTTAAATGTAATTTCCAATGCCTGCATAATCTTGTTCCATACTGCCAATTTACTTTTCACTTTCACAGCAGATAGCTCAGCTGTCTCATTACCTCCTCATCCTCACTGAAAACAATATTCTTTTTTTAAAAAAAGTTTCAATCTCTTTGTAAAGTCTTTTCTCTTATGGTTGGTTTATTTTATATTTACACTCTATTTTTACATTTGTTTCATTACAAAGTGCAGTAGTTCCCTGGAGACGCAGTGGCAAATTACCACAAACTGGGGGAACAAAAAACAACAAAAATGTTCCTCTCATAGTTCTGGGGGCCAGAAGCTCAAAATCACTTTCACTGGGCTGAAATCAAAGTGCCAGCTGGGCCAGGGTCCCTCCAATGGTTCCAGGAGGTAATCCTTTCCTTGTTCTTCAAGCTTTTGGTGGCTTCAGGTGTTCCTTAGCTTGTGACCACGTCACTCTAATCTATGCCTCCACAGTCCAACTGCCTCACCATCTTCTGTCTTAAAAACTCCCTCTACCACTCTAAGGACCCACCAAGATAATGCAGGGTAAGTCCCTCTTCTCCAGATTTTTAACTGATTTATTTTGCTATATACAGTAATATTCGCTATTTTGTCATATAAGGTGATAAGAATATACTTGAGATATATACCAAATGTGATCCTTAGCACATTCATTTTCTTCCTGTTACATCCTAGACAAATGCCATAAAGCTGCAAATTTTAAGCTGTAGCTCTGAGGCACCTCAGAGACACACAGTTTAAAAATCACTATCAACCAATCAATATCCAGAATAATTAATTCCCCCTTATAAGAGAATTATCTAAGTCACAGTTTAAAATACGGCATTAAAATCTAAGTAGTATGTTTTTGCCTAATCCAAACATTTCTTTAAAAGAAAAATAACTCCTACTGGGGCTACAATGTGACATAATAAAAAATAGTAATAATTTTTAAAAATAACATGGTACCCTTCTGCAAAATGATAAATCTTTTCTACAATCAGGAATCCTTTTAAATTTCAAGATTTCTTTTAAGTCAGTTTAGTTATACACACACACACACACACACACACACACACACACACACCCGTGTGTGTGCCCGAACTTGCACACAAGCCTGTGCCTGAAGAACATTTATGTTATTTAGTCTGTTCTGGGAGCCATAAGAAAGTTTAGATTTTGTTGCACCAAAGTTATTTATAAGAATTAATGGTTGTAATGTAATGAGACTACATTTTTATTTAATATATAATTTCATGCATGCAGATGGGTGTTATACCTAATAAGGCAGGCAATTTGGGAAATACATACTTATTTTTTTTTTTTGCTCCTTCTCAAAATATATTTGAACTCCTCTTTTAGAAATTGTTTCTAATACTTTTTATAGTCATATGGTCTTTAAAAACAGCATTCCTAAACTCAATCATCAGCAAAACTTAACTCATATGACATGTTTTTGTTATTACTAAGATTATTTTGAAAGAATATACCACAATAGAGTATATTCTGGACTGCTCATACTGGAGATACTCGAAGAGACAGTTATGATCACTCCATAATAACCTGAGCCAACTAACTCCTCAGTCACCTTTGTGTAATCCATCCCCATGCCACCTATGACCCAAAAGACCTCCTCTAAATGCCTGTTTGATTAAACGACAGCATACCACACCACTTCACCACTATGGCTGAACCAAGCCAGGTGGAAGTCAATAACCTCACTTAGCCATGATGCATGGGAGGACCAGATTCACCAGAATTTAGTCCAGCTCTTGAGAAAGGCTTACTGGGCAAGTATGGATGCATCAACCCAAGCCACTCATGAAACAGTTGTTCTAAATAACTTATCTGATTGCCAAGAGGCCAACATCAGACATTGGGTCTGGGGCCATATCAAATCTGCCAATGTACTTCCTCATTGTAATGACTCCTCTGGTTGGCAGGTAATTATCCCTGGTTTGACTCAGTATTCATCCTCTTTCCTCTAACAGTGGCAGGGGGTACAACAAGAACAACATAGGGTCACCTACACCCCCTTTCTGCCGGTTCTTGCAACTATGTAATTTCTGGTCAGTGATTCCAAGTTGTAAGTGTTGTTTCCTTACAACTTTATCATCCCCTAAGAAATTAAAATCGCATTCTATGGTTACTAATGCTGGGATCCACATTTGGTTTTATAAAAATTTAAAAAATTGATTTAAAAAACAAGGTTCTAGAGCTATTTCAAAAATATTTTAAGAATAAAATCTTCATAGGCAGCTCCAAATTTGCTAAATTTGCTACACAAGTTTAAATGACTTGCATAGCATTTAAATTTATATTCTAATGGATATAGCTAAGAAACATGATTAAATGAAGCAATCCTTTCAAAAAGTAAACAAAAACTGGCGTTTACAGTGACACAGAAATTCTCAAAGATCCCTCTCAAGAATACAGATACCCTCCAATGAAAAATATTAATAAATGTTAACAGAAGTTAATAAATTAGTATGTCGAACAATCCATATAACTCTTACAGACATTTCAGTAGACATGAAATCACGCAATCTCACAAACTGTCATAGTCAATGGGAAAGGGAAAGTGTTTTCTCACCATGAAAGATTTTTCGGGTTGTGTGGGCTACTAGTGATTGCCTCTGTTCCAACTTCAACCTTTTTGCTTGTTTTACGAAAATGTATCTGGACCCTTAAAATACTTTTTCCTAGATAGTCGCCCCAGGTGAAGTTTTGTCAAGAGAGGGCACTAGTGAGTCACGGGAAAGGGCAAGAGGAGCGGCTTTTGCTTTCTGGGGTCCTCCTGTGGCATGGGGGCTTCCCCAGTGTTCAGGTCCTGCAGCAAATACAGTTCCTCCTGTGCCCAGCTCCTACAGTGTACAAGAGCCAGCAGCAACCAGCAGGTTCCCTCGACACTCACCTTGGATGGGTTTTTGGTAGAGTGCCCCTGCAAGACACCACCCTAGTAAGGTGGACTGCTGGTAGGTTCCATCAACAAGGTGACTTCCCTGCTTTCCAGTGAGCCTGAGCCAGGCCCTCTCCATCACGATATGGATCTCAGTCCCAGGGGGCCTCTTCTTTGGGCATTTTATCTCAGCCTTAGCAGTAGTAGCTCTCAAGTTTACATTATATAATATTACATCTGCTAGTCTTATATTCTTTAGAGTCTCTTTACCTCTTATCAATCTCTAACTTCCAATCCCTGGTTATATTTATAGTCTTTTATATTAAACTTTCCCTATTCAAATTATCATGCAGTTTCTCTCTCCTGACTGGACAAAGATTGATATCCGATTCTAGCAAATGAATGTGCAACAGAAAACACTGGTTTCTAATTCTTCTTTGTGTACCTTAGGATAAATATTCCTACTTACAATTAATAATACTGATATAAACACAAAAGCAACCAAATATTTTTGTAAAAATATTTTATTTACTTACGGCTAAATAACTTTTTACTCCCATATGAAAAATCAAAGAAAACCAAGTAAGAATGTTTCCTCATTTAATATTATTCACGCATAAGGGGAAAAAATTCCAGTGGAAAGTACTAAAAACATGAAGCAAATAAATTTGTGGAAAAAAATACTTGTCTAGTTTGTACATAGCAGATAAATGAAAGAATTAGGTCAATTTTACAAACCACTAGAAATGAAAAGAAAAAGATCTCAACCAATGAATGAGCTTCAGAAGATATTTTCATTATCCTGTTTTGTTAATGTGAGTAGAAAATCACGTAAACAAACATCTATACAACAGGACAGATGAAAATCAAATAACGTTAGGCAAGAAAAAAAATATATTCACACCTTATGAAATGGACTGATGTGGATAACTGCCAACAAACTATAATTTTATAAGCAACTTAAACTCTGAAGGAAGTCTATTGGTTTTTAGAAATTTTATATTTTATACTTAGAATTACCTAAAAAGTTTGTCACTCAATATAAAATTTGCAATTTATAAAGCTCTTTCGCACAGATTTACATGTAGATAACAATATCAACAAAAAAGATTACTCCCCTTCCTGTACCCTAGATCCCAGATTGTGAACTTCTAGAACAGACAGCAAAAATGTGCATATTAAGTTAACATGGCAAGAAAAAATCTGGACATGAGGGCTACAGTTACAGATTATCGGGAGGATCTTAAAATCTCAGGCCAAAGAAGAAGCTAATTCTTTATTTAAAGGATCACTATAACCAAAGCAAAAACAGCAAAAGCAAAAGCACTGGTTATTAGACTTTAAAAACTGGGAGATTCATTATATAATCCAGAAGCAAAACAAAAACCAACCGATCAAACAAACAAACAAACAAAAAAGCCCTTAATAACTTCCAGATTTTTAAAAGTTTAAAACAAACAAAAATGAATGAATTTCCCACGCATTTCAAGGGAAAATCAGCTCTTCCTGCCTCTAGTTAAACAAACTCTTCATAGTTGAAGGTTCTGAGTCTCCAATTTTAGAGATTATGACTGCTTGACAGGCAAAATACAGGTTAAAAATAAAGATAATTAGTGATTTGGTAACAAATTATAAACTCCAACTGGCCACAAGCACTTGAAAGTAACCATTAGTCAGAGTTAGTGGGGTCTGTGATCATGTGATCACAGTTATAGAGAAGTGCCGCCTTCTGTTCTTAAAGTATGCACAGCTAGGACCTTATCAATAAACAAAAAAGAGAAATGGTATCACTGAACAGGCAAAGTAAAACTGAAAAAAAAAATTACTAATGAGTTATTTTCTTTAATTTCATTTATTTTTCCAAAGCACATCCAAATCAGCATTTCTTACAGCACAATGATAAGTCCACTAACTTTAGGTATTTGTTTTCTTCTTCTAACAACATCACTACAAAAATAAGTAGGCATAATTTCTGCTTCTTTGCAAAATGAGTTATGTAACTTAAAAGTATAATCTTGGCCAGGCGCAGTGGCTCATGCCTGTAATCCCAGCACTTTGGAAGGCCGAGGTAGGTGGATCATGAAGTCAAGAGATGGAGACCATCCTGGCCAACATGGTGAAACCTCATCTCTACTAAAAACACAAAAAATTAGCCAGGTGTGGTGGCAGGCACCTGTAATCCCAGCTACACGGGAGGCAGAGGTTGCAGTGAGTGGAGATCACGCCATTGTACTCCAGCCTGGGCAAAAGGAGCGAAACTCCATCCCCCCCCCCAAAAAAAGTATGATCTTACTTAACTTTAAAGACAAACACAAAATATAAGCAGTTTTCCATGGCCTCACACATTAATTTGGATTAAATTTCACCTCAATCCTCTTTGCTTGTCAGGTAGCCTATCAATGGAAAAATATTTTGACATAAATTTTTTCTATTTCTCAGCTCTGTGTCTCAGATTTCAGAGAAGAAAACTGAAGACAGCATTTTCTAGAAACAAATGCTAAGCAGCAGGCAGGAATAATTGATTATAGGCAGTTTTTGTGGTCTTTGGCTCAAACATTCCAACCCTGATCTCCATGACAAAGTGCTCCTCAATAATCTTGCAGTAAGTGTGGCATCTTTTATCAAGGGATCAGTAGAGAGCCTAAAATACCTTTTGACCTTATATGGAATTTTGTTTTTGAGATGGCGTCTCATTCTGTTGCCCAGGCTGGAGTTCAATGGCATGATCTCGGCTCACTGAAGCCTCAACTTCCCAGGCCAAAGTGATCCTCCCACCTCTGCCTCCCAAATAGCTGAGACTACAGGTGTGCACCATGATGCCTGGCTAATTTTTTAATTTTTTTTTTTTGTAGAGACGGGGTCTCGCCATGTTGACAAGGCTGGTCTCAAACTCCTGGGCTCAAGGGATCCTCCCACCTTGGCCTCCCAAAGTTCTAGGATTACAGGCGTGAGCCACCATGTCCAGCCTGTATGGAATATTTTTTTAAATGCTATTTTCAACTGAAATACTAGTAAGGTTTCAAAGGAAAAAGGACAAAATAAACAAAAGCTATAATCCTAAACTTAACAAGTTTTTATTTCCACAATTACAACCATATCACAGAGTTTTAAATTCAATTCTTAAAGGATTAGTATTTTGTTCCATGATTAGAATTTAATGAAAACTTCACAGTTTCTGCTAATTATATAAAAAGATCTAAGTTCATTATGGTAAACTATGAGTATTGTCAAAATTTGTTTCTTACTTCAAATATCTATTTGAAAAATAATTTTCAAATAAATATATCCTATGAATCAGTAATCAAACTGAAAAAATTTTGACATGGAGACTTTTACATGCTATTAAAAATGAAAATGACCTGTATTAAGTGCAATTGTCCAAACCAATCAAGACATACAGAAAAATGCTGTCTTCTCTTCCTATAAAACACAGCAATAATTTATCTTATTTATTATTTCCCCAAACATATTGGGAGAAAGTTAACACAGACACACTTAGAGCCAAGGACAGCACATATGTTTTACTTTGCCTACTAAGCCTGAGTGTCTGACTATAGATGCCAAGAATGTGATGCTTAAAAGGATGATCAGGCTCAGCATGAACACATACCATGATCAACTAATTATGTCTGCCATGGGCATAGGAAACACATACATATGTTTTCATCACTAGTATGAACGTTATTAGTTAAAACACATTGCTGAAGTTTGCTGCTGTAGCGAGTGAGAGCCCACTTGGCAAGTCACCGGGCACATGGCACCAGCCGGCTGTGCCTATACCTGCTGTGCAGAGGCACTGGCAGCTCAGGCAAGGCACAAGAACACAACTTCACAAAGCAACAAAGGTCCACACTCTCATAATCCTCAAACCAACACTACAGGTCTGAGTTTTGTCCACAAAATATAAAAATGTGCCATTTACTCAGATGGGGTTTAGAAAAATAAGTTTTCAACAGCAAACAAGTTGTACAATATTATTGGAATTATAACTCCATGGTTATGATTTCTAAAGAAGAGGCCTGGCTACTACTCCAGGTGTTACTACTATGATTTTACCGAGCCTGCGTGAATTTGATGGAAATAGTAAAACTTGAAGGACACAGGATTTAAAGAATCAGCAGACTTGAGTTCACAGCACCATGTAACCTGAGCTATAACCCTGAACTCCCTTAAGCTCATGGAGGCTTATTTCTTCATCTATAAGAATATCTCTGTTGGTTTGCTGTAAGCAATTAAAATACGCTCAGCTATTTAAAAGTGTCTTATGAATTTTAAAGTAGTGTCCCACCAGGTGGCTATCACTAGAGAAGCCAAATTTTCCTATGGGTTTACTAGATTACTAGCCTTGGATTACTCGAAATGAGAAAGAGCTGGCAGGGCAGTCTTGCAGACACACCACACAGCGAGAATACAGCCCTTTTTATTGGACAGGACCGCCAATAACAAAGGACCCTGTGGAAAACATGCTGCTAATTACATGGAAACCTGGTTAGTTTTTAATTCTGGGAGATATACTGTCCTTTATTTTGATTCTACAAATTTGAATGTAGGAACAGAGCAAGAAGACAGAACAAACTAGCACAGCTCTTAAAACTCACGTGAGGCCAGGTGCAGTGGCTCATGCCTGCAGTCCCAGCATTTTGGGAAGACGAGGCAGGAGGATTGCTTCAGCCCAGCAGTTCGAGACCAGCCTGGGCAACAAAGTGAGACTCCGTCTTTACAAAAATAATTTAAAAATTACCTAGGCATGGTGGCCTGTGGTCCCAACTACATGGGAGACTGAGACAAGAGGACTGTTAGAGCCTAGGAGTTCGAGGCTCCAGTGAGCTATGTTCACATCACTGCACTCCACCCTGGGCAGCAGAGTGAGACCCTATCAAGAAAAGAAAAAAAGGAGAGGAGAGGGGAGGGGAGGGGAGGGGAGGGGAAGAGAGGGGAGGGGAGGGGAGAGGTGGGGAGAGGAGGAGGGGAGGGGAGAGGTGGGGAGAGGGGGAGGGGAGGGGAGGGGAGAGGAGAGAAGAGAAGCCTTACATGGAAGGAACATCATGCCCAGAAAAAACAAATCTCGATACTAATCATAGGCCCACATATTTTAAAAATTCAACTCACATAATTAGCAATGATATAAATAATATATGGATATAGTTATGTTTAGGTGTCACGAGTGACATACTGGTGTGAGACTGGATGAGGAGATGCTGTCTATTCCCCCTTTTTCAGAAACACAGGAAGCTGTTTATAGCCACTGAAAAAAGGCTAAATAATGATAGTTCACACAACCAACACTCAAATATTCATTGCCAGTTATACTGCTATTTGAGGAAAAAGAGGAGATTTGGTTTTCTCGCTTTTTAAATATTAAATGCCTGAGAGCTTTTGTTATATCTGTTAAATTCTTAGTATATGCCAGGAGATGTTCTAAGTGCTTTGAATGTATCAATTTATTTAAGTCTCATAATAATCTTATAAGGTAGGTATCATTATTATTGTTTCTGCAACTCAGCACAGAGCAGTTATAAAACTTGCCCAAGATCACACATTTCATTAGAGGAAAAGCCAAGATTTCAATTCAGAACTTTAACTAACATACTCTACTGCCTAATAAAATAAAGAAAAACAACATACATTGTACCCAACTGTTTCAAAAAACATTTACTACAGGCCTACTACATGCCATGGATATGTTATACATATATCATAGGTACGATATGCATAAAATAACAAAGCTTTAAAGACACTAGATTTAAACTGAAGTTCACGAGTCAGTGTCTTAGTCCCTTTGGGCTGATATAATAAAATACCATAAAATGGGTGGCTTATAAACAACACAAATTTTCTTCTCACTGTTCTGGAAGCTGGAAAGTCCAAGGTCAAGCCACCGTCAGACTCAGCGTCGGGTGAGGGCCTACTTTCTGGTTCGCTGATGGTGATGGCGCCTTCTAGCTGTGCCCTCCCATGGCGGAAGGGGCAAGATAGCTCTCTGGGGCCTCTTTTATGAAGGCACTAACCCCATTTATGATGGCCCTACTTTCATGACTCCCCATGACCTAATCACCTCCCAAAGGTCACAACTCCTAACACCATCACATTGGTGATTAGGTTTCAACATATTAATTTGGAGGAGGGGATGGGGGAGATACACAAACATTCCAACCACAGCACTCAGTCCCAATTAATTAATAATGTCCAGTTATCATAATTACTTGACTCAGGTGTTTTTGGGACTGCAGGCAGGGAGCAAGCAAGGCTTAGAAGAGTAATCTACCACTATCAAAAATAATATTGCTCATCAGGAAGAGGAAAGTTCTGGGAAACATCTGGCTAATCTTTTTGGAAAACAGGTTCTGAGGAAATTCTTAAAGAGGACTGATTATGCAATCCTGGCTACAGTCAGTACCTACTATTTTCAATGGGGATTTCTTTCCATGAACACATGACTGACTCAGTTCTTAGGCATAACTGGGGCTAACACAAACCAGAATAGCAGCAGGCCTCATCCCAAAGAAACTGCAACATAAACTTACGCCTCGAGAATTATTTTCCAGATGCTGTAGATGTTCCTGTAAGGGTTCCTTTGGTTTCTAAGGTACAAAGATGGACAATTCCTCAGATGGCCTCAGGAGACGGCTCTTAGATCTGCACTGGGCAGAACCCTGGGATTAACAAGGTGAGTGATATCTATCACTTTTGGATTTCAAGGAAGGAAAGACAAAATGATATGAGGGCCCTTACAACACTTAAAAACGACAAGGGTACTTAAGGTGGAGAGGAGCTGTTTTTTCTGGTCTTTTTGACCAGGATTGACCCTCTTTTATCTCCTTTCTATCCCCCAGTTCCCGCTCACCTGCATCTCAGGTATACGGACGTCTCTCACGTTGTCCCTTTGCTGTGCAAAGGCCCAGAATCAATTCTTCCCTGCCCTCTCCTTTCACCAACAACAGAATTGTTCAGCCCAGAAGCATTCCCTTCCCTCCTCACCACGCCCTCCTCTTATTCCTTAAAGTGGCTGAAGTCAACTAAACATAAAGGGGGAAAGGAAATATGATTAAACTAAAGCATAATCAATTAATCTCCAGTTGGTAATATGAGAAGAGATAATTACGGAAAGAGCTTTCCTACTGTTTCCCTTAAACCACAGTGCCATCCCCAGGGCAGGGGTAATCAGGAGTGGCAGGTTAGGCAGCTGGGGCACAAATGTATGGGAGTTCCGCTCTCACGTGCTGGCGCTGTGCCTGCATGACCCTGAGCGATGCCTCCTTCTGCCTCGTGCCCTCCTGCATGACTCACTTGCTTTATTCTATAGGCTCTGTGCCATCTTGGTAAAGATGGTCCCAGGGGACAAGAAGGAAAAACTTCAGCTGCTCTCAAGTCATTGCCTATGGAGAAAAAGCCATTGGTTCTACTCTCCCTTCTAATTTCTCACTAATTTCTAATTTAATTTCTGACTTAAAACTCAAACGCTTTGCTGGTGCCTGAACAACTCTCCTACATGAAAGAGGAACAAACGGTGGAGAGTAAGGACACCTTCTGGCCCCAAGGCCTCAGAATGGATTAGGCATTCGTTAGCCATTCCTGGGGCATGGTACGCAGGGGGCCTGGACACCAGTACTATTGCAGGCACAGGACCCTGTGGGCATCAGGATGCCAACCCCTCGCCCTCACCCCAGGACCACCACTCTCTCCATCAGTTTTTCTTTTTGAACAAAGAATAAATATGTGGCTATTTTACCCATCTTAAACGAAACAGTCTTCTGATCGCTCTCCACCCACTGATGACATTCCCTTTTGCAGCAGAACTCCTTTCAAGAATTGTCTACACTTGCTTTCATTTTCTCACCTTCCATTCTCTATCAAGCTCATTCCTGCCATGCTTTTACGCCTACCATCTAACCAAACTACTCTTATTGAGGTCACTAATCACCTTCACCTTGCTAAATATAAGGGTCAGTTTGTCACTCCTTCCTCCTGATCTACTTTCTTCACTGTCTTCCAGGACACAGCACTTTTTCTTGGTTTTCCCCCTACTTTACTGGGGTTCCTTCTCAGTCTCCTCTGCTCTAGGAATTTTTAATATTTGAATATCCCAGGTATCAATCATTAGTCCTCTTCTCTTCTCCATTTCTATCCACAGCCTTGGGGATCTCATCTAGTCTCATAACTTGGAAATACCATCGTGGGTCATTTGGAAGTCGTTATGTGGAACAGTCCTGTGCACTACAGGATGCCTGGCATCTCCACCACCACCCATACAATAAATGCCAGCAACAGCCTTCCTATAATTGCAACAACCAAAAATTCCCTCACCAATTTCCCAAACAGCCCTGATGGCAGAATCACTCCTGCTTAGAAACACTACTTAGAAATAGGGTCTACGCTCCTGTAGGTATAGCTTTATTCTATAGTTTGATTAGTAGAAGTGTTAACGACATATTGAAAAGCACAAAATTCCATCTTGAGTGTGGATTTTAAAATTTATTCAAGAATATCCTCATATATCCATTGGTTCTCAGCCCAGATAGTCCTTATCCTAACACGTCGATGAGCTTGGATTTCTTGTGAGAAAAGGATGGTGTTATGATAGCTGGCAGCTAAGCATCATATAACTTGAAACTTGGGAATGCTGCTATAGAAATCCATTTTGTGGTAAGAAAAAAGATGGGGAACCAGTGTGCAAGAAAAAACACTGGACTGATTTGGAAGTCAAAAGATGTGGGTTGTAATTCAGGCTCTGTGAATATACAGATATATCTGCTCATTTGGCAGAGCTTTATCTACTGGCTATGCACCAGGACCACCAAGATGAATAAAAAGTGATGTGACCTAGAAGGGAAGGCTAGAGGGAGCATATCAGTCTCTAACTGTGTCTTGATTCCTCTAACCTTAAATCTGAATCTCCAAAGTACCTTCCAAGTAAAAAAGAAAATTAAGATTCTATGCCTCAAATCTGAATCTCCAAAGTACCTTCCAAGTAAAAAAGAAAATTAAGATTCTATGCAGATGCTGGCAATATGCCTCATACAGCACACAGAAAACACAAACAGAAGCAGACACTATGGTACTAGAGAGCTGAGGTCAAGCCACCCATATGACAGTATTTTATGTTCAAATTAGAACACAAATGTTACTATAAGAAATTACTGTTATTAATGTAAAAATCACTGCATTTCTACTTCTTAATATAAGAAAGATTTAGAGTATACACTCAAACGATCCTTTGGAGCAAAATGGAATAGAAATGACAATATCAGCCTGTTTTTCTGAAAGCATTATTTGTTGTACCAAAAATAATGTGATCTTTAATCACTGTATCCCTTACATAATTCCCACTCCAATAAGGCAAATTTGCAAAGAATTTACACAGTAAAATTGTCTAGTAGCTATAGCAGCTCACAGGAGAACATGCTAAAGGGGATGGAACAACATTACGTCAACTGGCTGGAAACAGTATAGCTTCTAATATCTATCTATATCTAACATTTAAGTGAGAATTATTTTATTTTATTTTATTTATTTTATTTTTGAGATGGAGTCTTGCTCTGTTGCCCAGGCTGGAGTCCAGTGGCTATCTCGCCTCACTGCAAACTCTGTCTCCCGGATTCATGCTATTCTCCTGCCTCAGCCTCCCGAGTAGCTGGGACTATAGGCACCCACCACCACGCCTGGCTAATTTTTTTTATTTTTAGTAGAGACGGGGTTTCACTGTGTTAGCCAGGATGGTCTCGATCTCCTGACCTCGTGATCTGCCTGCCTCGGCCTCCCAAAGTGCTGGGATTACAGGGGTAAGCCACCGCGCCCGGTGTGAGAACATTTTAAAGTAATATCCTTTTGAAGAATGAGGATGTATTAAATATTTAAAGTCTTGAGATGATAAAGAAATGATCAGGAATAAAAAATGTAATTTTCTACTTACACAGATGTGAGGTTTAGGTTACTCCAAATTGTTAATACTTCTGCTTATCCTCCAACTAGAACTTTACGTACTTATATAAATAATTTTGATCCTTTCAATTACCATATGGCCCAGTGCCACTAAAAGGCTGTTTCTATTAAACTAGAGTAAGAATGCTGCTTTTAAGTCAGCCATCCCCTGCCCACACTCGGCTGTACTTGCTTTTCCCCAAACACACTATGCCCCTGTTCCTTTCTGGGCTTTGCAGAGGCTACTTCCTGTGAGAGTAGGCCTCTCTAAAGACCCACTCACCTCTACAAACTCAGCTACACTGACATCAAACAAGAAGCCCTCCTTCACCTCTGCACAGATGAAGGAGCTCCTTCCGCGCTCCCAGGCACCTTCTTCACTCTGCTCTTGCAGTATATACAACATGACTATTACCACTTACTACCTACCTGTCCTTCCAATAGATGCTGTAAGCCTAAAGTCTAGGTAATGCCAGGTATGAGAGACAGATTTGCTAGTGAGGAGAACAACTATGAAAGATAATGGTGAAAAGGCTTTGTTCCTTTTACAAAAGATCCAAACTTTGAGGTCTATTACTTCCTCCAGTCTGGTGGTATGTTGAAATTTGAACCCCAGTGTGGCTGTGTTGGGAGGTGGGGCCTAGTGGGAGGTGTCAGGGTCATGGGGGCGGATTCTTCATAAATAGATTAATGCTCTCCCCTGATGGTGAGTGAGTTCTCACTATGAACTCTGCCAGAGCTGGTTGCTGAAAAGAGCCTGGCACCTCCTCCCTCCGGCCAACCCCAAAGTATTTCCTCTCTCCCCATGTGATCTCTGCACACACTGGCTCCCCTTCACTTTCCACCATGAGTGGAAGCAGCCTGAGGCCCTCACCAGATGCCCAATTTTGAACTTTTTGAGACATCAGAATTGTAAGCCAAATAAACCTTTTTTCTTTACAAATTACCTAGTCTCGGGTATTCCTCTATAGCAACCCAAAATGAACTAAGTATTGTTAAACTCAATTTTAATGAGTAAGAACTAAAGCCAAGAAAGATGAATGTGACCTCGTTTTTCCCATGTTCCACTATTCCCACATTGTCCCACTCAATGGACAAGGGCCCTTGTTCTCTGAACATGCACCATGAGTCAGAAACAAGGCGTACAGCTAGAGTGACTACAGATCCTGGTTTACCTGGAACAGCAATGGTTTAAACTGTTATTCTGGTGTAATTACCAATAGTGCCCTGCCCTGGTTCACTCTCCAAAGCGTCTGGTTTAAACAACTACCCCTAAGTATAAAAGACTGAAAGTCCACTTATATAAACATATATGTAGTCCATGTCTAGAGCGAGACAAGCATTTGGGAAAAACAGTGCTATTTTAATAAAAAGGATGACAGTTATCATTCACTGAATTGTTTACATGCTAAGTCCTTTACATATGTAATTTAATCTTCAAACATCTACTAAAGCAGATATCATTATATCCAATATTCAAGTAAGGAGACTGGAGGTCTTAGAGACCTAAAAGAGATCTTAGAGAAACCAAGTACTCAAGGGCACACAATTAATTAACATGAGAAGCTGACTTGCATCTAGATTAATCATTCCAGATGATATATGGCAATTCCTGAAACTACAGAACACAGACACAGTTCCTTGGGATATCCTGAAGGGGTGGGAAGAAGAAAAGATGAGAGATAAGGATGAAGCTAGGGACCAAGAAGAAATTAAGGCTGCCCTTCCTACAATATGAGTATCTTTTTTCTAACTCCTGGGCCTTTGGTAGCTCTACTAAGCAGGGTGTGTGTGTGTGTGTGTGTGTGTGTGTGTGTGTGTGTGTGTCTGTGTCTGTGCACATATGCACCCATATTTGTCTTTTAATAAAAACCAATGGAAGAGAAAGGTTTAATGTTTAAAGCTTTAAAGGGCAAAACCGAAGACTACACATTGAAGGAGATGACAAAGACAGATGAAAAGCCATTCAACTGATACAGAACTCTGGACTTAGGAAGATCACAGGGAAACTGTCACAAGTATTGAAATTGGAGGTTCAAGACAAGTTTTCCTAAAATTTCTAAGGAGCAAGTATAGCCTAGTTGAAGTCTGGGAGAAAGTAAAAGAAAGTAGGGGAGAGAGAGACAGGGCATTAGCTGATATAATATGGTATTATGTGGCAATAAAAGCTGTATTTTTCCCATCTGATATGAACCTTAACATGGTGAGACTGTATGTTCTTCAAAGGCAGAAACAATGGATTTCATCCTATTCTAATATTATAACTTTCACAAAGCTCGCTTTAGAGGAAACAAATAGTCTTTGCAAAATTATCTTAGTAGAGCTTAAAAAAAACAAACAAAAAAGATTTTATATTCTAACCTTGTCTTATTTTTACATTTTCTCTACTGCATTCAGGTTAATATAGATACAGTCTCAATATCCAGGTATTAAAACCAGGTCACAGAGAATGACTTGAGTAAGATGACAGTCACCGGTGCAATGAGGAGGAGAATCAGTTGCAGTCTCACACCTATCAGGTAATTACACACTGACCCCATTTTTACAAACTCAGCCAAATTAAAGACTGCAAACCAATAATAAATGGTCACCAAACTCTCACCAATTCAATCTGCAATCTAGTAATCATATCTGCCTTTAAGATTAATGTGGCAATTAAACAAATCAATCTGTAAAACAAAACAAAACAAAACAAAAAACTAGTGTAAAACACATACACACACACACACACCATCCGTAAAAATTTAGAAAGACATAAATACACATGCTATATGTACACATTTCTTTTTCTGCAGAGAAAACCAAGAAACTGCTAATAATGATTACCTTTGGATAGAGGAAAAACAATGAGAAAAAAGGAAATCTTATTTTTCATTTCATAACTTCCATTTTTTTTTAACTTTGTAAAGACAGGGTCTCCCTTTATTGCCCAGACTGGCCCCAAACCCATGACCTCAGGTGATCCTTCTGCCTTGGCCTCCCAAAGTGCTGGGATTGTAAGTATGAACCACCTCATTTTATACCTTTCACTTATTGTATTACTTTTTTTCAATAAACAATTTATACAATGACTCATACTTTGTGCTAAAAACCTATTTTTTTCCAGAATTTCAGAAAAGAAGAAGGTACCAGACACGTCATGTCAGAAGAGCTCCCCTTCCTCCTCCTCCTCTTCCTCAGCCTACTCAACATGAAGACGTTTCTGATGATCTACTTCTACTTACTGTATAGTAAATACATTTTCTCTTCCTTATGATTTTCCTAATAACACTGTCTTTTTTACTTTATTGCACAAATACACTATATAATACATATAACATATAAAATATGTGTTAATTGACTGTGTATGTTATTGGTAAGACTTCTGGTCAACAATAGGCTATTAGTAGTTAAGTTCTGGGGTAGTCAAGAGTTATATGCAGAGTTCTGACTCCATAGGAGACTGGCACTCCCTAACCCCCATGTTGCGTGCAAGGGTCAACTGCAGACTAAGACAGGAACACACTGCTCTTTCTCATTCCCGGAGATGCTGAGCACCACACCTCCAGGAAGCATGATACTGATAATGTAGGCATACATCTCAGTCAAATCATTCATTAATAACAGTGCAGGAGTTCAGTATATTCAGCCCTGCCTAGAGACTGTGATATGCCCCTTGTTATTCAATTCTGTATATAGTCCACTCTCAAGAAGTTTTGTTTTTATGTTTGAGACAGGGTCTCAGTCTGTCACCCAGTCTTGAGCGCAGTGGTGCAATCACAGCTCACTGCAGCCTTGACCTCCCAGGCTCAAGCAATCCTTTCACCCTAGCCTCCCCAGTAGCTGGGACTACAGGCATACACCACCACACCTGGCTAATTTTTGCATTTTTTTGTAGAGGTAGGGTTTTGTCATGTTGCCCAGGCTGGTCTCAAACTCCTGGGCTCAAGTGATCCTCCCACCTCAGCCTCCTAAAGATTACATGCATGAGCCACCACATCTGGCCCCTTGATACATTTATCCTTATGGAAAATGTATTTTTTACTGTAAATACATATGTATTTTTAAAGGCATATAATGAAATCACAGACATCAGGTCAACCTTAGATTTTTTTTTAATATAATCTGTATTAAAATTTCTGATTAT
The DNA here is from genome assembly GCF_024542745.1 of Macaca thibetana thibetana. NCBI lineage: Eukaryota > Metazoa > Chordata > Mammalia > Primates > Cercopithecidae > Macaca > Macaca thibetana. The sequence continues at coordinate 26,115,370 of NC_065588.1, read as the reverse complement.
TAATATGGTACATACTTGCTTTACATAATCTGTATTTTAAATGAACACAGTAATTATTTTCCTATAGTTCTACCACTTGGAGAAAATCATCATTAACACTTTAGTATGTTTTCTCCTAGGTTTTTATCCCCCCATATAGTGTTTTTTTTTTTGAGACTGAGTTTCACTCTTATTGCCCAGGCTGGAGTGCAATGGCGCAATCTCGGCTCACCACAACCTCCACCTCCCAGGTTCAAGTGATTCTCCTGCCTCAGCCTCCCGAGTAGCTGGGATTAGAGGCATGCACCACAACGCCCGGCTAATTATATATTTTTTAGCAGAGATGGGGTTTCTCTATGTTGGTCAGGCTGGTCTCGAACTCCTGACCTCTCGCGAGGTGATCCACTCGCCTCGGCCTCCCAAAGTGTTGGGATTACAGGCATGAGCCACCGCGCCCAACAGTTTTTGTTTTATTTTAAAGGTTATAATATATTATGTCCTGATAATGTCACTTTTCAGGTTATCATTTTTACATTTCATTAAAGAGTTAAAAAAATCTATAGATAGGCAGGTAGATAAACTCTCTTATGGCTGCATAATAGTCTGCCTTCTAGTTGCACTGTATGCGCATTCTTATCTTTCTTCTCCCACTGCCAAAATTGGGAATTACAGAGGTCTGCAATATCCCTGATGAACACAGATGCGAAAATCCTCAACAAAACATGACCTCACTGAACTCAACAGCACATCAAAAAGATAATCCATTATGATCAAATGGGTTTTATATCAGGCATGCAAGGATGGTTCAACATATGCAAATCAACAAATGTAATACATCACCTAAACAGAATCAAGGATAAAAACCATATGATTATCTCAATAGACACAGAAACAGCATTTGATAAAATTTAACATCCCTTCATGATAAAAACATCAACAAACTAGGCACAGAAGGAACATACCATACATGGGGAAATGACACCCTCTTCAATATATGGTGCTGGGAAATTAAATAGCTGAATGTAGATGAATGAAACTGGATCCCTGTCACCATATATAAAAATCAACTATAGATGAATGAGTTACATTTATGTACACATTATTTATATGTGTGTCATGTATATGTTTTTGAATCTTCAATAATACAACATGCTAAAATTAATAATGGTCATGTACTATAAATCCACAGCTAACATCATACTAAATGAGGAAAATTGAAAGCATTTTCTCCCAAAAACTGGAATAAGACAAGGATGCCTACTTTCACCACTCCTATTCAATATAGTACTGGAGGTTCTAACCAGAGAAATAAGGCAACAGAAATAAATAAAATACATCCAAGGGTACGCATGGTGGCTCACACCTGTAATCCCAGCACTTTGGGAGGCCAAGGCAGGTGGACAGCTTGACCTCAGGAGTTCAAGACTAGCTGGGCAACATGGCAGAACCCCGTCTCTGCAAAAAATACAAAAATTAGCCAGCTGTGGTGGCACACCCCTGTGGTGCCAGATACTCAGGAGTCTGAGGTAGGAGGATTGCTTGAGCCCCAGAGGCCAAGACTGCAGTAAGCTCTGAGTGTGCCACTGCACTCTAGCCTAGATGATACAGCAAGACTCTGTCTCAAAAAAATAATAAAAAAGAAAAAAAGAAATAAAAGGACAAATTAAAAAATTACAAAAGGAGAAGCCAACTTATCCTTATTTGCTGATATTATCTTTTATCTAGAAAAACCTAAAGACTTCACCAAAAAACTCTTCAGATTTGATGATTCATAAAGTTACAGGATACAAAATCATTGTACAAAAACAGAGTGTTTCTACACATCAATAATGATTGAACTGAGGAAGAAATCAAGAAGCCAAACCTCATGTACAACAGCAAGAAAAGCCTCAGGCAGGTCCTTCAGGAGATATTCCAGAAGAAGGCTTTGTTATCATAGGAGATGACAGCTCTATGAGTCTTATGGCCCCTGAAGACCTTCCAATACAAGATGTGGAGGTGGAAAGTGATATTGGTAATCTTGACCCTGTATAGGCCTAGGCTAAAATGTGTGTTTGTGTCTTAGTTTTTAACAAGAAAGTTTGAAAAGAAATAATTTTAAAAATAGAAAAAAAGCTTATAGAACAGGAACATAAATAAAACATATTTGCACAGCTGTACAATGTATTTGTATTTTAAGCTAAGTGTTACTACAAAAGAATCAAAAAGTTAAAATTTAAAAGTTCATAAAGTAAAAAAGTTACATAGTAAGCTAAGGTTAATTTCATATTGAAGAATAAAAATTATGAATAGGCAGGGCACAGTGGATAAAAATTTTTAATTTTTAAAAATTAAAAATAGGCCTGTTATCCCACCTCTTTGAGAGGCTGAGGAGGGTGGATTGCTTGAGCCCAGGATTTCGACACCAGCCTGGGCAACACAGTGAGACCTTGTTTCTACAAAAAAAAAAAAAAAAAAAAAAAATTAAAAATTAGCTGGGTATGGTGGAATGTACTTTTAAAAAATTAAAAATTAGCTGGGTGTGGTGAAATGCACTTGTAGTCCCAGCTACTTGATAGGCTGAAGCAGGCGGATCACTTGAGCCCAGGAGGTCAAGGCTTCAGTGAGCTGTGACAATGCCACTGCACTCCAGTCTGGGTGACAGAGACCCTAGTCTCAAAAAAAAAAAGAAATTTCAAAATAAATGTGCAGCTTAAGTACACAGTGTTTACAAAGTATACAGAAAAGTGCAATAATGTCCTAGGCCCTCACATTCACTAAATACTCACTGCCTCACCCAGGGCAACTTCCAGACCTGCAAGCTCCATTCTAGGTAATACCCCATACGGGTGTACCACTTTTAAATCTTTTAAACTGTATTTTTACCATACCTTTTCTATGTTTAGATACACAAATATCTACCACTGTATTACAATTGCCTAGAGTATTTAGTACAGTCACATGCTGTAAAGGTTTGTGGCCCTAGGAGCCATGGGCTATCATACAGCCTGGGTGTGTAGGAGGCTATACCATCCAGGTTTGTAGAAGTACACTCTATAATATTCGCACCTCAACAACAATCACCTAAAGACACATTTCTCAATATGTATTCCTGTTAAATGACAGATGACTGTATATTACCAATGTAATTATATATTAATATTATAATGTAATTACATATTATATAAAGAAAAAATCTGAATACACGACTTGAATATTTTCCCCAGGTGACTGCCTTTTTGTGATTTGATATAAGCAAAATTAAATTATTTAAATTTTTAATATCATTACACATATGAATTGTTCTGTTTTAACCTTTGCTTCTATGTTTTAGTACATTCTTTCTCCCAAGCCCAAGATCAGATATTCATATACACTCTTTTCTAGTATATGCATTACTACATTTTTACATTCATTATTTGCAGTGGCACTTTTATCAATACAACATTCTTCTGAGCTTTCCATTCTGCTCCAAGTATTTTCTATTTTATCAACATCATACCATTTTCAAATTAATATCTAGCATTACAACTTTCCCTTCATTATTCTTCTTTACTGTATAAACATTTCTTGGCTCTTATATATTCTATAAAAATGTAAAACAATTCAGAATCACTGATCTATGAGAAACTCCCGAGATTTTGCTTGGAGTTATATTCAACTTACAAATCAATATAAAATACTAAAACTAAAGAATTGTCTTCCTATCCAGAAACATGAGTCTCCTCATCATCTTCAGAGCAAAGTTTACTAGTTTCCTTTCTATAGGCCATTTGAGTTTCTTACCAAGTTTAATTCCTGGCATATTTTGTGTTGCTACTATGAATGGGCTTTTTTTCTCATATTTTTAAACTGGTTATTATCATACACAAAAGATCATGATATTTACATGATTTATAGTGGAACCCTACTAAACTCCATTTTAGTTGATTGCCTTGGGAACTTTTTATTATCTGCAAATAATTTTTAGTCTCCTTTTCAACAGTTCTCTCTGTCACCCAGGGTGGAGTGCAGTGGTATAATCCTCCCACCTCAGCCTCCGGAGTAGCTGGAACTACAGGTTGCAATTACTGTGCCCAGCTGATTTTTTAAAATTTTTTTGCAGAGACAGGGTCTTGAACTCCTGAACTCAAGTGATCCTCCTGCCTCGGCCTCCCAAAATGCTGGGATTACAGGTGTGAGCCACTATGTGTGGCCCATCAGTGCTACCTTAGACAGTACTGATAACAGCAAGTATGTTGCTAATTCTAATACAATTTTAGGTCAAATTCACCGTTTTAGTATTTTGGCTGAGTTTGACCTGAATATTGTTTAAAAAATTATAGATACTTCCCATAAAATATTAACAGTAAATATCTCTAAACATTGACAGGAGTGAAGTTCTTTTCCTTCACATTTTCCCAGTAAACAGATTTCTGATTTTCTTTCTATTAATTAGACTAGCCATGAACTCTCCCTATTTATTTTCCAAGTTTCCTTAAATGAATGGACACACGTACATGCCCACACATACTCACTCTTATCACCTTATTTCTCCTAGTGTTCTTTGTTTTGAGAATTTTTAACTTCGAATAATCTTGGCTAGCAATCAATATCTTGCAGAAGGCAAGAGAGAATCAAACCTTAAGAAAAGCTTTCTCCCCAGGCGCAGTGGCTCACGCCTGTAATCCCAGCATTTTGGGAGGCTGAGGCGGGCAGATTACGAGGTCAAGAGATCGAGACCATGTTGGTCAACATGGTGTAACCCCGTCTCTACTAAAAATACAAAATTAGCCAGGTGTGGTGGTGTATGCCTGTGATCCCAGCTACTCGGGAGGCTGAGGCAGGAGAATCGCTTGAGCCCAGGAGGCGGAGGTTGCGGTGAGCCGAGATCGCGCCGCTGCACTCCAGCCTGGGCACCAAGAGTGAGACTCTATCTCAAAAAAAGAGAAAAAAAAAAATAGCTTTCTCTTCAGAAACAATATTCTTCAGTCCTTTGTGAAAGATAGGACATCTAAAAATGATGTGTGGATACAAATTTCTCAAAGTAAGCTGACTCCACTAATAAAAATGATGCCTCATTCTTTTTACTAAAATATATTTGTACCCAATTAAGACTGCAGTACAAAATACCATAACATAAAAATATTAGCAAACTGATAATAGGGAAGTCATAACATTCTCAACTCAGAGCTTCATAAAAACCAAATTCCAATATTCTTAATATTAGACTTGCACGTTAACCAATGGATATGGCAATTTCTTCAATCAGTATCAAATCCTGTTTCTTTCATATTTCATTAGGTAATCATCACGCCAAACCTATCTCAAAATCTGAAATAACTAGTTTGCGATACATTATCAGAAAATGTCAATCTCAAATATAAACAGCTGAACTTTTCATTTTTATTCTACTAGGGAAGTTTCAAAGCGCTGAAACATGCAAACTGTTACTCATCTTCTAAAAACAGAAATAAAATAATTAGGTCACAATGGATGGCTCCTTTCTTGGCCAAAAAAAGGATGATGAATGCAACTGGAATGTTTATTGTCACTGAAATTCTTCAGGCCTGGATTCCAAGTATGCGTCTTGATGCAGGTTACTATGACAACTTAAACTACAGAAAATGTCACACCCCCTCCTATCAAGTAGTTTTCTCTGCAAGATCATTTCAAGCCTTCTAAAACTTGCATGCACAAATTATCTGTAACAACAATAAACACCTCATTACAAGTTTTATTCAAAATGCCCCATCTAAACCTGTAAAAACAGGTATAAGCATATAAAAATAATTCCATTAAATCTACACGGGATAAAAAAACCTGAAAACACACACACTCACATACACATACGTACACATACCCTTTAAAATATAAAATATTGAGAGTATTTTTAAACTACTTTCCATTACCAGAGGCACAGTACATTACTACCATATGTTTCATTCCAGAAACTATGGAAAATTACTTGCAAGGCAGTTTTGAACTATTATAGAACTAAGTCCTGTTTATCATTATTTTCCCTTCACTAATGCATCTTATGGGAAGGTACTAGAAAGGGGGGATATGGGAAGATACAGTCCTATCTAGAACAGAAAGAGAAGCAAACAAATAATCTGTAAAAGTTATTGTTTTACCCAATCTGTCTTTTTACACAAAATATGAGCTTTAAAGTTTCTTTTCACACAGCATAACAAACTTGTGATAAACTGTAAATTATTCTCTAATATCACATGCTCTAAAAGAAAAATGGCTCAAGAGAAGCTGCATCATTATGGAAAAAAATGTGAGTCAGTAGAAAGATACTCTGATTGCAAAAAATTAACAATTTTAACTAGCTCCATGAAAAAAAAATTAAGACAGTTTTACAGTGTAGCAATTCTGAGACTACAAAGCTGGTTTTGCTGCCCATCAAAGTTAACATGACTAGAATTGGATGTTTCATCCAGAAAGGTTTAGGGAAGTCCCTCTCCTGTAAAGTGGGTACAGTAGCCACCACAGGCAAACAAGTTTCCTAAGTTTCAGATATAAATATACCTCAATGCTAGGCAGACCCTTCATTTATCTAAAACATTTTAAAATAACACTTCATTCAAAAAGGGAAACAAAGTAGTAAGCTAAAGGAGTCTCTTTGTTCTGTAAGTCAAGGATCAAAATCAAAGGCTGCTGATCTAGAGAATATTGAGTGTTTGAGAAGAACCCGCAAAAAATGAAAATTCTTCAGCAGCAAACTCCAAGCAACTCATACAATCCCCACCTGTATTAGTGGATAACTACTAGTGATCCAGAGGAACAAAACAACTAAAATGTTCAAACCCAAATACACAAAATCCCCAAACATTAAGCCTCAACCACAGTTCCTGTTGGTATAACTTACACATAGATTCTCCTTAATAAAAAATAATTAATGTATAAAAGAAAGCTTTATTGCACAGCTTCATCAGTAATGGTAGCCAAAACTAAAATTTAAGTGACTATCAGAGAGAACTTTAGTCAATTGTACTACATAGTACATTTCTTTTTTCTTATGCTTTTCCTTTTTAGGCCATATTACAAATGGCAGGGCCTTAAACATAGGGTCTGAATAGGCCTTTTTGACTCTCACGTGGATAGAACAAAATTGCTTCATTAGAACCAGGCTATCTTTTGACTCTCAACATTTGTGGCCTTCTAGTCATGGTTTTTGCTAATGCTGTAAGCAACATACCAGGGTCTACAAAAGGGAAATGAACTGGTGAGGATATGGATTTGCGGTTTTAGGAGTCCAGTCTCTCCACATAATCTAGCAATTATTAGAAAGCTGCGAAGTTAGTTTTTTATTTCGGGGGAAATCAGTTTATGTGAGACCGTCGAGATCCAGCATTTAGTTAAAAATTCACGCACATAACTTTTGCAAATGAGAGATTAAGGAATTTATGAGACAGCACGCTGGCTGGTGCCCTCACAGAGTTTATTCACCTGTAAAGTGTGAACAATTTATTCATAAGTGATTTACCCATTACAAACAAGGTCAAATTATTTTCCCTCCTGGGACCAGTAAGTAATTTAAATGCTCAAGGGACAAGAGATGACATACAGCAAACATACTAAAACTGAGACGTAATTTAGTTGAATATCCTCACCCAAGGAGATTTTTATGCCCCCCTTGACTTAATGAAGCCAATAATAGACACTATTAAAGAAATGGAAACACAAGCTATAGGATTTTCCAGACTTCACCAAGATTATCACAGAGAAAAGTCTGAAAAACTAGTTAGCCATCAAGATTTTCTAGCCTTTCACTATGAGAAATACTTCTCTACTTTAAAAGAGGTTGCCAATTTATAGCATTAATAGAACAGTGCTCAGAAAGCCCAAGAGTGGTGACACACAGCTTTGAAATATTTTGCTTCAGACTCCAAACGTGAAACCCACGGCATGTTTTATGATGCTTTTAGTGTCGACCCAAATTTGGACCTAGGAATTATACTGCAGTGGCAACAGATACCATCACCAACTATACTTAGTCCTTCTCTAAATAAAGGGCTTACAAATGATGATTCTTAAGAGTTTACTAATGAACATGACCTATGAAAGTCTCCCAAAACTTTGAAAGATTTTTTTAAAAAGCCATTGAAAGGGCTACTCTTCTAGGATGTAATGCATGTAAGGAGTATACCTCAGCACCACTCACCTCAGCACGCAGGAGTCTCCCAGCCAGTGAGAACGAGGTAGTCTTGAGGAAGGACAGCACCACACAGGTATTCTAGGAGGATCTACACAGGCACCTGCAAAAAGTGTGTAAAAATTAGTCCTGGCTAATTTTTATCTTAAAAATACTAAATCATTCCATTTTAACATACAATCACCAAAGAGCAAAATACAAGTACATGGCTTCAAATAAATTTCCCAAGAATTTTCCTCCCCTGACCCCACTCTTCCCCCTTAGCCATTTGAATTGCAGTTCTTGTGGGGTGGGTTTGTTTGGTTTGGTTTCAATTAGCATTTTTGTGCTTTTGAAAAAGGAATTTCAGTTGTTTCTATAAAAGGTCATTTGATTGGCCCATGGAGTTCTAGGAGAGACTTTGTGTCTTCTTTTTCTACCGACCCCAGCTCCCTGTGATATCACACTAATTTCTTGAAAGCAGTTTTACATTTGGAAAAATTGCCTAAGGCCAGGGCTAAAACTGAAGTTGAAGGAGACCTCTCAGGTCCTAAAAAATAAAAACAAAAAATACACTGCACTTCTCCTTGGTGAGTACAAATTCCTACTACTGACTAACCTAAGAAAGAGGGTAACTTGGCACCGTTTCTTTTGACCATTTTATTGCCTAATGCTGTGAGAATGTGAAACTTTGCCACAACATTAGCTATAAAGAAAGCCCAAGGAAGAAATCTTGGCCACAAGATGGGAATTGATGCAATTCATATGTCTGCCACATTCAGACTATGCCCTTCACAGATGTTTCTGCATTTATTTATAGAAAGATTTACTTTAGCAACAAGACCAGCTTCCATCAACCATTTTTTTTAAAAATCTATCCAGACACGAAACTACTTTTATTATGAATAGAAAATGCCACCCCCAAATGTTAAAATCCTTAGATTTCTTAGTCATGAAATAGTATGAAATATCAAATTAGAGCACAAGGAGAAAGAGCTGGCAGACCTCAAATCTGATGCAAATGTAAGAAAATATACACATTTCAAACACCATTGAGGAAAGGGGAAGTTAGTCGAAAGTTTCCCCTTTCATAGCTGGGCTCTCCCTGCACAGCTGCTATATCCCTGAATGAAGACTTTGTCTCCAAAGCTGGTTACTACACTCACACTTCATATAACTTAATAGTTGTTATAAAAATGCCAATGGCTTCCTGATTATTTTTTACATAGTGCTAGAGTTGTAACACAAAGGTGCATTAGTGCCCGCTTCCAAATCTTAAAAAGAAGGTAGCAGTCACATTAATTTTTTTTTCCTAATAAAAATATATAGGTTTAAGCTAGCTAGATATCACAGAATTTCTACTACATCTTCTTATACCAGATGTTGGGTTAGAGTCTTCTGGCTTCAAGTAGACCTACCTACCTACCTCCTAAAGAAGCTAAAAGAAATATACACATCTGAGGGTGACAGGATTTGGCAAAAGAGCCTGTCTGTGGAGGGTGTCATCCAAAAAGCAATGAAGGGTCAATCCTGCTGGGAAAGAGGACTGGGTAGCAAATTCAAAACCAAGTGAGAAGAGACTAAATGGACTAACAACCACCCTAATTCCCATCCTTGGGCCTGGGAGCTGTCTGGAGTCTAGCCTGTTGTCAAAAGTATTCTTACTCACCTAAATCAAAATCTCTTCCTAACCAACTTTTCTTCAGCAAAGCCTCATCTCTCTTTTTAGTTGTGTTTTCAAGAAAAACTTTTGAGAGTGGGAAGTGGATAGCTGAGAATGAGTTTCAAAAACTGACATATAATTGTTATCATCTTTGTCCATAAAATAAGGTTGTCACTAGAGCCAGAGATTTAAAGGCCAAAAAGATTATGGTGCTTATTCTCTCATATGTAATTCACACTGACACTAATATATATGCAGAGGTTAAAATCTCTCCTTCTTAGATTTTTATAATTGCAAAATTCACTTTGAGATGAGATGAGCGGTGCAGGGAGCAGGAGCAGTTCTGTGGTACCCTGGGAATGTAATGTGCTCAGGATGCCTCTGGGAAATGCCAAGCTTGACAAAAGTCAGGGCTTGGGCTCTTGTGAACCTGCATCCCCTCCCCACCTCCTGTCGATTCCTACAACCTCCTAACTACTCAGCCCATTGTTCACTCTTCACCAGGTCACTGGTGAAGATCCAATCCTATCATCCTACTGCTTTTGAAAGTCTCCACAAAAAAGTTCAATCTTCTTTTGTTTGTCAGGTAACTGCAGTGACAAAATGTTCCTAACCACAAATGCAAATATGAGCTCTGGCAGGTGTGGGAGTACTAGGAAGGCAGTGAGAAACAAGAGCTTAAGTGAAGATGGTCTCAGGAAACTGCATACACTGCGTTTTTTCCACGAGCCCCTTCGCATCCCTTCCCGCGGCTGTCCAGGCCCATCTCCAGTGTCTCCCCTGAAGCCACCACGTGGCATACACGGCCTCACCCCACTTCAGTTTCCCTGCCTGTCCTTCAAGTTGGCATCCCAGGTGCAGGCCTTACCAAATTTTTATGCTGGCCAAACTCCAACTCACTCTCCAAGACTCCACTCAAATATGACCTCATCACTCCCTTATCAAAACTAGTCACTCCAGGTATTCTCAAGTGGCTGACACTTAGTACTCACTGGTACTGTTCATCAAATCCTCACAACAATCCTGAGGCAGGTAATCTGTAATAAGGGAATAATTAGAAAAGAACTGAAAGGTTAAATAACCAGCCCAGGGTCACACAGCTAAACAGGAGAGGCAAGAACTGAACTCGAGCAAATTGACTTCAGAGCCCATGATCTTCAATAACTATTTGAAATGTTTGCTTCTTCTTGAGGGCAGAGACACTTTGCACTGACACCTGCATTCTCGATGCCTAGCACGTAAGTGGGGCTCGATAAATATCTGCTGAAGGCTTGATGAATTCAGAGGGTTTTACAGAATGGCAGCAGATTGTACAGTGGTTCTGAGCTTATCCTCAGTGAAAGTTCTGCTTACCTAAACGATTCCTTTTACCTAGATACAATACTCCTATTACCACATGTCTGAAAAACAGGTATCTATTATACTTGAAATGACCATAAATCAATGAACGCCAACATGTAATTGTGGGGAAAAGAAGAGGATAAAAATTGGGGAAGCCCCACCAATAATTATATTATTTTTGGTAAAACTTAAGGTGATTCAAACATTAATTGGACACTTATAAAAATGTGCTAAGGATTAAGCATTCTTTTATTATGGCAGCTAGCTTCCATAATGGCCCCCAATGATTTTCACACCCTTGTGTATTCTTCTCCTACAATGAACAGAGGTAACCTGGACAGCCCATAGGATATTGTGGAATGATGTCATAAAGACATGGTAGCTTCCATCTTGCTCTCTTCGATCACTTGTCCTGATATGAGCCAGACATTCAAGCAGCCCTGTGGAGACATCCATATGGCGAGGAACTGAGCCCTCCCGCCAACAACCTGCGCAAATTTGCGAGGCATGTGAGTAAACCACCTTCGAAGTGGATTTTCCAGCCCCAATCAAACCTTCATGTAGGCTACATACAAAATGGACTGACACCTGGGTTGCAATCTTATTAAAGATCCAGAATCAAAATCATTCACCCAAGCCATTCCTGGATCCCTGATCCAAAGAAAAAGAGGTGAGAGTTTAAAAAAAAAAAAAAAAAAAAAGAAGTTAGGTCTCTAGGCATGGGGCAACTTGTTATGCAGTAATACGTAATTAAATTAAATAGTTTATAGTAATGCAAATAGAAGTTATTGATGTTAACACAATATCAGGTTATTGCAATTCCTAAACACTAAACACAAGCAAATTAGAATGCTCAAGAATAACTCAAGAGCAAAATAAATTCCAGTTTCCAAGAGGCTCTGCTTTTTTTTTTAAACAAGAGAAGAATGCAAACCCTTCAATTCCTTGTAGATGTTTTTTAATGACTGCTGATTAATTGTTGGGTGTGTTCTCTTCCTTCAAACTAGGCCCACCAGGAGAGATAATCAATAGACAATACTGACATTTCTACTACTATAAAAATGAGAAGAGTTTATTGCTCTGGTTATTTAAGTATTATAGGTCAGATAAAAAGTCTAGAAGTTTTGGAGGAAACCAGCTACTCTCTACTCTGTGATTCCAAGATCCCCAAAATGTTCTTCTGTGTGTGGATTTTTTTTTTTAAAAAGCACATTTCTTTTTATTGAAAAGAGAATGGGTTATTGAAAACCCATTTGAAATTCTAAATATTCAACTACAAATAAACTATGGTAGCACATTTTCATGGGTGATATCCCTGTGCATCCACAAAATAAACTATACATATTATGGAATTCTAAACTACTCCTAAATTTTTGTTGTCCAATAAAAGAGTGGGAATATTTAAGGTGGTTTTTTTGCCTTGTCATCAAAATACATAGACACACATCTCCACATATAATTCAGTTCTGCTAACAGCAAGACACAATGTTAGTAAGGAACGTATCTTAGGTTTTACACAGTCCCTGTGAAGGTTAATAAGATGATCACAGAAACAATAAGGGAGATATTCTGTGGAAATAAATCCATTATGATACTATTAAGCTATATTAGCTTAAAAAGCAGAGAACAATGGTAATACCAAACTTAATTATTTATATAATAAACCTTTACCAAGCTCTTACCATATTTAAAATACCACAGGGATTACAAAGATGAAGATACGGGTTTCATTCCACTAACTACAATATTTGTGAAATGTAACTAATGTATAGTAACAATAGTATCAAATAAATGTTTGATAAACACCAAAGAGACTTGGAAAAAAGCTACAGCAGAGTTCATATAAGAGAAATCACTAATGGCTGGAGGATATCCAGGAAGCCTTCATGAAATAAGCCCTTTATGCTTATATATGGCTGTAAATTTTTTAGCTTTTTCACATTAATATGTCAATATTCCCATTATACAGGTTATACAAAGTTGAGGTTAAGATTAGGTGACTTGATCAGGATGCAGTTTCTGGCATTAAAAAGTAATAACAGGCACTCAACAAATAAGTGCCAGGCACCACTCTATGCCCAGTTCAGACACTGTTCACAACCTTGTGAAGGTCAATCCTAGTCTCCATTTTGCACATGAAGAAACTAAGATTTCAGATTTAGTACCCTCCCAGGTTCAGGTGGCTAGTAAAGGCGGAGCCCTGATTTGAACTCAGATGTACTTCATTTTAAAACTTCTGCCAGACTCCTACACTGGGTAAATTCACCTATCCCGTGCTGCTCTTAGCAAATGTTTGTACTCTCTACCGTACTTCCTCCCACCGCCATGCCCCACCCCACCCTTGACCTAATAAACTGATCCATAAACCATAAGGAATTGAAATGCATCCTTGTTAGTCTTATGATTTGTTATTAAATGTTATGCAAGAAATCAGAAGAGTGGCAGACGAGATGAGATAAGACAAGAAAGAGATATGATCAATTGTGTTTTAAATAGCTAAGTAATCATTTTTGTCTAAACCAGTTTGGAAAACGAATTTCATCAACTTTAGTAGACAAGCTATAAGATGACTATTTGAATAAAGTATTCTTCTCCTGGATAACACTTCAATATTTCACATAACAGAGAGCTTTTTTCAGAAAACCAACTTCGGAGTTTTGATAAGTATTCATCATATTATTTAGGTGTCTTCTATTATTCCAATTTGAATCAGAAAGAGAGGGGTGGGGGGAAAGAAAGACTGTTAAATGCCTATAGATTAAAAGACAAATATAAACCACATTAGTAGTAGAAACTGTGTTTCACTATAAAACACACATCAGAAAATGTGAAATCAGGACATATTAAAGGTTTACACCAAGGAAGCCCTGAGAAAAGAACAATATGGCTGTGGGTGTGACCAGTGATTGTAAGAAAACGTATGGTTGGGCCTTAGTTTTAGGAGAAAATATTCCGACAGGCAGAAATGTTGGGAGGGAATGAAACCTGAAGAATAGACAAGTAGAATCATTCTGCAAAGGAGACATCATAAATCTGTCTTTACTATCACTTGGTAAGTACGAGGCTCTGTTGGACGCACAGTGAGTCTGCAGAAGAATTCCGGCAAGATAGGCATATCCCTCAGAGATGCTTTCTAAAATCAAGAAAAATTCAAAAAAGCTAACTAGTTTTTAACTTAAGTGAAGACAATTACAAAGGTAATTAAACAGATGCTGTGAACCATCCTCCAGGAGATACAGTTTCTCTAAACATACTACAGGAATTCTTGGGAGGTTTCCACACTGTTTTGTGTTACTTGTTTAGACCCATTTCCCTACTGTACCATGGAATCTCATCCCATTTCTTCCTTATGGTCCCACCACCTAGCACAGGATCTGGCAAACTCAATAAATGAGGACCAGAGGAAGGCCAGGAGGGGTTCCTGATAAAGCAGGGATTTGACATACTATTTCCCGGACTGGCCGTGCAGGTGGCTGATACAAATCTCTCTTCTTCTCCCCTACAAGAAATGATTGTTTAGTGATGGGGGGAGGGCTATTTTCTAAATAAAAGAAAAACACTTTTATTAAAACGAATTGTGACTTTAAGTTGTATTTTTGTACTAACAGAAATGAATCCCAAATAATGATTGCAGTCACCATTCCCCAATCACCCTGGAATTTTTTCTAAATACTACAGATTGCTCTAGTTAACCCCATCTTAGCTCATCAGATTTGATTATCCAGCTTATTGTGTGAATTAGCCATCTGTTCAATAATACTGCTACCAGACAACAAGAAAAGTTTCAAGATTGCTTTTAAAGACCTGACAGTTTTGAGTTGAAGGCTGTCTGCACTGATGTTTTATACTTTTTCCCATTTTGTTCCCTTTATGGTCTCAAAAAAAGTTATCTTAAAAAGAGCCTACTAAAAAAAGTAAGCTCAACTGCTAGGAAGGAATTCATTTTTTAAAAAATAACATTAATTTCGACCGGGCATGGTGGTTCACGCCTGTAATCCCAGCACTTTGGGAGGCCGAGGCAGGTGGATCATGAGGTCAGGAGTTCGACACCAGCCTAGTCAGCATGGTGAAACCTCGTCTCTACTAAAAATACAAAAAGAAAAATTAGCTGGGCATGGTGGCGCATGCCTGTAGCCTCAGCTACTTGGGAGGCTGAGGTAGGAGAGTTGCTTGAACCCGGGAGGCAGAGGTTGCAGTGAGCCGAGATTGCGCCACTGCACTCCAGCCTGGGCGACAGAGTGAGATTCCATCTCAGAAAATAAATAAATAAACAATAAAAAAACAAAAATTAATTTCAAGCAACAATGACCTTCATTCTCTTTTTAAAACAAGAGCTGGTAGAAATTTTTGCATAGAATTTAAAAGGCAAAAAAATATAGAAAGTGAATAACATTCTACTGTTGGATAGAAAATGAATTACAATATGTTGGAAGGTTCAAGTATATTTTAAACAACTATTTAATTTCCTAAATTGACCTGTTGCATAATGTATGTTAATTCTGAATATTGTCCTTATTTCAGTTCAAAGAAAAGCATAAACAATAAAGCCACTTCAAGTTGAAGAAAAAATTATCTTTAGGTTTAAACACGACTTAAACCAGGCACTTGTACAGATTATACTTTACCTGTTTCTGAAACCTTATCATTTCCTGCCTTAGTGCAGAATTACAGCATCCCAGTTTTTGGCTCAATTTTGGTATACTCTTTCCTCTTAATGAAAGCATATATTGGTTATAATGCTGTGTTAATAACATTCAATTTGGCTCCAGGCTAGCCAAAAGAAAGCTAAGAGGCATGATTGTATAGCTCACAAGATGTACTGTGGATTTTGGTCAGTTCATATCATGAACACTCACTGCCTAGCAACAGCTCCAAAAGTCAAGAGTTCAATCCTGGGCCAGGCATGGTGGCTCATGCCTGTAATCCCAGCACTTTGGGAGGCCGAGGTGGGCGGATCACCTCAGCAGGTTGGGAGTTCGAGACCAGCCTTATCAGCATGGAGAAATCCTGTCTCTACTAAAAATACAAAATTAGCTGGGCATGGTGGTACATGCCTATAATCCCAGCTACTTGGGAGGCTGAGACAGAAGATCACTTGAATCCGGGAGGTGAGGTTGTGGTGAGCTGAGACGGCGCCATTGCACTCTAGTCTGGGTGACGAGCAAAACTCCGTTGCAAAAAAAAAAAAGTTCAATCCTGCCCCAAGTTACAAAAAAATGGTAGAAATACACAAGTGACACTGTGTACGAATCCATAAGAGGGGAGGAGAGGATAAAGAAAGGAAATTAAAGCAAAGAGAAGAGGCAGCAAAAGAAGAGAGAGGTAGCAGTCAGTACGTAACTACGAACCTTGTCAGGGTTATAAGAAGCCAATGGCCACTGGAAAGAATAGGTAAGACTACAAGAAACACATGAAGGAGTCAATGAATGTCTAGTCCCTACACAATTTAGAGGGAAACTGGGTTAAGAGGAGCAGCCAAAAGAGGTGCTCTAAGAAGTAGTAAGGTGCTCTTGAAGGGCTTGAAAGCTGGGAGCAGCCTGCACATCATAGCCCCCAAAAGGGCACAGAGAACCTACAAGTCTTGATAGTCCAGTGGACCAAGATATGTGAGGTCATCCACCTTGTATGAAATTAAGGCTTCAAAGAGAAAACTGTCCTTTTCCTCTGTACATTCTAGAGGTAACACAGATAATAGCAAACATTCTTATTTTAGCTCTGCTGTTATGTGAACCTGGGACAGTCATAACCTCCCTGAGCTTCAGTTTCCTCATCTGCAGAGCAAGTTCTTGGGAATAAGTACACCTGGTGTGTCTTTTAAAAACTGTTACTGGCAGGTTTCTATAGCCCTGGGAAGTGCAGGATCTTGGAGGAAGAAGAACTAATGAATGTAAATCAAGGCCACGCCTACCCTCTGGGTAGGTCTGAACCCAACTTGGGATGCTGGGAAACTCTACTGGATATAAATATCTTACCCCTTTAAGACTGAGGACAGACTCTGCTACAGGGTCACAGAGATCAAGAGAATCACTTGCTACAAGCCAGCATAGAAATAAACTTCACCAAACACTTCACTTTTATAGCCCTATGTGCCAAGCCACTGTTCAAAGTACTTTATGTATGTTAATTCATTTAATTATCTTAACAATCTCATGAAACAGGGGTTTTCCTTATTTTCTGATGATATAAGAGGCACAGGTAGTTAAAGAACATATGTCCCAGGTGTCCCTGCTAGTAAATGACAGCCCGCATACGAATCCAGCCCTGTCTGCTGCCATCTGTGCTCCTAACCACACCACATAGTGCCTTTAGCCAGGACTCCACAGCCCTAGCACTGCACTGCTGAAAGCTTGCTTCCTGTCCTTTTTCTCCCCCATAAATATTAATTTTGGCGACCCCTCCCTAAATTCCACATCTGTAAGATGGGGATAAGACCACTTCCTTCCCTGTGAAGTGGAATATTTTTATGAGAAAACACCTAACAACAGTTGGCACATTGCAGATCCTCGATAATTGCTGATTTACTCATTTACTTCAAGTAATTATTATCCAGACAAATGCTGCCATCTGCCTACCCCTCCTTGTTTACACAGAGCTAAGGCCCTGGCCAGAGGAACTGCATCCCTGCACTGCCATAGACAGAAAACCATAGGATTTAGTCTCTGAAAGGCACCAAACTAAATTATCCTCATGTATGTCCCTTCGGTGGATACTACCTGAATCTACCGATGCCTTCAGGATCTGTGGACAGCAGAGGATTTGTCTGATCCCAGCAATGAAAGATCCCTTGTTTCTGAGCTATTATTTTATAATACAGTAACATGCCATAGGGTCTATAGCTACAGCATTAGATGCCTCCCTCCCACATACAAAAAAAAAAAAAAACCTTTAGCAAACCATCACACTACAGAACATTTGTGGAACTTCTTGGAACTCATTTCTGATAGGTGCAGCAAAAAGTGCAATACCCTGGGAGTTAAGAAGGTTTGCATTAAGCACTAGCAGACGGACCTGGGGAAGTCAAAACCACCCACAGTGAGAATGCATGTGAATCTGCATCTGAAAAATGAAAGGCTCAGGACCAGGGTGGTGGTTTATATCACCACCCTGGATGCTTTCCTCTGGACACATTCCAGTTTGTTAATGTCCATAAAATTTGGCACCCAAAACTAAAGACAACTTTCCAAAAATGGTCTGATCAGCATAAATGACTTACTGCCTGTGTTAATCCTGCCTTGACTTTTAAAATTAATTTTACTAAATGTTGAACAGGCAAAAGAGTACTCATAAATGAGTAAGGTATAAAGAACTGAAACATTCATGTACCCACAATTTTAAGAAGAAAAAGTTACCTCTGAAGCTCCTTTTGTGACCCTTCTTAATCGACCCTCTTGTCCTCCACTAAAAGGTAACAATTCTCCTTAATTCTGTGTGTACCCTTGCCTTTTAGGCAGGGCACAGTGGTTCGTTCACGCCTGTAATTCCAACACTTTGGGAGGCCAAGGTGGGCATATGATGAGATCAAGAGATCAAGACCATCCTGGCCAACATGGTGAAACCCTGTCTCTACTAAAAATACAAAAATTAGCTGGGTGTGGTGGCGGGCACCTGTAGTCCCAGCTACTCAGCAGGCCGAGGCCAGAGAATCGCTTGAACCCGGGAGGCAGAGGTTGCAGTGAGCCGAGATTGTGCCACTGCACTCCAGCCTGGGTGACAGAGCAGAATTCCGCCTCGGAAAAAAAAAAAATTATACATACAGTTTAGGCCGGGCACAGTGGCTCACACCTGTAAGCCCATCACTTTGGAAGGCTGAAGCAGGAGGATGGCTTGAGCCCAGGGGTTTGAGACCAGCCTGGGCAACATAACAAGACCCGAATCTCTACAAAAGAACCAAAAAAAACCAAAAACAAAAACAAAAACAAAAAAACATGCCTAGGTGTGGCGGTGCATATACTCCCTGCTACTGAGGAGGCTGAATGAAGCAGGAGGATTGCTCGAGTCCAAGAGTTAGAGAGTGCAGTGAGCAATGATCATGCGACTGCACTCTAGCCTTGGTGACAGGGTCAGACTCTGTCTCCAGAAATAAACAAACACATGCTTGTATCCCTATATACTACTTAAGTTTTGTCCAAATTTCTGAAGTTTGTATGAATGGAATCATACTACATAAAATCTTTTAGAACTTGTTTTTCTGCTGTTGATGCATGAACTAGTAGTTCATTCATTTTCAAAGGTGTAGAAAGGGCTGTTAGTAGGCTGGCACACATGAGTATGGGCTGGGGCTTGCTGTTTACGGGCAGCAGCCACACTGACTGCATGGTGTCTACACTGTACAGGTTGTTCATTAGTTTTAGTATCACCCCTGTCCTATAGTAATCCACTGTACAGATAAACCACATCTTATACTTTCTGCAATCCATGTTTTTTTCTCCAGTTTTCTTGTTTTGTTTTTTTCTTTTTTTGGTGCCATACAAAGTGCTCTGAACTATGCTGGACATGTGCTGGGTTGTAGGGTATACACATTTTCAATGTTATTAAAATCAGTTTTCTTTGAAACTATGGTCATGGCCCACTATAGTTTATAAAATTTCCTGGGTTGGTTCCAACATTTTTAATGAAAAAGAATAAATAAGTAAAGCAAAATAGCAGAGAACATTACCTTTAGTAGAGAACTGATAAAATCAGCTTCTAGATACTTTGGCTTAAATCATACACATGCATACATCATATGCATACACATGTGCCAGTAAGTGAATTTCTTTCCATTGGTCACAGTCAAAAAGCTCAGAACTGTCTTCCAGTTGCTTAATTCTTTCTCTGGCTATGTCTAATTTGCCATTAAACCTATTTGCTGATTTTTAAGTTCCAATTACATGTTTAATTTCTCCAAGAACTATTTCGTTTTTTTCAGATCTTTTTTGTCATTTTTATATTCACTTGCAATTTACTCACACTTTTAATCTTTCCATTTCTTTAAAAGTTATTTTACATTCTTTCTGACAACTATAATATCTGAGATTATTACACATCTAATTCTGTTATCTACTATTTTGGCTGGTTCTATCGATGATGGCTTGTTTACTTTGTTTTGTGATTCTTGACTGTCATTAAAAATTTCTTTAAACTTTTAAACTCTTAAAGGCTTGCCCTGAAGAAAGATTCCTCCAAAAAGGACCTGCACTGGCTTCTGCCTTGTGCTACTATAGTGGAACCACTCTGTAACTATACATTTGCCTTTTCTTTGGACCACCCATAGGTCTAAATTAGAACTGCAAACTTCCATGAATGCTGATTATTATTGGTTATAAAATATTAGGCAGTTTTTCTGAGATTTTCTGCGGACTGGGAGGTGGTCAAGGGAAAAGTTGTATTTCTAGTTCTACAATACACTATGAAAGTCGTCTTTAGGGGTCCCAGCTGTATGTGGAGACACTGTCTACGAAACTTTTTTCCCCAAAGCAGGCTCTGGGCTTTGTCTCTTGTCTCCAGCCAACAAGGGCACCAAGAAAATTCAAGCTCAATTGGACTCAGCAAGTGCTCTCCAACCATGTGTTCCCCTTATCTCTCTGATTTCTTGCTTTCACTTTCAGGCCAATGTTTGGTCTTTTATTTTCATGTTTTCTTGCCATTTAGAGATGCATCTTACATCATTTATCCAGCATTTTTATTTGTATTCATTTTTACTAGAGGAGTAATTCAGAGTATCTAGTCTCACATGCCATCAGAAACCAAAGTACACTGACATTCTAAACAGCCATTATACTGAGTTTGTGTTGAACTAAAACCATTATGTCTTTTTCATATGAACTATGTTGTTTCCTTATTCCTGCACTTGCATAACTACTATTTGTAATCTAAATGCAGAAATTCATATTCTGACCTATTCAACTTAGTCTGTATTTCAGGGATTGTTTTAAGCTATTAAAGAATTCTCAATCTCTCATTTAAAAATATTATTTACAACTTCGAACTTTTTCAATCACAAATTTAACATGCCTTCTATATTTTACTCTAAGTTGAAAAAGATGTGGAACACTGTATCATTCAGCATATAAATCATTTTAAGTTTCTAAAGAAAAAAAAAAGGATCCACCTGCAAAGTGGTACCACCAATTTCATACCCCAAAAATGTTTGTCTGAAAACGTGCCTTTTAAAAATTCATGTTATATTATCTTTACTTCAGTATCATTTAAGGACGATTATTAAGAAACATATCCTTGAAATAGGGATTGCTATGCCTCCCTCCCATACCACAAATTAAATTTGATACAGACCTAACAATAGGTTAAAGTTAACAGGGAGGATGGCTTTGAAAGCTGTAATACAGAAATAATCAATCATGTTTTTGATGGTGCTGACAAGTTAAAGCCCTGACAAGCAATAGTAAAGATCATTCAGGGAAGGCTGAGAGTCATTCTAAGGTTTAGCTTTTGCTTTGGTGATTCATTTTACAAGAAACAGCAAGGTCATTCAGCATACCTGCCTCATTCCACCTCTATGAGAAAGGGACCAGCAACTAAAAATCATATTAACATCATGCAGGGCGACCATACAATTTATCAGTGCATGGCAAATGCATCTGACAGCAATAACTTAAGCATACCCTGAGAATAACCCTGTATGGCAGAAGCACCTGAATATTCCAAGTTAGGGAATCCTGGAGTTGCCAACCAGGAGATTTGTTCTTTGTCTATGAGGAACATCAGAACCCCCAACCGCACAACCTCTGAGGTCTGGTGGAATGCAGGCCAGACAGAGGATCATGGCCCTTAGTTTTGGATTGAGGGAAGGTTACCATATGGAGACTGTTGAGCGGGCGGACACTAAGCAAAAATGCTATATAAACTGCATGCTTTTGGGGCTGGTTCTCCTACCCAGTCCACTGCCACTAGACTCTCTTCCTTGGATGTAGGCCCCCAATAAAACCCCACGTCATCTCGCTTGCTGGCTCTGGGTCTCTTCTTTGGCCTCAGGAATCTGGTACCATCCCTGGTGGAGTCAAAGGGGTTCAACACAACAATCGTCCAGGATGAAAGGTCCTGTTATTATGCCCAAACAACAGGAGTGAGCCAGAACCAACCCAGCAAACCAGGACGCATCCCACCCTGATCATACACTTCCGTCTTTTAATAAAGCAACTGCCTCAGTATACTTACTGCCCATAAAAAGTACCCACCCATTGCCTGTTTTCTACTGGACATCAATAGTTTTAGGATAATATGCTAATAATGCCCCTTAATCCCCCAAAATATGTTTAATATACTGTTAAAGGAGACAGGATGATGTACTTTTTCTTAAAAGTGTTTAAGAAACTTGTCTAAAACAATTCACTGAATTGAAATATCTCATTCCATGAATTTTTTAAAATTAGAGCGATTTTTAAATTATTCTTGCAATGAGACTCTCTCAACAGCCTTTCTGATATCCACATCCCTTCTGTGGCTTCACCTGCTCATAGCTGGCCAAAATCTCTTCTCATAGGACTCAGAACTTAGTACTACCCCCCAACTCACTCCCACCAGCTAACCAGAAGATACTGATACAACTGTAAAGCACAAATCCAGCTTCCATAAGTGTTTTGGTTGGCCAACATAGTGTTTTGATGCTTTTAAAGAATGGAAATCATCCCCAAAAATCTCAATCCCTGAAAAAAAAAAAACCCTGTGTTTGGAAGACGCAGTCTCTGGAAGTCCAGTGTTTGGTGAAGGCACAGAAATGATTATGGAGGAAGGGTCTTTCCTACTCCATGCAGAAAACATAGCAGTTACTGCATTTACTCTTTAATCTCTTTTTAAAATTAAAGATAATGACCATTTTGTTGTATATATGGCATTTATCTTAGAATAGTTTATGGCAAGAGTCATATTACCCAACTCTAAAGCAAATATACAATCAAGTTATGAGTATTACAGTATAATGGCCCACCTAGCCAAACAACAACAGAAAGTTCTCGTTTGTGGGTTAAGTACCTTGTTAAGATAAACCCACTGGAGACTTTTAAAGACAAGGTATATTTGCTTAAGTTGGTTTTTAACCATGGAGGTTGGTACTTAGAAAACCTGATGAAAGCAGAAAGAAGTAACCCTTAAGGATAGGAGCTAGCTTCTCATGCCTAAATTTTCATAACTACTACTCTGAATTTTGTCACTGTGAACCTCTATTTAAGGGTCACCTCTTCCGAGAAACCTTTCCTGATGCCTCCCTTCCTCTTCCAACAGTAAAAGCTGGCAGCTGCCTTCCCTACCTGCTACATCCTTCACCCGCCCCAGCAACTGAAACACTCCCAGTACTGCTGATCCAGCTCCCCTACTGCACTTGTAAAAACTGCTCAAGAGTATTGTCTTTGTTTCCCCATCACTTACACGGCACCAAGAGGAACATGGGTACTCAACCTCTCTCCTCTACAGTGAAGCATCAAGCATGGAATGGTAGTTAAAACCAACAGTGGTGGAGCTGCCCTTGGCCTCGAATCCTAGCACTGCCCCACCTCTTCTTACCTATGTGAGTTTGGGCAAATTATTCTGTCTCAGTTTTTACAGAAGTAAAATGGGGAATAAAAAAGCACAGACTTTTATGGGGTTATTGTGAGACTTAAATGAGTTAATACATGTAAAGTCTTGGGACCTAGCGCATCACAGATACTCAAATATAGATTATAAATTACCTTTTTTTTTAATTCTTGAAGAAGAATTCTCCAATTCTTCGCAATCCTCAACTCAGTGCTAATCTGACTGTTCTTCAGAAAATCCTCAATGATTTCCTTGTTGCCAAAAGTCAAGCCCTTATCTACATGATTTGTATCTCAGCTTTGATACTGCTGGCCAATTATTTGTTCTTGAGGCTCTTTTCCCCTTTGTTTCTAGGGAGGGCACTAATCTCATTTTCTCTCTCTGGGCTTCTCTTCTTGCCTGGGGCCAGCTGCTAGAGCTCCCTACTGCTTGGTTCTCTCTTTAAACTGCCTGCTGCAGGACAAGCTTATCTACTAGTTGGTCTTCAAATACCAACAATGTGTCCAGTCTGTCTTAGGACTGATCATGTCGAATAAGTGACTGGAAGAATGATTGGGCTATATCACTATTTCCAGCCCAAGCTTCTTTTTGAGCTTCTAATCTTTATTGCTTACTGCCTTCTAGGTAATATCCATCTAGAAGTGAACATACTACCTTTTCTTTTTCTACTCCCTCAAATGTGCTACACTTAACTAGCATGAGGTACTGTGACTTCTTTCTCTCTCCAGATCTGGTATCCTATTAGTTATTAAATCCTACCTATTCTGACATCCGATAGTGGGCAAGAAACATCCTCTCTTCCCTATTACCAACGTGAGATCCTTTCATTAAGGTTTCCATGCTCTCGTTTTTATTACTGTGCTACCTTCTGATCTCTTGGCTTCTAGTGCTGCTGGAAGGGAAATAGGCACCTCATAAATAATGCCACCAGAATGACCAGCCTATAATGATCTGATCCCATCATGCCCCTGGTTAAAAAAAAAAAAAATTAACCTACATGTATGCATTTGAATACAATCTATTTACTAGCATATACTTAATGAGTGCCTCCCGTGCTGAATAAAGCCCTGAGTCCCAAAGAGTTCTAATAAGAAACTGTTCCTGTCTCTAAGGACCTAGTTTGGCAAAAGCTACTTTGTTGCTTATAAAGTGCACACGCACATGCTTCTGTCTAAAATCTAAAACACTCTGGACTGGAAATGAGATAAGCAATACTAATTATTAACATAGTTTTCTGTAGTACACATATAATTAACGTAATATCAAGAATTAATAAAGACAGGAAGGAGGGAAAGTGGAGGTTTGTGACTGCCACTGCAGGTGCTCTTCTTAGGCGCAGTTGGTCAGTCTAACTTCCAGAATATATAAGGGTGTTATATTTAGGCCCAGTCCTAGTCATTTAGGAGCTTAAAAATAACTTGATTTGACCTGAATTAACCAGTGTTCCAGATCGGCTTTCTGCATCAGAATCTCAGAAGCTTCTCCATACTCAGCTAGAATGTACTGTATGGTTTTTTTTAAAAATTGTGTTAGAAGGTTCATGTTTGTTTCCATGATAGGCCTGAACCCACTGTCATTAATAAAAAGTCATCAAAGAGAATTCGCTCAGCACAGATAAGCAAGTGGGTAGAAGGGCCAGGCCAAGGAGTGACCCTCTCAGCAACAGGGAGCCACTGAGACAGAGGATTTGAAGAGGAGTGTCGCAAGTCCTATGCCCCATGTTACCACTATGACTTTCCACTTCTACTCTTCAGTGACTGCTCTTTTGAAAGGTGGTACCATGACTTCCCAAGTGTCTCTCAGTGTCAATACCACCCGTCACTAGGAATTCCACAGACTATTTGGTGTCAGTGATCCTTAATGATAAAAACTAGGCCGGGCGCGGTGGCTCAAGCCTGTAATCCCAGCACTTTGGGAGGCCGAGATGGGCGGATCATGAGGTCAGGAGATCGAGACCATCCTGGCTAACACGGTGAAACCCCGTCTCTACTAAGAAATACAAAAAAAAAACTAGCCGGGCGAGGTGGCGGGTGCCTGTAGTCCCAGCTACTCGGGAGGCTGAGGCAGGAGAATGGCGTAAACCCGGGAGGCGGAGCTTGCAGTGAGCTCAGATCCGGCCACTGCACTCCAGCCTGGGCGACAGAGCGAGACTCCGTCTCAAAAAAAAAAACTAGTACCTTTGCCCTTACTGTAGCTGCCTCACAACCGTGTTGTTCTCAATGATAATTTTTCAAAGGCCAACTTGGTAACTGTTGGCAAAATCAAAGTATACTTGGTAAAGCAAGATTCTCAATTTTTTTTTTTTGCCTTACAAATATTTTAACTTGCATACTTAAGTTGGCAAATCCTATTGCCAGCTAAATTCACTAAATTAGTTACACTTAACTTTTTTAGCTTGCTGAATATCTGAAAAATGGAAAACAATTTTCCTGTTAAATACATGAGGTCAAGAACAAGAACTGCAATGATGTGGGTTATTTCCAGAAAAAAAAATCAAAATAATAATATAAATGAAAGGCTTAGTAGGAAGCTGGGTTGTTCCTTAAAGAGAAGAAAAATGAATAAGATGGTCACAGGCAAACTACCATAAAAGCCAGTTAGTTAATCTCTGTGTAATGGTCACGGTTATAGCCCATAATCTCAGCCATTTCAAAATACTTAAGTCACAGCCCAACAAGGATGAATCCATGTAAACTTCTCAGTGATGCCGTAAGGACTAAGGACGTGGCTGGCATGCATTCACTGGTAATAAGTCAGAATCAGTCAGGTGGAAGGCTGTGGTGTAATGACTTAATGGAAGGAAGCCTGAAACAAACAGGGTCATAATGACAATGTTGCTAATCTCATCTGCAGCTATTCTTTTAGGCTTTCTGAGCTTAATTTTCCTACCTATAAATTGCCAGACCTGATTATTTCCAATGACTGTTAAGAACCAAATTAGATAATGGACACGAAAGTGGCTGAAAGACTAAAATCGTGCTCTGTAAAAATGTAAGGTGAGGAGAACCAACAATGAGGGGATAAACTGTGAACCAGGGAAACATCTTAAAATTATAGACTAAATTCACAACTTCTGTGCAAAAACCAGGAGTCCCAGGCATGTGGTGTTAGGCTTTGGGAGTAACACACTGGGCTTGTTCTTAATGCACCAGGGGGAAGAGAGGCTGGAGAAACTTGTGTCACAGGTAGAGGGTCGTGACTACAAGCTGTCCAGGTTCTTGGCATTTTGAACAAAGAATTGGACAAAACGTCCAGCAAAGCAAAGAAAGAATAAAGCACAAAAGAACGAAGGCAGGGATTTACTGAAAACGAAAGTACACTCTGGGAGCAGACCCAAGCAGTGGCTCAATGGCCCAGATACAGATTCTTCTTGGGTCCAAATACCCACTAGAAGTTTCCCCTTGGCCACTTCATGCTCACCTCATGTAACTGAAGTGGTAGCCCACAATCAGTCTGATTGGTTGCAGAAAGCAGCCAACCAGAGGCTGAAGAGAAGTTACAAATGTCACACTCAAAGGAAAAAGCCACCAATCAGAGGCTAGGGTGAAGCTACAAAGTTATAGTTCTGTGCAAACCAAGACTCTGCTGGTGTGGACAGCAACCATTCCGACGCTGGAATGAAGTTACACAGTTGCAAAGGAAGACTCCACCTGCACTCACTATGATTTGTGGCAGACAGCCAATTTCCCATCCTCCAGACAGAAAAGGTCAAAGGGAGTAACCTCTGGTCCTTTTGTTACTTAAGCGGAGGGTTACGGTTCTCCTTTCAATTGAGTTCTAGGAAGTCGGTGTGATGTGTCTTCCTTTCAATTGAGTTCTAGGAAGTCGGTGTGATGGGTTTTCCTTTCATTTTAGTTCTAGGAAGTTGGCATGAAACAGCCTTAGGTTCCCTGCCTCCAGACCCTATTCTCCTGCCTCAGTGGCAGCCTGGGTGAGAAGAGGAGACCAAGAGACCTGTTCATAAAAGCCTACTGGCTTGGAATAAAGTCCAAAATTTCTCGGTACAGCATGTAAGACCCTCTACACCTGGTCCCAGTCACATTATGGGCCCATTTCTCTCTAGTCTCATCCCATGCTGAGTGACTCTAGACACTGTGCTGCCTCCCAAAGGTATTCTGCACATCCATGCTCCAGGGCCAGCTACCACCATGGTTTTCTGGCGGTGGTGGCCTCTCCCCAGAGCACCCCATCACCTCTCATCCACCTTTGTGCCACTGTCCCCAGGTATTATTTCTTCTGGTGCTTTGGTCCTTGATCAGTATGTACTACCTTCTAAATAGCTTTCTGTTTCTCCTTCCTCTTTCCTTTGCATTTATCTCTATTTCTAAAATAAGTCTTTTTAAAATTCAACTTTTGCTTTGTTAGATTGAAAGGGTTTTAAAAGGCAGAGGCCATTTCTTATCTTTGTAACACCAACCACTACAAGTATTGTTCCTTTAACTTAATTTACATAAATGTTTATAGAGTGAATATAAACACGGCAATCTCAATACACTCCACTGGAAGACACTGAGCAGTATGCTGAACCTAGGTTATTCTAAAGCAATCCCAACGTTCTCTAATCTAAAATCTGAGTATGTTGAAATCTTAATTCAGGACAAAGACAGGAAAAGCTGCTTCTCATAACCAAGCTTGCTACCAACGGAAAGCTAAGCAAACTCTAGTACAGCATGAATATCCTTTACCCTGGTGGGGTGGGTAATTATTCCTAACCTCAGCTCCAGCCACTCCCCCAGCCCACTGTGCACATCTAACTTTAATGATATCAAGACTACTTGTTCTCCGGCAGATCACATTTTCCCTTATATCCTGTGCCTTTGGACCTGTTGTCCTGTTTGTATGGAGTGTCCTCCCAGAAAAATGCCTTTCATCCTCAAGTCTTAGCTCAAACTGAACTTTCCTCTTTAACATTCCCTGATTTCTTCAGGCGGACTTAGGAAGATCTTTCCAGAAGCACTCACTCCCAACCCCACCCTGGGAACCCACATCTCTATTTTATCCATTATCACACTTCACAAACTATTTGTTTAAAGGCCCCTCTTTTAACAAAGTGTCTCAAAGATAAGATTGGTTCTTATTGTTTTTGCATAGCTAGCTTGCAAACATTCAACAGATACTGAATGAATGAATCAACGACGAATAAAGGCACCACCCAATCTACCAACATCAATTATCTACCAATAGCTACCCTACCCACACTGTGTTCAGGATTCAGTGCTCACTGGTCGGTATGTCTAGAAGAGGCAAACGCAGACTGCAGCACCAACAGTTTTCACCTACCTAAGCAATATTCCCACAGAAACAATACTACCATCAATGTATAGGTTTGCAAGCTGGCCCATCAAGCCCTGTTCAATTTGAAAAATCTAAAATAGTTAAAGCTGTATTGAGGGAAATTAAGATTTCTACTTATTCAGATTCTACATTAGGAAATGTTGGGATTACTTTAGAACTAACTTGGGCTTAGAGTATTTCTCTGTGTCTGCCAGCATAGTGCCATGACTAAAAATGAGAAGTATTTTAGTACAACTCCCTGTCTGTTTTGTAGACTCTCATGGACTAAAAAAAAAACCTAGCCGTCCCTTATAGGATAAACATCTTTGGAAAAACATGTTCCAATTCACTGTGGACTTCTGCATTGCTCACATTTAAAATCAGAGGTTTCCTTTAAACAGAATCTCCATTCTCTTTGCAGATTAGCCATGGCACTTCTCGCGTGTTGGCTGGGCTTTCCACCTCCCTCCCTCTTCTTTCTTTCACCTCCTCCACTTGTATGATCAGGAAAAATTAGTTAAATATTGGCCAAAATAAAACAATAATAAATAAATCTTCTAGGGAAAAAAATTACACTCCATTTACATTGCTCCAACCTCAGTGGGGGCCTCAACACTGCTGAGCCCTGCTCCTTTCTCTCTGGACCACCGAACTCGCAGAGACCTTAGCCACCACTTGCCCCAAACTTCTCTGTTTTGCTCAAACTCCCATCTCAATGCCATCTGTTTTCACTTCCAAATAACACCCTTCTCTCATCCCTCACTTCACAGAGAAATTTACGGCAGCCAGACACGGGTTGTCTTACTCCATTTGGGCTGCTCTAACAAAATGCTATAAACTGGGTAGCTTACCAATAACAGAAAATGGTATTTCTCACAGTTCTGGAGACTGGAAAGTCCATGATTATGGCACCAGTGGATCAGGCGTCTGGCAAGGGTCCACTTTTTGGTTCATGGATGGCACCTTCTCGCTGTGTCCTCACATGGTAGAAGGGAATAGCTAGTTCTCTTTTATAAGGGCACTAATTCCATTCATGAAAGCTCTACCTCCAAGAGCTAATCATCTTCCAAAGGCCCCACCTCCAAATGCCATCACCTTGGAGGTGAGGATGTCAACATATGGACTTGAAGGAGACACAAACATTCAGACTATAGCAGGCTCCCTCTCTAATTTTTAAATAAAGGACCTCACTGTCTGGCAGTCTGTCTCACAAACTCAGTATCTCAAATTAAGCCTCATGGTCAGTTTATAAGGAAGATACATCACACCCAGCTGACAGATGGATGATGAGCAAACTGAGGATCAAAGGGATTAAATGATGTGTCCACAGTCCCATGACTACTAAGTGACAAACAGAACCTGGTTATCCTAACCCTCAGTTCACACTGCATGCACCACATCTGTTTCAGGATAGTCCCATTTTATCTTCTCATTCCCCCTTCATATGTCCCACAGTCTAGCCAAACTGGCCAAATGAACCTACCCAAGCATTTTAACAAATAAACTAGCCTTTGCTTCTTAAAAAAAAAAAAAAAAAAAAGCGATCTTTTTATGATTGCAGAATATTTGCTTATTCTGGGGAGACTGAAGAGGAAGGATCCCTTGAACCCAAGAGCTCAAGTTTGCAGTGAGCTATGATCTCGCCAACGCACTCCAGCCTGGGCAACAGAATGAGATCCTCTCTCAAAAAAAAAAAAAAAAAAAAAAAAAAAAAGAAAAAAAGAAAGTCATCCATAAAAAATAAAAAGAATGAACAATCTACAGTTATACACAATATGAATGAATCACACAACTTTGGGTGCCAGAAACCAAGACACCAAAGAGCACATGCTGTATGATTTCATTTATACGAGGAAAAAAACCAGTCAAAACTATGAGATGCCAATAGAAGTGAGGAACACAGGGCCTATGGAGATGCTGATAATGCTGTTATTCTCGATCTGTCCACTTGATGCATGGATTTGTTCTGTGTATGAAAATTCAATAAACTGTATGTGCATGTGCATATACATGTACACACAGATACAACATACTTGAAGTCAAAAATCAATGTTAATATGTTAATATTTTGGTATGTCTTCATTCTGGTGCTGTTTTTTCCTTTTGGTATTACTGTTTTTAAAAATACAAAAATTCTTATCACCTTGTATGTATAATTTTGTATTCTGTCATTTTTTCCTTATAAAAAAGTAAAGCACTTACCTAAAGTACTGTAAATTCTTCATAAATATTTTAATGGCTGTATAACAATCCATCTGGAGTCTGTACCATAATTTACTTAACCAGTGCCCTGATATCAACCATTAGATGTTTCTAATGTTTATTATTATAAATACTGCTGGAGTAAATGCCCTTACTATTTTAGTTTTTTAGCCACTCTCTCCTCTTACTCAGCTTTTTATGTTTATATTACATATTATAGCTTATATAATATTTATGTACTTACTGTATCCTTAATGGTTGATAATAAACTTCCCCAAATCACAGACCACTTCATTCTTCCTCATAACCTTATGTCAGTCTCCTGAATATGGTCAGGTACTTACTATTTGTTGAAGTGTTTTCGGAAGCCGAGTAAAACTTCCATTCCCATTAATCTAGATTTCAGTATCACCTAAGTCATCCATGTAATATGCATGATTAAGTCAGTCATATTCCAAATTATTCGTTTGGTCTTCACACCTAGTGTTTACTGGCAGTTTGGCATGGTCCTGATTTAGGGTATAAATTCACTCACCGACTAGCTGTGCTGGGCCCACGGATCCACTGAGAATCAGTGAGAGTCAGACAAGTGCCTGCCATTAAAGAGCTTACAGTCAGTGGATAACTAAATATGGATCCTGCTTTCCAGGAGACCCAAAGTCTAGCAGGGAAAGCAATACTAAACCAATCTGGACTTCTCACTCTCGTGATTGAAATCACAAGTGCTCAGATGGGAACAAATACCAATTCCAGAGCCAAACTCTGAAAACTTCTCCTGGGTGGTTACCTTCATGTTTGTTAGTCTGTGGATGAATGTGTCTGCCGTATTTACAATAAATTTTGAAGTGTTTTACAAACATTACTAATGCTATCGTATCTGCCAATGCAAAAGCACAGTACATTTTTAAAGTGCTAATAAAAAGAGACACACACCATAACAGAAACAAAAAGGAAGCTCATTGGAAACAGCTGAGAGTGGTGAAAAAATATTTTTCTTCTTCTGTGTTTTTTTTTTTTCCATATGAAATGAAAACTAGGAAGATTCCTGGAGGGCAAAGGATGAAATACAAGCATTAGTGACTGACCAGAACACAGAAAAGAGATCATCAGAAGTTTTTCCATTCTGAAAGTGCAACAGGATGATCAGTGCCAAAGGTGGGAACTTGGCCCAATGTTAGTTCAGGAGGCCAGAAAATTGTTCCACAACAGAAAGGCTGTGCATAACCAAGGTT
Organism: Macaca thibetana thibetana; assembly: GCF_024542745.1. Taxonomy (NCBI): domain Eukaryota; kingdom Metazoa; phylum Chordata; class Mammalia; order Primates; family Cercopithecidae; genus Macaca; species Macaca thibetana. The sequence continues at coordinate 26,083,071 of NC_065588.1, read as the reverse complement.
CCTTACAATTCAAGAGGTAAGGAGTGAACCTGGAGATCAAGGGCTACTGAGGGGCTCCCCAGAGTCCCACGAAAATCATTAAGAAGCCATGTGCTTGCAGAGATTTTTAATGCAGACAAAGCTGCTCCATTTTAGAAAAAGATACCCCTAGAACATCCAGCAGCAAGGACATAATCAGTTATAATGCTTCAAAGAATCAACTTGCGTTCCTTGAACTGCATCAAGGACCATAAGCTCAAAGACCTCTTAGTCACTTGAAACTCATGAAGAAATGAGCTTAAGAAGAGCCTCTCAGAAGCTTAGTTGTTTGAAGTAGAGGGCTTCTAAAATTACAGCAAAGGAATAAGAACTATGTATGCATATGATATAGAAAAAAGGCACGGTCACCTCCTAAGGGAGTGAGATCCTCCTTCAGGAGAAAGGGACAGCCAGGCTGGTTTTAGTGTTGTCAAGTGCTCTGGCAGGCAAAAAAGACAATGAACCATTTCTTCATGTCATCAAATAGCATGTTCAGATTTTTCAGCATCAATGCATGGGAAGTCTTATTAATGTAGTCCTGCTGACACCTGGTGCTCAGTGCCTGAGAACGGTCAAGGGATGGGAGGGCAGACAAGCAGTAAGGCAGGGCAGCCACCTGGCCAGCCCAGGGTGTGAGACCAGAGCCAGATGTCCGAAGTCCTGTGTATCATAACAGAGTCTGAACTCAATCCTGTGGGCACTGAGAGTTGGGCTTTTAGCAGGTCAGTGACCCAGTGAGATTTCTGTGTCCAAGAGCTCATCTGGCAACATGGAGGATGGGTTTCAGGCGGGGAGACCAGTTAAGAGGAAACAATCTAAATGAGAGATGTTAAATTAGGGTAGTGAATGATGGAAGATGGAGAAAATTTCCTCAGCTGTCCAGGAAGTAAAATCAGAACTAGATGAATTAGTCAAGGCGAGGTGGCACAGGAAAGACAATAATAAGAGTAAGATGAATGATGGTCCCACAAATCCTGGCAGGAAATCAAGGAGGAAGTTAGGTGACACACTGATCCCAAGAAACTGACATAGTTCAGTGGGCAGGGGCCCGGAAATCAGGGCACAGAGCACTGCAGGAGCACAGATTTGGACATTCGGCACCATAAAGGTTGGAGTAAAAACAATGAAGGCGGGTGATGAGTGAGATCACTCATAACAGAAATTCTTACATTCTTAGGATGTGAACTCCTTTCAGAAGTTGATGAAAAATTCTGCAACCTCTCACAAAAAAAAAAAAAAAAAAAGCGGGATGGTGTGGGAAGAAAGAGAGTTTAAAAGCATATGAACATTTTGAAAAAACATATTAGGGAGCTCGTGGCTTTCCCTGCTGCCCACACGGGGACTACAGCTTAAGAAATCTTAAGGAGGCAGGTGAGCAAGGGAGACAGGAGGTGAGTGGGGGTCAGGGGAAATAAAGGTCTAAAGCAGCATTTCTCATCCAGGATGCCACTGGCACAATGCGAGGAAATCTTCACCAGATAGGATGCTGAGTACCCCTGGCATAGCCCCAGGCCACTAAATACCAGATATACCCATATCTTCAGTCTGCAACAACCAAAACATGTCCCCACATATGCCAGAATGGCACCACCCCACTGGAGAACCCCTGTTCAAGAGGGAGCAGACAAGGCAGCAAAGAAAACTTGGAAAGTTCCAGGATGGAAAGAAAAGCAGATCCAATCCTCCAGCCACCCCTCCAAAATATACCCAGGATGTGACCCTTCTCACTTCCCCACCTCCACCATCAGCAAATTAGCCATCCCTTGCAGGGATTGTTGCAATTATCTCCTAACTGGTCTTTCTACTTCTAGCCTTACTTCCCCTTAGCAAACACTTTCCATATAACAGCAGAGTGAGCCTTTTCAATTTTACTAATTCTATTTAACAAACACTTTTATAATACTATCTGCCATGCTCTGTTCTTTACTAATATTAACTCATCTAATCTTTACAACACTATGAGACAAGTATCATTGCTATCTCCATTTTACCGATAAGGCACAGAGAAGTTACGGAACTAATCCATGATCCTACAGCCAGCACGTAGAGGGTTGGGTTTTTACCACAGAAGCCAGCTCCGGAGTCTGTGCTCCTGCCTGCTACCCAGGCTGCACTCCAGTTTATTCATTCCTCTATTCAAGACTCTCAACTGTCTTCTCACTCAGAGTCAAAACCAAGATCCTTGTCATAGCCAATAAGGTCCGAGTTACAGGGACCCCCATTACCTGCTCTGCCTCATCTCCAGCCCTTTGCTCCCTCCAGCCTTACCCACCTGGCGGCTGGGATGTGCGCACACGTGCAAGCACTGGCTCCAGGGCCTCTGCACTGTGCCCTCTATCCAGAGCGTTCTTCCTGCAGACAGCTAGAGAGCTGGCTCCTTCATTTCATTAAGGTCTCTACTCTAATGTGCTCATATTAGCAAGGGCTTCCTATCCATCCAATATCAAACAACACCTCTACTCCCACCCCTAGCATTTTCAATCCCCCCATCTTACTTTTTTCTCTAAAGCATTTATCATCACATAAAGTGAAAATACTTGTTCATTTATTATCTCTCTCCCCCTAGTAGAGAGTGCTCTCCATGCAAACAGGAGCTTTGTGTGTTTTACTCTCTGCTATATCCTCATTCATGGAAGGGAGTGCAGTTCGGCTTTGAATGAACAACTAAAAGAATTAACAAAGAGGCAGGGTGTGGTGGCTTATGCCTGTAATCCTAGCACTTTGGGAGGCTGAGGTGGGCGGATTACCTGAGGTCAGGAGTTTGAGACCAGGCTGGCCAACATGGTAAAACCCCCATCTCTACTGAAAATACAAAAATTAGATGGGCGTGGCGGCACATGCTTATAATCCCAGCTACTCAGGAGGCTGAGGCAGGAGAATTGCTTGAGCCGGAGGCGGAGGTTGCAGTGAGCCGAGATCGTGCCACTGCACTCCAACCTGGCCGATAGAGCAAGACTGATTCAAAATAAATAAATAAATAAATAAAAAATAATGAACAAAGTAAGAGTGATGCCAAGGAAGCAACGTTTCAAGATGAAGGGAGATAGCCCAACAGTGTAAACATGCTGCAAACAACTTCAGTTATATTACGGCTGAAAAGTTTCCACTGGTTTAGGCAATTAAAATATGGATGCCTGTGGCATGAAATGTTTCTAAGAAATAGAACCTGGCTGGGGAGTGAGTTAGCAGGTGAAGTAGTAGCAGCAATAAGCACAGACAACCCCTGTAAGAAGCTGGCTGAGAAAGGAGACAGCTAGAAGCAGCACCAGGATCAATGGACTTGACATATTGTTTCCAGGCCCAGGGCAAGAAGTCAAGGAAAGGCGAGACTGAGTTCGGGAGAGAGAATGGATTACTGATAGAGAAGGGCCTGGAAGACAGCAGGCTACAGGGTGTGCATGGTGAGGAGCTCTTCTCCTACCCTTGCATGACTTAAACAGACGGGGTTGTCTCTAACTCCAGTTATCTTCAGAGCTACTTGCCTGGATAGACTGAAGAGGGGTCAGTGCCTGTCCTCGCCAGACAGCGGAGGTCTGTCCTGCCTCCCAGTTCAAACAAAATGATTATTCAGAGCTCATGGAGTTGGGTAAGGGGAAGGCACAAACTCTCCACTGAGGTATTTCATATCCATTTGTTTCTGTATGTGGATATACATAAACATCTCCTTTATTTCAAAACAACCCAGAGTGAAGAATCAGTGGCCCCATTTAGATATTACAAACTTGAGGCTTGGTAAGGCTCACAACTTCTTCAAGGTTACACCTGTGTAGCCAGGCTTTAATTTAAGTGGGCACTCTTTCCAAATCATGGCGTTACTCAATAGAATACAACAGGGGAAGAACACATAATCAAGACTAGAAAAATTAAAACTAAGTGAATGATCTAGGTTGGGAGGTTTTCAAAGAAAGAAAAGTAATATAATTATCAATAGGAAAGACTGAAAAAAAGTGTATTTGAGATCAGTCAAAAGGGGCAACGTATGTATGTACCATCATCACCAGATTTTATTATTGTAACAGAGAGCAAATAACAAAAAAAGAAAGGAAAAGAGGGAGAAGGAATGTCTGAGTAGGAAAGCCTTCCACAAAGGCTATTGTAAGGAAACTAGAAATGTGATTAAACGTGACAAAAACACATTATCAAGTACTGGCTTGGAGATAGTTACTTTTCCTTTAGTTGGTTATCCAGCTGTGACACAATACCAATACTGTGTGATACCGTGTGTATATCAACTGATATAATAAGAAAGGATGTAACAGACAACTGATTTTTGACAAGGGTGCAAAGGCAATTCAATAGAGAAAGAATAGTCTTTTCAACAGTGTTGGAACAACTGTATTTTCATATGTAGGAAATTAACTTCCATCCATAACTCACGCCATATAAGAAACACAAAATGCATCACAGATCTAAATCTAAAACATAAAACTTCTAGAAGAAAACATAGGAGAAAATCTTTATGACCTTAGGCTAGGCAAAGATTTCTTTTTTTTTTTTTTTTTTTTTTGAGACGGAGTCTCGCTCTGTCACCCAGGCTGCAGTGCAGTGGCCGGATCTCAGCTCACTGCAAGCTCCGCCTCCCGGGTTCACGCCATTCTCCTGCCTCAGCCTCCCGAGTAGCTGGGACTACAGGCGCCTGCCACCTCGCCCGGCTAGTTTTTTGTATTTTTTAGTAGAGACGGGGTTTCACCGTGTTAGCCAGGATGGTCTCGATCTCCTGACGTCGTGATCCACCCATCTCGGCCTCCCAAAGTGCTGGGATTACAGGCTTGAGCCACCGCGCCCCGCCCTAGGCAAAGATTTCTTAAATACCACACCAAAAGCCCAATCTATAAAAAACAAATTTGTAAGTTGAACCTCATCAAAATTAAAACCTTCTGCTTTTCAAAAGTCACTGTTAAGAAAAAGATGAAACACAAATGGAGAAATTCTTTGCAAAGCATATATTTGATGAAACACTTGTATTCAAAATATGTAAGAATTCTCAAAATTTAACAATAAGAAAACAGTCAACCCAATAAAAACACCAGCAAAAGACTAGGACACTTCACCAAACAAGATACAAATACAGCACAAAAAAACACATAAAAAGATACTTAACATCCGTAGTTATTAGAGAAATGGAAATTAAAACCACAATGATGGCTGGACACACGGCTCATGCCTGTGATCTCAACACTGGGAGGCCGAGGCGGGAAGACTGCTTGAGGCCAGAAGTTCAACACCAGCCTGGGCAACACAGCAAGACCTCATCTCTACAAAATAAAATATTTTAAAAAACAGCTGGGCATGGTGGCACATGCCTGTGGTCCTAGCTACTTAGCAGCTATGACTGTACTACTGTACTCCAGCCTGGGCAACAGAGCAAGACTGTAAAAATTCACAACAAAATACCACAAATGGCTAAAAAAGACCAACTATGCCAAGTGTTGACAAGGATGCAAAGGAAACAGCATGTTTACCTGCTGGTGGTAAGAATATAAAATGGTACAATCACTTGGGAAAACAGTTTGATAGTTTCTTAAAAAGCTAAGCACACAGCTACCATATGAGCCAGTCATTCCACTCCTGGGTACTTATCCAAGATAAATGAAAGTATAAGTCTATACAATACTTGTATGCAAGTATTCATAATAGCTTTATTTGTAATAGCCAAAAATTAGCAACAATTCTAATGTTCATCAAAAGGTAGATAAATGAGTTGTTGTATACTCACACAATGAAATACTACTCAGCAACGAAAAGGAATAAACTACTACTACATACATCAACATGAATGAATCTCCAAATAATTATTCTGAGTTTAAGAAACCTCAACAAAAAAAGTACATTGCTGCATAATTCCATTAATCTAAAATTCTAGAAAATTTGAACTACTCTATAGTGACAGACCAGTGGTTTAGAGGAAAGGGGAGAATGGAAGGAAAAGAAATTACAAAGGAGAATGAGAAAATTTGGGTTGGGCATGGTGGCTCTTGCCTGTAATCCCAGTACTTTGGGAGGCGAAGGTGGGCGGATCATTTGAGGTCGATAGATAAGCCTGGCCAACGTGGCAAAACCCAGTCTCTATTAAAAATGCAAAACTCAGCCAGCCATGGTGGCACAAGCCTGTAGTGCCAGCTACTTGGGAAGCTGGGCAGAACTGCCTGAACCTAGGAGGCAGTGGTTGAGTGAGCCAAGATCATGCCTCTATACTCTAGCCTGGGCAATAGAGCAAGACCCTGTCTCAAAAAAAAAAAAAAGGAAAGAAATTTGGGAGAGTGATGTGGGAATGATTTCATGTGTATACATAGATCAAATCTTGTAAAATTGTACAGTTAGGTATGTGCAGTTTACTGTGTGTCAATGATACCTCAACAAAGCTATTTAAGGCTGGGTGTGGTGGCTCATGCCTGCAATCCCAGCACTTTGGGAGGCCGAGGCGGGCATATCACGAGGTCAGGAGATCGCGACCATCCTGGCTAACATGGTGAAACCCCATCTCTACTAAAAATGTAAAAAATTAGCCAGTTGTGGTGGCGGGCGCCAGCAGTCCCAGCTACTCCGGAGGCTGAGGCAGGAGAATGGCATGAACCCGGGAGGCGGAGCTTGCAGTGAGCTGATATGTGCCACTGGACTCCAGCCTGGGAGACAGAGTGAGACTCTGTCTCAAAAAATCAATTAATCAATCAATAAAATAAAGCTGTTTTAAAAAAGAAATATAAGGGAAGGTAGTCATTATACACTAAAAAAGAAAAAATATAGCACAAATAAACTACTATAAGATATTCTGACATTTAACATATTAGAACTTTCTGTAGAAATGAACAAATTTTACCTTCAACATTACAAAACGTCTCTATTTGTCACTGGTATGTCTACAGTAGAGTTTCATAGATTATAAATCCATTCAAATATTTTAAGCAAAAATAAGGGTAAAACTTACTTTCTGCCCAATATCTATCCATTAAAGAAAACTCCAATTTCTTTTAAACATACATACTTGTATCTGGAAGAATAATTTAGTCTTAAGCAATTTTCCAATAGTAAAATTACTATAAGGATAAACATGATTTAGCACTCATGAGCCAATGATAGCTAACAACAGTGACAAAATATAACACCAGTGACAAAATATATTACCTACATAAAACCTGGTGGCAAACTATCACAGCTCTCCTCTTGTTATAACCTGCATTTACATCTGATTTCTTTTCAAAACAAAGAGTAAAACATATGTTAATGAGTAAGAAAATATGTTTCTACATACATAAAATTTGGACAGCCCTACAGTTCACTGTAATATCTTGTGATATATCTGAATGTGATTTTTTAAAAAACAAAAACAAAAACGCTTGCTAAGAATAGCCTTCCACATCCTATAGCAAGTCTGTGAAATAAATGGGTAATAAATATTATTGGTGTCAAAAAGCTCCAGGCAACTTTTTCAAGGTCACCCAAGTAACCAGTGGACATATATACATGATGGAAAAAAAAAATAACAAGGGTTCCCAACCATAACTTTCCTCTCCTCCACAGCGGCAGCTACTCGTGATGCGAATGTCCTGCAGGCACAGAGGCCTTGCACAAGGCAAATCACCTGGTGTACCCCTCTCAGGGCTTGCTCTCAACATTTTTAAAATCACGTCTAAATAAGCACCAAGGTAAGGGTCTGGCTTGCAGGGGCATCTCTCTCTTCTCATGCCTTCCTGGTTAGAAAATCAGGAGTGGGGAAATGTAGGAACAAAAGGAACAATTTTCTTTTGTGAAGCAAATGTATGGAAAGAAAGCCTAAGCTTCACTTTTCCAATTCTGACCAGATAAACTACTCACTCCTCCTCTAATAGAGCACCCAACAGGGGCTCAAAGATGCTGCTTTCATCCTCCTTGCTCTCCCAACCCAAGAGCACCCGGGCTTGGGAAACCTCAGGGTCCAGACCACTCAAATGATCACAGTTTGGGAACCCCCGAGGTGGACTGCAGAGGAGTATGTTCTGAAGGAGAATCAGCCCCAAAGTGCCCCCGCACACTCAGTGATCTATAAGATACAAAACTAGAAAGAACTAGAACTACACTCTAAGGGTGTGAGGAAATAATTTTTAAGGAATACTAAGGTCCTAAAAAACAAGTCAAGAGAAAAATGCAGAATTATGTAAGAAGTAGAGATTACAAACATCAATAACAGACATAAGTACTTCAGAGTTAGAGGACATCAAGCTAATATTTCGTAAAGAGCAACCACATGACAAAAATACTCAAAGCTGTAAGCCTTCCTCAGACTTGGAAGGTCATGAGACTTTTTTTGGCTAAAATAAGGAATGCTTTAATGACAGAGAAGAAAAGAACTTCCAGACTTCTAGGTGGCTCCCATTTAAAAACAAAAACAAAAACAAAACGAAACAAAAAAAACTCCTCCTCTCTCTTAAGTGTATGGTCCAGTGATGTCTAGTTACCATGCAAGTCACATCAACAGCTGGACAGCACTGAGCATCCTTAGAACTCTAACTCTTGTTTTTCTACTAAAGTTTTCCCAACCTTCCTTTGATGTCTGGCACCACCATCCAACAGCAGCTGACTAACGTGTTACCATGTGACGCTGTGTAAAATAGTAAGGCATAGTAAGATTTTTTTTCCTTTCAGTAAGCCTCTGCTGATTTAAAAAAAAAAAAAGGATAATTATTTTAATGACATATTTAGAAAAAGGATTATGTACAACAGAAAGTCACAAGGGTAACACTAATTAAAAGGTGTCTCAATTTATTACTGTGAATCTTTCACAGAGCCTACATGCATTTTTACCTGATATTTGCAAAGGTCATTTCATACTACACGTACAATCAGCAAAGAAGGAATACAGAAAACTGTGGGTCTGGCTTTTCTATAAAGAAAAACAAATTTAACAGTGATAAAGAAGGCAATCAAGATACAAATACAGAAGCCAGGCATGGTGGCACACACCTGTAGTCCCAGCTACTCAGGAGGCTGAGGCAGGAGGATCACTTGAGACCAGGAGTTAAAGACCAACTGGGCAACATAGTAAGACTCCATTTCAAAAAAGAGATAAAGATACAAATTGATATTACGATCTTACTCATATCAACATATTTATTGAGCACCTACTACATATACCAGGCACTGGTGAATAAACCAGGTATTATTAACTTCATATTAACCTCTAGGGCAAGAGGAGGACCCTAAGTGATCAAATAATATATAAATTGTGGTAAATATTCAGAAGGAAAAGTGATTATGTTATGAGGGAGAAAATAAAGGACCTCCAATTCACATGATGATAAGGGTGGCCTTGTCAGAGAAGACCTTTATGAGAAAGGATATTTGAGCTAGCACTCAAGGATGAGAAGTTACTCAAGGAGCTGATCCTAAATAGACCAACAGCATTGAGCCACAGCCCTGAGGCTAGCCTGCTGGAGAACTAGCCAAGATGACAGCAAGATATCCAAGTGGAGGTAGGGACCAAATCATGCAGGACCCTGAAGTAATGTCAAGGATTTGGTATCTTATCCCAAAAATAAATAAATGTGTTTCCTGAGAATCTTGACAACTTTAAGATAGCAAATGACTTTTTTTTTTTTTCTTTTTCAGGCTGCTGGTAGGAAAACAGACTGGAAGGGGTGCAGAGTGTGTGCAGGAGGCACTGCACCAAGGAAAGATAGTACAATACAGTGGCTTGCATTAGGATGGTGGAATAGTGGGGACTGAAAATCAGACCAGTTTGAAAGGGATTTTTGCAATAAAAATGGACAGCAGGACTTCATGATGGACTGGTTTGCTAGGGCTAACAGAAGAAAAGAGAGAGTGGAGCGAGCTACTCCTTGGATGGATGAGATGAAAAATGGAGGAGGAACAGTTTGAAAGTTTGAGTGACCAAGAGCTCAATTCTGAAGGAGTTTGAGATGTTGCCATTTATTGGCTGAAATGTGCCAGGCACATCTAATATATATTATATGTTCTACTCACCATAGCATCCCTTTCAGTAGTAGTATCCCCATTTTCCAGATATCCAACTGTAGATCACAGAGGCTGAAGTGGCATGGCCGAGCTCGCTCACCTCGGGAGTGACAAAGTCACATGTGCAACCCAAGTCTGGCTGGCAGTGGGGTAAACATTCTTTCCACTATACGGAATACTTGGAAACTCTCTCTATACTTTGAATTTTTAAGTCTATTTAGGGTTGGAGCAAGTTAGCACCAAAGAAGAGTAAATAAACGTTATATTATTTTTTAATCCATATCTTTAATTTATGATGCATGTATTTCTATCCAACTCCCATTCCCACTCCACTTTTACCTGCAAAGAGTTTTGTAATGTTTTGAACACTAGCACGATATCTAAGATCTTAATGTTTTATAATAAAGGAGCAAAGCCATTATGCCAGGAATTACCCATAAGAAAAGGGCAACAATATCCTGCAACAAACAATATTTTTACTTCCAAGTCATTATATACATCAACATAAAACAGATAATAAATGAGTCAGAAACCCTGAAGAACTAATCATTTCTCAAAATACAAGGCAGTCAGGTCAAAAACTGACGTAAGTCACCATGTACAGAAGCCTACAAGAGCCAAACACTGAAGACTCAGGTTAAAAGGTTGCAACTTTAAAAAATAAATAAAAGGCAAAACAAATTATACAACTATGTCGAATTTTAAATCTGTATTTCCCAAATATCTGAACCAAATGCCAAATTCAGGAAACACGCAACCTATAAACAACTTCAACACTCTCTGTTCTTTGTAATTGCTTTTTCCTGAAGCACACTGACACTTCTGCAAAGTGAAGTGCCTTTCCTGCCTGCACAGCCCCATGATTTGCTCCCTCTCAGGGCCCTCGAATGCACCCCTAAGCTACTAAAGCCCAGAAATAAGGTTTGATCAATAAACCTAGAAAGAACTCGATGTATTGCTGCCAATTGTGCCCATCACAGAAAGTACCACCTGGAGACTCTTGAGGAAAAAATGAGGAAGGGGGAGATTTTTGAAAGGTTTTATCATCTGTATAAATACAGCAGTATAGACACATCTGTATAAATACATCTGTATAGATACAACAAATGTATCTGTATAATACAACAAAGTATAACAAATTATAACAAATTGTACTTTGTTGTATTTGGTCCCTGAATAGAATCATCATCAAACATATGTTCAGTCTTCTTCAAGTGGGGGATGGTCATGTGTAATTTTATGGTTTGGGAAGAGTGCTTCATGGAGATAAAAAAAATTAAAAGTACCATTAGTATGCCCGCTAAAAGATAAAACTCACACAAACCACTTCCCCAAATGATAGTGCTGTCTCCTGCGTCCTGATTTTTGCGTCTACCCTGCACCTCTCCCTGCAGAGAGCTGGCTGGCATTCACTACCGCCTCACTCAGGCAAAGAACAGTATGTCGAAAACCCATTAAGAAAGCTTCTCATTTTCTGTTCCTTCATAACATGATGGCAACTCCTGGCAACTCCAAGATGAAAGGCAAAAAAGAAAATAAAAACTACCTGGGGCCCCCTACCAGAATGAGTGGTTAATCTAATGGAGAGAAAAGCAGAGATGCATACATATTTAAAAATGCTTCCTGGGGACAAAGCAGGTCTAATGAATTGCTGAGCCACAATCTACTGGAAAATCCATAAATGTTCGTCCCTGTTGTCACAGGGCTAGAGGAATTTTTTTTAATGCAATGCTTTAATGCTAACCTGACAGGGCTAACCTGACAGGTTTAAGTCATCTATGAAACGTGATTTGCATTCATTTCGCTTCTAACTCCCTAAAGATCAGGAACAATATTGACCCGCAATTATATATCCTACGTTGCACCGTTCAAGATGCCATTTGATGCTGGGAAAGTAGTGGTTTAGCAACACCAGGCGGCTCTATGATGCTAAAATAACAACCAACACTGGATTCCGAACCCAAGCACTTATCTTTTAAAACCCAGTGCCGCACCAGGACCCATATTCAAAGCTCGCGTCCCTTCAGGTTGAATCTTTCGGCTTTGTGCGATTTACCCTCTCAAACTTTCTAGTTTGCAAGACAGAATTACTTTGAACGTCCCCTCTTCTGGACTCCTCTCCCCAAAGGGACTGGCGGCAAAGGAGAATAGAATGCAGATGGTTAATAGTTCAAATGAAATTTAAAAACCTATAAAATAAGCGTTCACCAAACCGCCATCCCGCAAGCGAGCATCCGATTTCCATTCGAAGGAAAAAATATTTCAAAAACCAGACATAAAATTTCCTTCGCAAGAAAAGTGGCCTCTAAACTCTCTTGCCAAGGACACTGGGAGGAAGCAGAAAAGCAAAACCAAGCTCGTACTTTTCAGTCCGCGGCTTGTGTGCCGCGGGAAGAGGCGCAAAGGGTGACACACCAGGAAAGGTGAACGCAGCGGGAGCGGGAGCCCGCGGCGGGGCAGGGTGGGGGCGCAACGGACGAGGGACCCAAGGTGCGGAGAGAGGGGCAACCGCGCGGAGGGCAGCTCCGAGGCTGCAGGCAGCGCGGGCGGGGTCTCCGGCGCAGCCCGGATCGCCGCCGCAGAGTAAAGTTAATACTTACTCAGTTTCGCAACTGCGCCGCCCCCGCAGGCCGCCCGGCAGGGCCGGCCGGGGCGCTGGGGACGCGGCGGCACCCGGAGCTCCGCGGCCGCCCAGCGCCTGTCCCCGCGCCGCACTCCCCGGCGCGCCGCGCGCCGCGCGCCCCGCACCCCGCACCGGCGGGAGGCCCCGGGCCCCCGGCGCTTCCTCTCCGCGCACCTCCCGGCCCGCGCTAGGTGAGTGTGGACGCCACTGGCGGGGGTGCCGCGGTGCGCGAGCGCTCGGCCAGGGGCAGAGACGCCGCGGGAGCCGCCCCCAGTGCCACCGCCGCCGCGGGCGGGAAGGGCGAGGCTCGGCGAGGCTGGGCGAGGACCTGGGCGGCAGACGCTGAGCGGGGAGCGGCGCGGAGCGCCGGACGAACGCGGGCGTAGAAGTCGGCGGCCCGCTCGCTCCCGCGGCTGGTGCCTCTGGGCTGGGGGCCGGGCTGGGGGCCGGGCCGGGCCGGTCGGCCGGGCGGCTCCGCCCCTTCGCCGGGCCGCGGCTGAGCGCGCGAGAGGAGCGGCGCGGGGGCGCCCCCCTCAGCCCGGCGCTCGGGTTTCAGCTGCCGCTCCCCCGCGCCCCGCCCGCGCCTGGCCCGCTCGCCGGCGCCGGGAGAGACCTCGTAACGGAACTGGGACGCCAGCGCTGCATTGTGGGAGCTTTTAAAGCGGCGGGGAGCGCGGCGCGACCCTCGGGCCCACCGGGCCACGCTCGCCCGGCCCAAGACGCAGCCCCGCAGTCGCCTGGACCGCGACGCACCGTGGCCTGAGGACCCGAAAGCCGGGCGCGGGGAGATGACCGGTGGCTCGTGACTCTCCCACGGGTAAAATCTTACACAGCCTGGGGCTGAGACTTGTCAAACTGCCCTCTACGGTCACCCGGAAAGTAGGAGGCTTTTTCCGCAGAGAGAAAAAGATTTAAAAGAGCCCTTCCATCCCTCCTCCAAGGACCTTGGTTTGAATTGCTTTTCATCTGCAGTGGCTGTGATTCAGCGTCCCTCTTAGCACCAGGCAATGACAGAGGCGGGGGGGGGGGGGGGGGGGGGGGGAGGAAGGGGGGGCAGGGTAGTAGAAAAAAAAAGAAAGAAAGAAGGAAAGAAAGAGAAGACAGCAAATGAATCAAACGGACGTGAGTAACAAAAGTTTAGAAAGAGCTGGGCTGGGATTCAGAAAAACGCCTCATGCCCCCGCCCCGCTACACTCCCAACTCCTTTAAAAATAGCAGGTAATCAAGGAAGGAAACGGGTGCTTTCATATGGAAATACAGATGTGTATGTTGTTTTGCGTATTCTACTATTTTTTGTGTGTGACATGCAATTACTCAAGGCACTGGGCAGAATTCAGCCTTTGGATTTTGTGGTCACACACACCCCAACTCCGCAACAGCTATTTATTCGCAGGGCGATGGGGTGCGGATAGTTGATGACATACAAGAAAGCACTCCAATTAAAATGCCCTCCCCCCCCGCCTTTTAGTTTTCCAGACACTTGCTTTTTTTTTTCTTTTTTTAAACATTATTAAAACAAGAATATTAAACTTGAAGCAGAATTTGTTACGGCATATCTGACTCAGGAACTGATTTAAGGTTTGGGGTTTTTTGGCCGTTTGTTTCTTCCTCTTGTTTTTTGACCTTAAGTTAACTCCACACCTCATTAGTTCTTGGCCTGTAGGTGGACTGAGAAGAGAACCATGGTAAGACTTAAATTTGTCAAATCAACATTTGGAGAGGAGAAAGTTCGCTGTGATTCAAATGCAAAACCAAAGGGAATGTGATTTAAAAGTCAACCTGTAGGGCATGGATCCTCCCTTAACCCTACTAGACTCTTTTCAAAGGAGTTGCCTAGCCTTAAGGTGAATGTTTCCTAACCTCTCATTCCCTTCTCAGCCTTTCACTCCACTGAACAACATTAGCCATTGCTTAATTGCCAAATCTAATGGAAAAATTTAATTCCCATCTTGTGCCTTTTGTGGCATTTGCCAATGTTGACCTCTCCTTAGAACTTTCTGCCTTTCCACTGGGCACGGTGGCTCACGCCTATAATCCCAGCACCTTGGGAGGCCAAGGTGGGCAGATCACCTGAGGTTGGGAGTTCAAGACCAGCCTGACCAACATGGAGAAACCCCGTCTCTACTAAAAATACAAAATTAGCCGGGCATAGTGGCACATGCCTGCAATCGCAGCAACCTGGGAGACTGAGGCAGGAGAATCACTTGAACCTAGGAGGTGGAGGTTGCAGTGAACCAAGATCAAGTCATTGCACTCCAGCCTGGGCAACAAGAGTGAAACTCTGTCTCAAAAAAAAAAAAAAAAATTCCTCCTTTCTTTGGCTGTGGTAGTGATCCCTCTTTTGTGTACTTCTTGAAGCGGGGGTTAGTTATAGCAGGCAAGAGTGTGGTTATCGTTGGACCAGGATTCAGGATCTGACTGAGTAGCTGACTCTTAATCCAGTTTGTAGTGATCACCAGGAGGATCTGGACCTCAGTGTTATCACATCTAGAGGTGAGCAAGTTGACTGACTCCTGATAACCAACTCTTATATGATGAGCATTTAAATCAGGACAGAACTTCTTGATTGGATAACATACCCACTATTTAGGAAAAACCCTTCCTAAAAATCCAGGTACCTAGTGAGGTATCGTCACCTCCAGTCTTACTGGTGGCTGCCAAAGTCAGTGAATTTGCCTCCATCCAGTGCTGGAAAAATGCAGAAAAAATCTCCACCCTGCCTAGCCCGTTTGGTTAATGCATTCTTTCTTCAGAGTATCGTACAATTTGTTTTAAGCTTTTTAAGCTATAATCACATCCCTGTTAAGCCTTCCTGAGATCACACCAAATGTCCTTGATGGGAATTGTCAACAACCCTTACTTCTGGTTTCTAATGATATTCCAGGAAAGGAGCCTAACTAGAGTCAGTGAGTATTCATGCACTTCAAACCCTGTGACATAATAAGATTTGATTTTTAAGAAACAGCTTGAGAGGATGGATTCAGAAAAGAGGCAAATCCAAAGGGAGAGTCTAAACTGGAGAGCAGTGGGAATGAACAGGAGGAGGCTGTATGAGAGAGGAATTGGTCATCTTATAGACCTGGAGGTCAGAAATCTAAAATCAAAGTGTGGGTTGTGTTCCTTCTGGAGGATTGAGGGGAGAATTCATTTCTTTGCCCTTTTCAGCCTCTAGATGCCACCTGCATTCCTTGGCTTGTAGTCCCTTCCTCTATGTTCAAGGCCAACTGCATAACATCTTCCCCCCTTTCTTTGTAACCTCTGCTTCATGGTGATGGGAACATCTCTCTCTCTGATAGTAGGAATTGATTTAGATGCTTTTCTAGCCATGTGTATTATGAACTAAATGCAATTGAATTACTTATGGGAGGAGATGACAGGTGATCTCATTACTTGTCAAATCATCATTAGATAACTGACTTGACTGTTAAGATTTCTGAAGCCATGATCTATTACCTCAGCTAAATCTGTATCAATCTGGTGACCCATGTAACTGACACCAAGGTGTTAACACTTTAAGAAAACCTAGTTTATGTTTGCAGCTCCTGAGGATAAATCCCTTTATCTTGAAATACCTGGAAACCCCTTTTTAATGTCCAGTGGAATCATATTGCCAAGTTTGACAAATGTGTCTAGACCAGCATTTCCCAAACAACCCACCAGAGAACACCAGCCTGTAAGATGGTGATATCGTTTGGATGTTTTTCCCCTCCAAATTTCGTGTTGAAATGTGACCACCATGTTGGAGCTGGATCTAGTGGAAGGTGTTTGGGTGATGGGGGCAGATCTCTCATGTATGGCTATGTACCCTCCCTTCAGTAGTGAGTTCATGAAAGATCTGGATGTTTAAAAGATCTCTCTTTTGCTCCTGCTCTTGCCAAGTGATATGCCAGCTCCACCTTTGCCTTCCACTATGATTGGAAGCTCCCTGAGGCCTCACTAGGAGCAGATGCCCATCCCATGCTTCCTATACAGCCTACAGAACTGTGAGCCATAATAAACTATGAATTATAAATTGCCTTTTTAGCAATACAAATGGACCGGTACAGACGGGATGCTGGGAAGACAGTTGTTCCACCTTCGGTAAAGTCCATGGAACACAGTTGTTACTATATTCTAGGCCAGCCAAGATGCTTGTACTCAGAAAGGGGTGGTCTCAGGACCATAGGAAAGTAAAAAAATAAAAATAAGAAAATTAAAAAGGGATTGTCAATGAATCAGAATTAATCAAGGGCAAAGTCTTAGGAAGTTCCTTCATGAGGAAGTCTAGGGGGGGCTATGGAAATGAAAATTTTTAAATAAATAGGTATGTGGTGCTAGCAGGAATAAATTATGGACTTGTGAATATAACATAAGATTCTTTATTACCTGGTCTCACCCATCTTTCCACCTCTGCCCCCCTTCTTCCCCGACTCTGTGTTTCACCCATAATAAACTACTTACAGCTTCCTAATGTTAAATTTACCCTAAAGCTGCCTCCTTAAATATTTTAAGTTCAACCTAAAGGTTCTCCATACATAGTGAACTATAAACTAATGATTAAACAGATTGTAACCTACTCTTGTACCAGTCGCCAAGTTTCAGCCAATCAGAGGTGGCCAACTGTTCCAACCATGCTCAAATAAGGGAAATGTCATGGTGTAACCAATCCAGCTGTTTCTGTACCTCACTTCTGTTTTCTTAGGTCACTTTCCTTTTTCTGTCCATAAATTCTCTCCAACCACTCAGCAGCACTGGAGTCACTCCAAAGCTGTCCTGGTTCAGGGGTCTGTCTGATTCACAAGTCATTCTTTGTTCAGTTGAGCTCTGTTAAATTTAATTTGTCTAAAGTTTTCCTTTTAACAGATGGTGTCAGAAATGGACCCCAAAGTAGATCTCCCAGTGACCCCCCCAGGAGCACTGAGTGACCAAAAGAGGTATCTGCTGGGCCCGTCCTCTCGCAGTGTCCACTGCTTTTTTGCAGCAACTGGGGATTGTGGCTACATTCTCTCTCAGATTCTGAAGCTCCATACATTGCCATTTTCAGCTGTTCGAGCTTGCTTGAGCAAATTTTTTATCTTAGCTGAGTTTGGAAGTCGATAGACATTGGGCTGGGTCCAGGATTTGATTGGATCTGATAATTAACTGGCTTGGATCCAGTTAGATGCCTCGGGTATCTGACTGGGTCAGACAGATACCGCCAGTAAATATTTTAATAGCAATACTGCAGGGGTATGAACTCTGGCTTTAAGAAACTCACAAGGAATTTTATGTTCTATACCCTTTGTTTCTTTTTCTTGTGTGCTTCGGTCGGGAAAAATCATTAGTCAAGTTAATCAAGGGGATTTAAGAGCCAAATACAAGATTCAACATAAAAATGGAATCCTTGGGCTGGGCGTGGTGGCTCAGGCCTGTAATCCCAGGACTCTGGGAGGCTGAGGCGGGCGGATCACCTGACGTCAGGAGTTCCAGACCAGTCTGGCCAACATGGTGAAACCCCGTCTCTACTAGAAATACAAAAATTAGCCGGATGTGGTGGTAGGTACTTGTAATCCCAGCTACTTTGGAGGCTGAGGCAGGATAATCACTTGAATTCTGGAGGCAGAGGTTGCAGTGATCTGAGAGAGATTGCGCCACTGCACTCCAGCCTGGGCGAAAGAGCGAGACTCCATCTCATAAATAAATACATAAATAAAGGAATCCTTAATTTCTGAGGAACTGAGTACTCTACCTTCTGGCTACACCTACCTATACCTGTATGAGGGATAGGCCCTGGAAGCGGCAAACACAGGAATGGTGAAATCTTACTAAAGGTAATTTAAAGTTATGGTGGAACATCCCAAATGAACAACACTGCACTTTAGGAAGTGCATTGAAAAATGAAGTCTCCCAATTTAGTATCATCCAGGGATGGCTGTTGAAGTTCAGAAGCTTCTAAAAAGATTCCAATATTTTTACAGATTCTTTTAAAAGATTGTTTGTAAAAGGCAAATAAAAAGCTTAAGTGACTAATCAGAAAAATTAGGTGTTCTAACCTTTTGTCATTGTTACTATCTTGCCCTGAAAGGGAAAAGAAAGCTGGATAAAGTATTTATAGAAGACAGGGGACCTGTGGTGGCTCATGCCTGTAAGCCGAGGTGGAAAGATTGCTTGAGGCTAGAAGTTCAAGACAAGTTCAAGCAACATAGCAAGGCCCCATCTCTACAAAAAATGAAAATAAAATTAGCTGAGCATGATGGCTCATGCCTGTAGTTCTAACTTCTAGAGAGGCTGAGGCAGGAGGATTGCTTGAGTCAAGGAGTTCAAGATTACAATGAGCTATGGACACGTCGCTGGACTCCAGCCTGGATGACGGAGTGAGACTGTCTCAATAAAATGACAGAAAGGTAAGCCCTTAGGTAAAGTAAGCTTGCGTCTTTGTTAGAGCTATCCATGCTAAGTCCAGACAAAGAAAATGCTTTCTTTAGCCTGGTACGGTGGCTCACGCCTGTAATCCAGCACTTTTGGAGGCCAAGGCGGGCGGATCACAAGGTCAGCAGTTCGAGATGAGCCTGACCAACATGTTGAAACTCCGTCTCTACTAAAAATACAAAAATTAGCTGGGTGTGGTGGCCCGCGCCTGTAATCCCAGCTATTCAGGAGGCTAAGGCAAGAGAATCACTTGAACCCAGGAGGCAGAGATTGCAGTGAGCCAAGAATGCACCGCTGCACTCCAGCCTGGGCAATAGAGTGAGACTCCATCTCAAACAGAGAAAAAGAAAAAAGAAAAGAAAAGAAAATGCTTTCTTTACCCAGTTCAGTAATGAGCTCTGCCCCAAACTCGGTAATTTTAGCAAAGAAACAGTAGCTAAGTTAAGAAGACCGCCTATTAAACTAAGTTGGTCTCCAAAATATACCTTTCTGGCATTTAGCTGGCTACTTTGAAACCCTTTTGTAAATGAAATTTACATCTATAAAGGAAATCTGTTTGTAAGGGCATCTACACTGAGAAGAGGGAGGACTGGGTCACTAGAAACTCTTACCACTGATTTAACATAAATCTTACCATTGTTTAAGGTGCTTTTCCTTGCCATCTTGTCTTAACTGGGCCTTTACCTACACTTTTCTTCCTTGGTTTGGGGAACCAGTGGTACAGTATTTAGGCCTGAAATCTCAACTCTGTGCTTTTGAGATACAAATTTTTCACCATGTTCCACCTAAGAGCTTCCCTTTAGAAGTACAAATTTAGGATTGCCTAACAATTGCTTAGGGCAATGAATTAGGTAGTTGGAAGATTGATAGTCTAAATGAGGAAAAGAGACTATTTGAAAGCCAGCAAATGGGAATTGTTTATGAAAGTTAAAAGATCTGCTTCTGTCTTTATGTCTGTATGTCTATGTGTGTTAGTGTATTTGATAAGATTTGGTAACTAAAGACAGCATTTAAATGGTTAGCAAAATATAACAGGATTGAAACCACCTTTGCAAAATTATGACAGTAAGAAAAATCTGACATAGTTGACTCCATCTTGCTTCTGACCCCTAAACTGCCCTCGGTCATTTCATAGGCCAAGCTAACTTTCTGAAGAATTTAGTTTTTTTTTTTTTTTTTTTTTTTTTTTTTTTTGAGACGGAGTCTCGCTGTGTCGCCCAGGCTGGAGTGCAGTGGCCGGATCTCAGCTCACTGCAAGCTCTGCCTCCCGGGTTTTTACGCCATTCTCCTGCCTCAGCCTCCCGAGTAGCCGGGACTACAGGCGCCCGCCACCTCGCCCGGCTAGTTTTTTGTATTTTTTAGTAGAGACGGGGTTTCACCGTGTTAGCCAGGATGGTCTCGAACTCCTGACCTCGTGATCCGCCCGTCTCGGCCTCCCAAAGTGCTGGGATTACAGGCTTGAGCCACCGCGCCCGGCCTGAAGAATTTAGTTTTTAGTTTAACTTGAAACCAAGGATAATAGTCCCTCCCTAAAACTAATCCCCTCCTTGCTCTGGAACCAAAACCCACCTTTGTAAGACTAAGGAAAGGCCACAAGAATAGGATCATGGGAGGGCCTGAACTCTGCTAACATGTAGGCATAGTTTCTATAACCCCATACTGCTCAGGGATCTTGTGTCCAGAGGTTATAAGATTTGTGGCTTCCCTGATTGCTCCTACAGATAACATTCTACTGTAGAAACTAAGATGTGTTTTTTGAGATGTTTTACAGACTGACCCCACCCAGATCCGTAACTCATGACTCACCTGGTCCTATGGCCCCACCCAGAAGTATTATAGACTCAGGATGAGGACTGTTTTCCCAACCCCTATGATTTCATCTCCAACCAATCAGCAGTATCCATTCCCTAGGCCCCTGCACACCAAAATGTCCACAAAAAAACCCTAGGCTCCCAGCCTTCAGGGAGACTGATTTGAATCAGCTAACTCCAGTTCTCCTGTATGGGCTGGCCGCATGTCAGTTAAACTTTTTCTCTACTACAGTGCCATGGTTTCAATGAATTGGGTTTGTCTGGGCAGTGGGCAGAAAGAACCCATCAAGTAGTTACAGAAATAGCTTCCGAATTGTCAGTTAAATATAATTCAGGCATTTTTGCTTTAGTCTACTGGTCAGACGGATCTGTGCTGTCTCTGATAACATGTTTTAAGGTCACAAAACTGCTGATTCTGCTTTTTTTTTTTTTTTTAAGAGACAAAGTTTTCCTGTGTCACCTAGGCTGAGTGCAGTAGTGTGATCACATCTTACTGCAATCTTGAGCCTCCTGGGCTCAAGCAACCCTACCACCTCAGTTTCCCATGTAGCTGGAACCACAGGCATGTGCCACCACACTCAGTGCTATATATATAGAGGCATATATATATAGAGGCATATATATATAAGCATATATATAGAGGGGTGTGTGTGTGTGTATATATATGTGTGTGTGTGTATATATATATATATTTTTGTGTATGTGTGGAGACAGAGTCTCACTATGTTGCCCAGGCTGGTCTTGAGCTTGTGACCTCAAGAGAACTTCCCACCTCAGCCTCTTAGAGTGCTGGGATTACAGGCATGAGCCACCATTCCTGGCCTTGATTCTGTAATATTTTTAACACTTTTTTGATTTGCTCCCCCAAGCCTTGCATATATTTTATTGTGAGCTTGTCTTTGTTTTTTGTTTTGTTTTGTTTTTGAGACAGAGTCTCACTCTTATTGCCCAGGCTTGAGTGCACTGGAGTGATCTTGGCTCACTGTAACATACGCCTCCTGGGTTCAAGCAATTCTCCTGCCTCAGTCTCCTAAGCAGCTGGGATTACAAGCACGTTCCACCATGCCCACCTAATTTTTGTACTTTTAGTAGAAATGGGGTTTTGCCATGTTGGCCAGGCTGGTCTTGAACTCCTGACCTCAGGTGATCCGCCCACCTCGGCCTCCCAAAGTGCTGAGATTACAGGCATGAGCCACCATGCCCAGCCTGTGAGCTTGTCTTTGGTTTTGAGCTTCTGGAGTCTGGACAGGTGGCCATCGTAAGGCTTAGAGTCATGTCCTCACTGCCCAGACCAGCAACTTCGAAGCAGAGTCACGCCCAAGAGTCACCCCTTCTTCTTGGCCATCCTGGGAGTGATCAGATCCTCCAGGCATCTTCTTTAAATCTCTGTACTCTGTCCTGAGTTGTATACCTAGAGCGTAATTTCAGGACTCAGAATGGCCCAGCCGTCGTAGCTGTCCTAGGTACCATGTGAGTACTCAGAACCCAGGACTGCTACGGAAGACATTAGGGAATATACCTGTGTTAGTTTCTAAATTATTTTAAGTAATTTAAAATCTTAAAATTATGTTATATTACAATAAGTAATAGATGATTATGAGATAACTGAGTCATTTCTAAATAAGTTAAAATTCTGAAAGATTATTAAACATAAGTTTAATTTTATATATGTTGGCGTCTTATTTTTGTGTGGCATAGAAAAGTTATATTCAGATTTGTTAATAAACAAAAAATCGAGGAAACATCTTTCTAAAAAATTGTGAAATGATTTTCATCTATAAATACTTACAGGCCAGGTGTGGTGGCTCATACATGTAATCCCAGCACTTTGGGAAGCCGAGGCAGGTAAATCGCTTGAGCCCACGATTTCTTTTTTTGTTGTTTTTTTGGTTTTTTTTGAGACGGAGTCTCACTCTGTCACCCAGGCTGGAGTGCAGTGGCACGATCTTGGTCACTGCAAGCTCTGCCTCCCGGGTTCACGCCATTCTCCTGCCTCAGTCTCCCGAGTAGCTGGGACTACAGGCGCCCGCCACCATGCTCGGCTAATTTTTTTTTGTATTTTTAGTAGAGATGGGGTTTCACTGTGTTAGCCAGGATGGTCTCTATCTCCTGACCTTGTGATCCGCCTGCCTCGGCCTCCTAAAGTGCTGGGATTACAGGCTTGAGCCACCGCACCCGGCCAGAGCCCAGGATTTCAAGACCAGCCTAGGCATCATGGTAAAATCCCCTCTCTACAAAACTTACAGAAAATTAGTCAGGAGTGGTGCACATGCCTGTCCCAGCTACTCAGGAGGCTGAGGTTGGGGGATTGCTGGAGCCCAGGAGGTCAAGGCTGCAGCGAGCTGTGACTGCACTCCTGCATTCTAGCCTGGGCAATAGAATGAGACCCTGTCTCAAAAAATAAACCCAAAAACCTTACGTGAAACAGTTCAAAATTACTTACTTCCTTTTTTTTTTTTTTTTTTTTTTTTTTTTTGAGACGGAGTCTCGCTTTGTCGCCCAGGCTGGATCTCAGCTCACTGCAAGCTCCGCCTCCCGGGTTTATGCCATTCTCCTGCCTCAGCCTCCCGAGTAGCTGGGACTACAGGCGCCCACCACCTCGCCCGGCTAGTTTTTTGTATTTTTAGTAGAGACGGGGTTTCACCATATTAGCCAGGATGGTCTCGATCTCCTGACCTCGTGATCCGCCTGTCTCGGCCTCCCAAAGTGCTGGGATTACAGGCTTGAGCCACCGCACCCGGCCTAAAATTACTTACTTCCTAGGTTTTCACAAGAAATTAGGGTTAACAATTCTGCATATGGAGTTTATAAAGAAAAGCAAGATATGTTTTTGGTGAGGAAAGTGGTAAAGGCATAAAAAGGTGTGTGGCCAGGCTGCAGTGGTTCACTCCTGTAATCCTAGCACTCTGGGAGGCTGAGGCAGGTGAATCACCTGAGGTAAGGAGACAAGCCTGGCCAACATGGTGAAATGCCATCTCTACTAAAAATACAAAAATTAGTCGGGTGTGGTGGCGCAGGTGTGTAATTCCGGCTACTCAGGAAGCTGAGGCAGAAGAATCTCTTGAACCTGGAAGGCAGAGGTTGTAGTGAGCTGAAATGGCGCCACTGCACTCCAGCCTGGGGAACAGAGTGAAATTCCATCTCAGAAAAAATGTGTGTTGAAAAAACTTTGTGAAGTTACTTAAAGATTGTTTCAAATGAAAGGAATAAAAAAAGCATAGATAAAACTAAATATAGACAGTTGGAAAAATAGAAGAAAAAGTTTTGTCAGATTACAAAAGCTTTACGGAAATCTTGTGTGGTCAAAAGCTGACTGAGATTAAATGGATTTGTTTATAAGGTTTTATTAAAATTTACTTTAGTGTTTGTAATACGTTAATACAAAAGCAAAATTGGTTTTCTTTTGCGTAAGATTTTCATGTAGTATTAATAAGCGTTAGTAAAAGATTTTTGTTCACCTTTTACATAAACCATAAAAAGAGAGAGAAGAGACCAATTCTGCCTCTTGCTTTCTTTAGTAGGTCTTTTGGTTATTTAAACTGAGTCTCCCCTCTATCAAAGGATACAGGATTTTGCTTTTTAAAACCTTTCAATTATCACTTTGGCTAAATGAATGACTATTATTTTAAAGTGACCTGTGTTCCTATTTTGGTTAAGTGTTTTAAGCCTTTGATGTATTTGACAGGCTTTTCAAAATTCAACATCAAGTTCAAAATGAAGTCTTTTTGACCTCAAACCAACTTTGGGATGTTACAGAGGGCCCTTGCAGCATCCAAAAGAGAGATAATAAACAAGATTATTTGATATATTAAATTATATGGGAAGCATTGTCAAATAAGAAATGATGTTTAGCTTTCTTCGAGTTATATTTTTATGGATACATTATTTTGTATTCCAAAGTTATATGAGACTCCTAAAAATCTGGTATGTATTGCTGTATGTTGTTAGTCATAATTACAATTATGTTAAATTATCATAGGCTGGCCAGGGGCTCATGCTTGTAAACCCAGAACTTTGGGAGGCAAAGGCAGGAGGATTGCTTAAGCCCAGGAGTTTGAGATCAGCCTAGACAACATGGTGAGACCCCCATCTCTACAAAAAATTTTTTTAAAAGTTAACCAGGCATAGTGTTGCACATCTGTGTTCCCCGCTACTGGGGAGGCTGAGGTGAGAGGATCACTTGAGTCCAGGAAGTTGAGAGGTTGAGGCTGCAGTGAACTGTGATTGTGCCACTGCACTTTAGCCTGGACAACAGGGGGAGACCCTGTATCAAAAGAAAAAAAACCAACAACAAAAAACCAAAACATCGTAGGCCACAGAAATAAACAAACTTTCTTGTCAGTTATGACCATTTTAAGTCATTTCCACAGTCAGTTGCCTAATTTTGATGCATTTCTGCAAACTCTTTATAAGCAAGTAAAATCCTAGAGAATTGTGCCTTCAAAGAGATTCATGGAAAGGATGGAAAGAACTCTTGAATACATGTTTCTGATAGCTTTAGGATCATATCATTTGGACTGGGTAAGAATTCCTGGAACTCATGAAGAAACTGACTGATTTATAAAACTGTTAATCCAAGCAGGAAAAGAATTAATTGAATATCAAGGAAATACTCTGCCAGAGATTTTCATGCTAAATCAGTCAACACCGAAATCATTAAGATGTACAGTTTGAATGAACTCCATGATTCTAGTCAAATTTCCTTTGATGACCCATGTAATAAACAGTGCTAGACACCTGAATTGGAGAAACAGAATTGATACTTAAATCCAATGTTAATCATAGATTCATGGAAAGCCTAAATGGCTGCTTGGGACTTCCTGAGCCCTTAAAGCTTCCATTATTAAAGACTCTGCACTTTATGAGTTATCATTGAAGAGAGAAAATGATCCAAATTTAAAATACACATATTAGTGTGGTGAATGTTCTAAATTGTGAAAATGGTTTATGACCAACATTTGGTTTGTCATGCTCACAATCCTGGAAATACATTCAAAACTTCAGGTACATTTCTGCTACCTGATGGGCTCTTTGAATATATAGAGAGGGATTTCATTCAATTACCGTTTTCAGTGCATGTTTTTTTGGTTGTATAGAAGCTTTCCCATTCAAGGAGGCTGATGCTGTTATTACAGTAGATAAAATGTTAGTAGGAAATGTGTTTTCCCCCATGGGGCATTCCTGGAGAAATCTCTAGCAATAAAGGTACTTGTTTGATTGGACAAGTTGTAAAACAGTTAAATAAGGTTTTTTTAGGTACCATAGCATTAGGCAAAGCTAACTGAATTGACTGAATTGTCATAGTCAAACATACTGCAGATCTGCTTCCAATGGAAGACAACGAAATAGTTACTGGAAAGCCTGTACCCCTAATATTAGAACCTCATGTATCTTCTGCTCCTAAACTCTGATATGACTAAATGCTGTGAGGCTTCGATGCATTATGTTAATCTGTATTTTCACCAGGTAAAGGAAGCTTTTCCTGATCCACTAATTAAGGACAATCAAACCCTTAATGATCTAGAATCTGGAGGCTGTGTCTTCTGGAAATAGTGTCAGAGAAAGATTGCCCTTACTGCTGACATGCAGCAAAACTTTAGGACTTGGGTGAATTATGGGTCCATAATCTCACAACCCGGAGGGGCACCTCTAGACTCTTCGAACTGTATATCTGTTGGAGACTTTAAGGTAAAGCTGACCAGAGACGTTTTTCTCCAGAAGCAGTGAGCACCATAGTCATGGACAGCTTTCCCAAGATCACAAATCAAGACTTCTCTGCTGTCATGAGGCTCATACCTTGTAATTTTTTCTTGCTTATGCTTCTATGAACAATAGAATTGGAAAAGGGGTGATCCCACGTGCACTCATAGTGTATACAGTTATTTGTGGAGGATTTTGCTGCCAACCTTATACATGGGCAAACTTACGCCTTGATGGATGGAAGATAAAGGGCCAATATGGGTTAGAAATTTTAATGGTACCTTTGTTTCTCCATAATCATTCCGAAATAGAACACTAGTCCACTCTTGTTAACCTACATCATAGGTTGAAGAGAACATTGCCAAGAGGCCTTCATCCTTCCAGGTGGGCATCATTTGTTGGGTCTTTTTCCATGGTATGGAGAAAATGAGGCAATGATTAGAAATTGGTCCCTCAGCCGGGCACGGTGGCTCATGCCTGTAATCCCATCACTTTGGCAGGCCAAGGTGGGTGGATCACCTGAGGTCAGGAGTTTGAGACCAGCCTGACCAATATGGTGAAACCCCATCTCTACTAAAAATACAAAAATTAGCTGGGCGTGGTGGTGCACACTTGTAATCCCAACTACTCGGGAGGCTGAGACAGGAGAATTGCTTGAACCTGGGAGGTGGAGGTTGCAGTGAGCTGAGATCACCTGTCTGCATTCCAGGTTGGGCAACAGAGCAAGACTCTGTCAAAAAAAAAAAAAAAGAGAGAGAGAAAGGAAAGAAGAAGGAAGGAAGGAAGGAAGGAAGGAAGGAAGGGAGAGAGGAAGGGAGAAAGAGAGAAATTCATCCCTCATAATAGGCTCTATAGCAGATTCTACTGCAAACGCTATGGTTGCACAACAGGGACTTCTTTGAATTTGCTTGCTAAACTTGTGCTGGATAATAGAATTGCTCTAGGTTGCCTACTGGCTAAACAAGGAAGAATCTGTGTAGCTACTAACACGATTTGTTGCACATGGAGGAATACATCAGGTGTTATAGAAATTCAGTTGTAGAAGATTAGTGAACAGACTGCTTGTTTGAAATGAATAGACCCTTTATCTGGCTCATGCCCTATTTGATTTTAGTTGGTTTGGTTCATGAAGACCCTGGCTAAGGAGCATATTGTAAACTCTTGGTATTATCCTCTTGATAGGCAAAATAGTAATCTCCCTGGTATACTGTATTCTCTGAAAAGTTTTAAATGTTTGCATGCAGCCATCCATAAAATGTCAGATGGTCTCTCTTCTACTGGAATGACAGAAACTCTAAGAAGTGCATGATCATGAGGACACGTTGTGCGAGATAAGTACCTGAGAGTAGTGCTAAAGTCCTCAGTTTGGGTCACACTCTAACCTCAGTGAGAACCTGACTAAAAGGGGAGAATTATTCAACAAAATTATGTGAGGCCATTGTTTTGGACTGAGCTCATGTGTTAGACCCCAACAGGCCAGAACAAACCAAAATGGAGTCCCTCATGCTAAATGTAACATAATCAAATTGAAACTTAACAGAAGCAGATAAATCCCAAAACTGACTAGTTTTTTTTTTCTTCTGGAGACAACAGATTCCAATACAATAAGGAAGTCCCCTCTGCTCTAACCCTTACGAAAAAGTAACCTAAAGTTCTTGTTCCCACCTTATTAAACCTACAGTTCTGCTGTTTCCCAGTGGGATTTGAGAATGGTGACAGAGTGACATCAATGCCTGAAGTTTTGGGCAATTTCTAAAAAATTAAGAGGCTTACCAAAAGGGGGGAGTTGTTAAATTAAGTTTAGCCTAAAACTGCATCTTTGCATAGTTTAAGTTCAGCCCCAGGATTTCTCCATATATACTGAACTGTAACCTAACCATATTCTGGATCATTTTGCTTTGTAGTAAAATGATGAAAGAAAGATTATGGTCTTAATTTTTTTTTTTTTTTTTTTTGAGACGGAGTCTCGCTCTGTCGCCCAGGCTGGAGTGCAGTGGCGCGATCTCGGCTCACTGCAAGCTCCGCCTCCCGGGTTCACGCCATTCTCCTGCCTCAGCCTCCGGAGTAGCTGGGACTACAGGCGCCCACAAAGCGCCCGGCTAATTTTTTGTATTTTTAGTAGAGACGGGGTTTCACCGTGGTCTCGATCTCCTGACCTTGTGATCCGCCCGCCTCGGCCTCCCAAAGTGCTGGGATTACAGGCGTGAGCCACCGCGCCCGGCCTTTTTTTTTTTTTTTTTAATTAGAGAAGGGTTATGTGATATTAAACAGGAAATCATAGAAACTTTTAAGGTCTATGGCAGGAAGAATTTGGAGTAGTATTGATTAGGGGAACTATTACAATAATAATTTATATATATTTGCCTTCATATAATTTTCTTCCTATTTTTGAGAAGAAAATAATGTATATTTTCTCCTGTTTAATTGGGTTTTTTTGTTTGTTTTATTTTTTGAGACAGAGTTTCACTCTTGTTGCCCAGGCTGGAGTCCAGTGGTGCAATCTTGGCTCACTGCAGCCTCCGCCTCCCAAGTTCAAGTGAGATTCTCCTGCCTCAGCCTCCAGAGTAGCTGGGATTACAGGCACCCACCACCACGCCTGGCTAATTTTGTGTTTTTAGTAGAGACAGGTTTTCACCATGATGGCCAGGCTGGTCTGAAATTCCTGACCTCAGGTCATCCACCTGCCTTGGCCTCCAAAAGTGCTGGGATTACAGGTGTGAGCCACTGTGCCCAGCCTCTCCTGTTTAATTGTATTCATTCTAATGTTTACTCACTTCTTTTATTTGTAAAATAGGGTTACTTGGAGTTCTTCAGCCTATCTTACCAGTTAGCCACTATTACTAACAATTTGGATGGAAAAAGAAAAATCATATCACCTCTCCCCTTCATTGTATGTATGTGTTAACTAAGTAAATATAGTATTCTTTCCCATTTCTAATGAAAATTTTGTTTATGTACTGAAACACTGCAAACGTCTATAAATATTGTGATTTATTTGACCAACACAAAGGATCTTTTTAGAAACAGCAAACAGTTCTCAGATCTATAGGAATTATTCATTTAATGATAGTTTCTTCTTAAAAAAAGAAAATAGTGTTTAGTTACCAAATCATAAACAACCTAAACAACCCCTTAAAAGACACTCAAATAATCTCATGGGTCAGGAGGGTGATGATCAGTATATTTGGTTAATAAAATGTAGCATAGAAAGCCTAAACCATAAATGGAAAATATAACAGGTTATACCAAAGAGAATACATTGAAATACATTAAGAAATCGGATTTAAACTATGATTGGATCCTTCTTTAGGTGGAAGTTATTTGAGAGGATAATTCCATGAAAATTAAAAAGTCGTGATTCTTTCATTGTAGGCTAGAAGAATGGATTTAGTCAACTGAGATTAAGTGTAGGGGACTCTACAAGAACCTATACAAGGATAAGAATATTGGAGGAAAAACAGTGGATGAGATACCAGATGTTATGGCATTCCATCTTTGTAAATACATGCAATAAAATCTGGTCTATCTGGCTTTCTTTCAACCTGAATGCCACTCACCGATATCACTGCATTTCTGCAGTACTGTAATTGAGGTTTATAATGATGACCCTGACATGACTTGTGAATCAGAGTAGAAGATTAAATTATGTTCTGCTTTTCATTCATGTATTTAATTATATTTATATTAGTTGCAAACAGGCAATCTGATCTGTTTTAAAACCCTGCTAGATTAATCAGAGCCTCTTTATCAGGCACCCAACCATCCTTGATAGCAGAGTTTATAGTTCATGGGAGAAAACAAAAAAACCAAATAAACCACACAGGAACTGATTTTAAAATGTGACATCTGTACTATCATAGCAAGAATAATTATTATAAGATAATTTGGAATCATCCAGCCACATTTTAAATAACTATAACAAATGTGTTAGTTAATAATAAATGCTATGTAACTACTTCTTTTTAATAAGTGTACTTCATATTCTGTAGTGAGAAAAAATGTACCTTAGACTGAATAAATAAATCTTAATCTCGGATCTGATAGAATGTGGTTAGTGTCAACAAGAGAACAGATATTAGGCATATTTTCAGTTGAGTTGGTTTGTATGTAAAAGTTTGGTTTGAGGGTCCCATCAAGTTGCTTCTCATCTCACCTTTGGTTTACCCAGAGATGACTGTGGTGACAAAAAAGGTGCTCTAATAAACGTGAATAAGCCTGTGTTGTAGGTCAGATTCTCTGCAAGAGGAGCCTGAGACAGGGATTCTTGTGTGAATGTCTTATTGAGAATGGTCTCTCAGGAGAGGGGAATGTGGAGGTAGCATGGAGAAAGAGGATAAAGCTAAAAAGAAAGGCATGGCCCCAGCTGGAGACTGGCTTTGGTCCGATCCTGTAGGGAACCTGCTATAGTTTGGATGTTTGTCCTCCCAAACCTCAAGTTGAAATTTGATCCCCAATGTTGGAAGTGAGGCCTAATGGACAATATTTGGGCCATGGGATAGATCTCTCATGAACAGATTAATGCCCTCCCTGGGTAGTGGGAAGGAGTGAGTTCTTCCTCTGTTAGTACCTGAGAGAGCTGATTGTTAAAAAGAGCCTGATGCTCTCCACCGCTTTATCCCTTCCCCACTGCTGACTTCCTCTCTCACATGTGATCTCTGTACACATGGGCTCCTCTTCACCTTTGGCCATGAGTGGAAGCAGCCTGAGGTCCTAACCAGCAGCAGATGCTGGTGCAATGCTTCTTGTACAGTTTGCAGAACCATGAGCCAAATAAACCTCTTTATAAATTACCCCGCCTTGGGCATTCCTTTATAGCAACACAAAACATTCTTTGTAAATTCTTTATAAATTACCCATTCTTTATAAATTACGCAGCTTTGAGCATTCCTTTATAGCAACACAAAACAGACTAAGACAGAACCCTAGAGCAAGAGTGGCACCATAGAGTTGGTCGCCTTGAGGCCTTTTGTACCCCCACTGTCAGTAACTCACTGGCTGTGGGTCAGTGATATCCACCAGGGAAGGAACTTCTGTTCTCCGAAAGGCAAGGGTAACCTTCCAAGAGCAACTAACACAGCAGCTACGGATGTTCACCAGCCCAAGAAGGGGATCTGGGCAGGACACCACTTATTCACTACACATGGGAACACTCTCATATATGGGTTACAGCTGCAGACCAACCCCTAATAATCCTATAACAAGCAAAGCATACTATGGAAAGTACTGCAGCAGCCAAACAGGGCTTAGGAACCCTGTCTCCGCTCACCCACCCTTTGTGCCAAGGAATGGCAGCTGGTGGTGGCTTCTGGGACTGAGAAAAGGTGCCCAATAGGGGAAGAACTGAGGATGTTAGGAAAATTTAGGATAGGTCTAGACAGCCTGGGATAGGACAAGAGGAGCCTTGGGTTAAGGCTTATGTCTAAGGCCTACTTACCAATCTCCTTTCTTGTCTCCCATTAGCCCTAGAAATATGCTTGCCTGCTTATCTTTCCTCTGCCAATACCTTTTGCTGCCCACTAGGATTGCTATCTTCCCTAGCCTCCTCTGCAGTGACCTCTGTCTCTCTTCAGACAGTTTTTCCACCCACTCTTCATGTAACAACATTCAACTTCAGTTTCCCTGACATTTTCTAGTAGTTTGACAGTTACATAATATGGGGAGGGGGAACAGAGTAGACATCCTTCCCATGCTATTCCCCTTCTTAAATTAATTTTTTAAATTTATTTTATTTTTAAATTTTTATTTATTTTGAGACTGAGTTATGAGACTGGCTAATTTTTGTATTTTTGGTAGAGAAGGGGTTTTGTCATGTTGCTCAGGCTAGTCTTGAATTCCTGGCATAAAGCAATCTACTTGCCTCGGCCTCCCAAAGTGCTGGGATTACAGGCATGAGCTATCACGCCTGGCCCTTCTTCCTAAATTTAGCTTGATGAGCTATACCCAACAAGGGTACTTCTGATGGTTTTTTGGGAAAAACAAAGACCATGTAGTTGATTCACCTGAATTTTACGGGAGTGCCTAGAGGCTGTCCTGGGAGGTGCTGGATGAAGGCTTCAGGTGCAGTGAGGAGTGGAGGAGGTGGACAGGAAGGGCCCCCCTCAGGCCCTTCACCAGCCCCAGACCGGCTGAAGACACCATTTCAGACATGGACAACAGAATGGGTGGGGGTGGGGCAAGAGTGGCAAGACATTGGCTACTGTGGGCTCTGAAGGAACAGAGGAAAATCATTTTTTTTTCCTTTGTTTTTTTTTTTCCCTCTGGGAAAGGAAAAGAAATTCCCTTTACTCCAAGGCTAGGGTAGAATTAAATGACTCTAAGTTAAACTACTGATATAGAAATGAGAAATACTACCACTTTGGCTGGAATCAGAGCATCTGATACTGTAATCAGCTAAGCAAGGGACCTGGGGTGGCCCCCAGCAACACAGTCTGCATGGGCACCATGTGGCATGGTGGAAGGCAGGGGGTAAGCTAGTTAAGACATTTACGGTGTCTAGCCGGGCGAGGTGGCGGGCGCCTGTAGTCCCAGCTACTCGGGAGGCTGAGGCAGGAGAATAGCGTGAACCCGGGAGGCAGAGCTTGCAGCGAGCTGAGATCCAGCTACTGCACTCCAGCCTGGGTGACAGAGCAAGACTCCGTCTCAAAAGAAAAAAAAAGACATTTACGGTGTCATCATCTTGGAAGGTGTCACCACCTTCCAAGAGAGCTTTCCCTTCCTGTTGCTCTTCAGTCTCTGCAGAGAGCCCAGCCTTCCTGACCTGTATGGGGAGTGAGACCACTGATTTATAAAAAGGACTCTTAAGACCCTTTTCTGGAGAGATTGGAAAGATACCAAGACAGATCTTAGTTCAAACTTGGCTCTGCTTCTTTCTACCCAAGTGATCATGAGCGAGTTGTTTAAGTTCTCTGGTCTTAATTTTCTGCCCACCTTTTATTTTTCACTAATAAAGAGAAGAGGTTTAATTGGCTTGTCACAGTCCCGCAGGCTATACAGGAAATGTGGCGCCGGCATCTGCTTAGCGTCTCATGAGAGCCTCAGGAAGCTTCCAATCCTGGCGGAAGGAAAGGGGAACCAGCCATCACATGGTACGAGTGTAAGAAAGAGAGGGAGAGGAACGGGGAGAGAGGAGGAAGAGAGAAAGAGGGAGAGAGAATGGCCTTAACTTTCTTATCTGCAAAAACAGAAGGGGATGGCAGGAAGGGGAAGATAATATTAGTGGCACACACAGAGTTATTGTGAGGATCAACTAGAATGTGTGTAAAGTATAGTGCTGGGTACATAAGTATTGTTATAACATCCTAATCATAATAACTGTTATTATCTGTGGGCTCTAAGCAAATAGTTTTCTATTTCAGTATATTCTGTGCCAGGCACTGTTCTAACTGCTCACATATTAACTTTCTAAATCCTCATAATAACTCTTATGAATTAGGTACTATTATTGTATCTGTGTTGTAGATTCAGAAGCCAAGGCACAGAGAGATTAAGTAATTTGCCCACAGTCTCATCCTTAGATAGTGACAGGGCTAAGATTCAAACCCAGGAAGTCTGACTTCAAAGTCTGCATCTACCACTTCAATAGGTAATTAAAGAGTGAAGCAGGAATCAAAGATAACTGATAGAATTGGCACCAGCTCAAGGTGAAAAGATCAGAGTGGAATTGCAAATTGAGAGCCTGGATTAGGCAGGTTCCTTTCGCCTGGTGCCCAGAGTATGCTGAGGGTGAGGAGTGAGTGAGGATTGGGCGGGTCCCACAACATCAAAGCCTCACCATGGACTGTTTACCTCACAAAGTAAATTAATCTATTTTATTTTAGAGTGACTGGTAAGTTTCCAAGTCTTTTTCCAAGCAAATTGGAAAATAACCCATGGATGACTATGACTAAGGTAACTATGTGCATTTTACTCTTTTCTTTCTTTTACCAGGTAAGAGGCCATCCTAGGAAACAATCCTGTGAGTGATATTCCATGAATTATCTTCATGAACCAGAACAAGTCACTTTGCCTTCCTGCACCTTCTCTGAGATGGAAGAATGATCTGAAAATATGCCTCCCCAATGAACCTCAGCCCTGGCTGGCAGATCTGGCTGGCTAATGGGAGTCCCCTTGTCCTCTCCATGGCTCCTGTGCCTCCCCTTCAAGACTGTGTGTGTATTCCAAGAGGACTACCTTCCCAGGTGGGGATGTATTGTTCTTATAACAATGTAAAGGCTTACAGAATTTCCTTGAATGTTGCATCTACTTTTAGGGTTCTGAATCTATGAATCACAAATTAGAATTGGTGCCTTTGGAAGAAGAGATGGGACATGAAGCCTGCTCCAGCTTCTGGTAATGCCCTAAAGAGCAGCTCAAAATACAGCCGAAAGAACCCAGAAAACAAAATAGGTAAGTCTTGAAGAGAGATCAACATTAGGAACATAATATTCACTGAATGTAATTCTGTGGTCTGTTTTATACTTTA
Organism: Macaca thibetana thibetana; assembly: GCF_024542745.1. Lineage (NCBI taxonomy): Eukaryota > Metazoa > Chordata > Mammalia > Primates > Cercopithecidae > Macaca > Macaca thibetana. The sequence continues at coordinate 26,048,123 of NC_065588.1, read as the reverse complement.
TTCGATGCATCCAGTGAGCTCTATTAGTCACTAAAGCGTTATAACAAATAAATTACAAAACGTTGATACCCTAAGAAGAAATAGCCTCATGCCACTTGTTGCCCCTTGGCGCCCCTTGGCTCTCAAAACTGGAAAGTCCACATACTTATAGTGGTTATGATAGTTTATCAAACTGAAGAAAAAAAGCCTGAAAAACACTCCAGTAATTCCAGACACAAGCAGATAATCTATTCAGTTCTGTGTAGTTTCAGAGAGTAAATGAAGAAAAGGAATTTTTTTTCTTCTCCTCAGGGCAGAGATGTTTTTCAGTTCTTTTTTTTTTTTTTTTTTTTTAATTTTAGCACTTGATATTCCCTTGGGAAGTGTTGGTTACAACAAAACACTATTTATTAGAATCCCAGTATCTGAAATTAATCAAAGATAGATTAGCATGCCAGTCTCCCCTTTCCTCTTTTGTAATAGAAGAGCAATAGTCATTTTACTATTGCTAAATATCATTTACATTTAGTCATTTACTAAAAATTGTAAAAAATTTCTTAATATAAGCATAAAGTTACATAAGCCGAAGAGAAGATGTACCGGAAGGTAAATAGGCATGGCAGAGGTTTGAAAGGCTGTTAGGCACTGGATTATAATCCTTCTCGGGTATGGACAACATCTGGGTGTTATTTTTTCTCTCATAGCCAGTTCAGTACTCACTGTGCACGAGAAGTGCTTGAGTGAGTCTTTGTTAGTAAATGAAAAGCAAATTAATCCACTTTTCAGAGCTCTCTTCAGAGACCTGAGCCTGAACAAGACAATTCTCTAAAGGACAGAATATTTGGGAATGAAAAATAGGACATTATAAGATGCCGTTTGTTACTTTTTAAATCCCGTTTTCATCCTGGCTACACTAACTTTACCCTCAAGGGCAGGAAAACAGAGGACCAGAGATGGCTCCAGGCAAGTCGTGAGTTGTGTGTCATCAGCATCTGTCTATAGTGGTGATTCTGGTGCTGACATGCGGTGGTTTATTTAATCTATTTGGGCCCCAGCATCTGCATGTGTAAAAGGGAATGATGATAATGAGTATTTTCCAAAATATGTGATTGAAGGATTAACTGTATTTGAGATAGAGTAGGCCTCAGTTCGTGTCCGCTATTAGCCTTAGTCTGTCTACAGGAACCAGAAGTTTCAGATTGGGAGAAGCCTGGTCTTTTAGTGAGATGCTTTCTTGTGGCGGGACAAGGAGTTGGTGTGAGACCAGAAACCCAGCCTCTCAGGAGCAGAAAAAGAGGGGACTGGATGTTCTGCTGGTGATTCTGAGATGAGTGTTAACATCAGATGTGATTGTTAGTCTCCAGATTGGCAAACTGAAATGTTTCCTTCATGCACTTCTTTGTTTTTGTTTTTGGTTTTGGTTCTTTCTGCTGATAAATATTCTTACTCAGAGGTTATTACTGCAAATAATAAAGAAAAATACTGGTAAACCAGGCCTCTGATGTGTTATTGTTAAAAAACAAAATCAATGTTTTATTCACAGTCTGAGTAGAGACTTGGCTTGATTGTTCTGAAAGAATTCTGTGTGGCAGGACAGGGGCTGAGCAAAAGAGTAGTGTTCAAAGGATTTATTGGTGTTGACTGTGAGTGTCTGTTTGTGTCTGTCTGTAAAGTTGGCTTGGTAGTCAGAACGTATGGGAAAACCTTCCAAGGGTCATATGGCAGCTTTTCAAAAATTCGGTAGAGCTGGGTACACAATTTCCCTGGACTCACCCCCATCTAAGCAGCCTCTAGCAGAGGGACCAGAGCAGCTGTAAGATACCTGTTCAGGACAGATTTGTATAGGCCTGAAGCAGGATACCGCATCCCAAGCAACCACAGACTGCCAGGAAAGTGCCCTGTCATGGCACAACTTAAGCTGAAAAATCAGCATCACAGCCTGTTGAGCTGGAAGGGGTCCTAGAGCTGCTACATCCAATTCCTTCATTCTCTAGTTGAGGAATCAAATCTACACATCTCTAATGACCTGCCTAAGAATAATGCAGCTCATTAGGGTCAGAGTTAAGATTTGAGCCAGAATACAGAAATTTTTTTTTAAAGCCTTCTGTACTGACATTTGTTTTCATTAAACTTGATACCACTTCTATCCTTTGTTTGTCAACTTTTATCTCTGAGAAATTAATGTTGCAATAAGGTAGAATCAAAGAAATTGGTGAGAGAAATTGTGCTGACATGTTTGGGGTTGTCTTTGTATTCTCTGAAACCACAGAAAACATTTGATTAAAGAGTTTGCAGTCAATGTGACAATTTATGTTTACTTTCAAAGGGGACTGTCATTTTCAGAAGTTAAAGAAATCTTTGTTTCATATGTGGGCTTTACAGTCTGGGCTCTTGATACCCATGGTGATGGGTTATTGTTGCTTGTGCCACTGTTAAACCAAGTACTGCTTTGAAAACAATTCAAAGGCATTTTAGAGGAACCCAAATGTCAGGTCTGTCTGATTATAGTACATGCAATTGTCAAGCTAGAAAAACGGGCATCCGTTGGTGAGCTTTGCTGTCCATGAGCTGTGAGCAGTCAGTCAGGTTCCTAGGGAACAGCCCTCCACTGTATTTAAGACACAGGTCTCACCCCCAGATCGAGCTGCTCTGAATTGCCATTTTACTCAAGATCAAGCATATCAGAGGTCACATTGTAAGCAGTAGGGGAACTATTAAGTTGAACTGAAGTAGAACAGCTAGAAAGAAGAAAATACACGTGTACTTGAAAGATGCAGGGAGGCTGGGCATGTTCACCGGGATCCTCCTGTGCAGAGGTAGGATCTTTTTGTTTGCCCTGGTCTAGTTTAAGAATCCTCTGCCAAGAAGGTTCTTTTAGTTTGCATTTTAAGATGTTATCCTTGTCATAATTTTAAACCATGAACTTTCCTTGTGCCAATTAAAGAAAAATGAAATAGAGGTCAGCCTCTCCCTGAACTCCTCTCAGCGCTTGAACATTCTTTCTCTACACATGGGCATTTGCACACTGCCTCCCCAGCCCGAGACCCGTACTGCGGCCACTAATTGAATTCCTAATGGTTGGGCCAGGGAAAACTCAGTTCCAAATTGCTCTCCTCCTTCCCCTAAGAGATCACACGTGTGTCAGTCTTTGTCCCTTGCCCTAACCCTCAACCTCATCCTTCCTCTGCCATCGCTGTCTTTACATGCACATGTAGACATAGAGACTTGCACTTGGAAGCCTTTTCCTCCTTTCTGCTGCCTCCCAGCTCTTTCCTGTTTCCTTATAGAATCCTCTCCTCCTACACCTCCATTCATTATTTTCTCCCTCCCATTTTGTTCCCCAAATCTACCTGTAACACAAAGCTGTTAAGCATATAAATTTTGCTTGTGATAAACCTTGAAGGAGGAAATAGCAAAGTCATGCATTTTGGTGTGTGTTCAAATAAAGAACCACTGCCACAATGCTTTTGAGAATTTACTTTATATTGAAGCCTTCATTTCCTACTCCCTGCTCCCCACCATATGCTTCTCTAGTTGCACTTAATTTCCTTATTAAAAATGTACTGGCCGGGCACAGTGACTCATGCCTGTAATCCCAGCACTTTGGGAGGCCGAGGTGGGAAGTTCACAAGGTCAAGAGATCAAGACCATCCTGGCCAACATGGTGAAACCCCGTCTCTACTAAATCTACAAAAATTAGCTGGGTGTGGTGGCGCACACCTGTAGTCCCAGCTACCTGGGAGGCTGAGGCAGGAGAATCCCTTGAACCTAGAAGGCAGAGCTTGCAGTGAACTGAGATTGCACCACTGCACTCCAGTCTGGAGACAAAACGAGACTCTGTCTCAAAAAAAAAAAAAAGTACTTTATGGCCAGGCATGGTGGCTCACACCTGTAATCCCAGCACTTTGGGAGGCCTAGGCGGGAGGATTGCTTGAGCCCATCTCTACCAAAAAAAAAAAAAAAAAAAAAAAAAAAAACCAAAAAACAAAAAACAGCTGGGCATTGTGGTACATGCCTGTAGTTCCAGCTACTGGAGAGGCTGAGGTGGGAGAATTGCTTGAGACTGGGAGGTCGAGGCTGCAGTGGGCTGTGATTATGCTATGCACTCCAGCCTGAACAATAAAATGAGACCCTATCTCAAAAAAAAAAAAGTACTTTAAAATTTTTTCTAGTTAACAATTTTTCCATTTTGAGTGCTATAGTACAGTATTGTCTTCCATTACTTTTCATTGCTGATGTAACACATAAAATAAATAAGTGCTTTTGAAATAATTTTGGAACCTGGCCATTTTTAGAACGTTGTTTCAAAGAGAAAATGAATTTCCAGCTTTTAGAACATGATTTATTTTAAGTTGGCTATTTCCTCTGTGTGTTTGTTAACACAAATATTTTTGATGTGGTGACATAAAATCAGAGAGGCCTGCCTTGGTTTTTACCTTGTTAAATATGTCCATAATAGAAAAAAAATTAACCTTTTATTTTGTATATTTAATTGTGTTTGTATAGCATTCTTAGAGACTGTATTAGTCTGTTCTCATTGCTATAAAGACATACCTGAGACTGGGTAATTTCTGGAGAAAAGAGGCTTAATTGACTCACAGTTCCACAGGCTGTACAGAAGGCATGGCTGGGGAGGCCTCGGGAAACTTACAATCATGGCAGAAGGCGAAAGGGAAGCAGACACAGTCTTCACGTGGTGGGGCAGGAGAGAGAGAGCAAAGAGGGAGGTGCTACACATGTTTCAACCATCAGATCCCATGAGAACTCACTCACTATCATGAGAACAGCAAGGGGGAAATCCACCCCCACGATCCAGTCACCTCCCACCAGGTCCCTCCCCCAACATTGGGAATTATAATTCAATATGAGATTTGGATGGAGACACAGATCCAAACCGTATCAGAGGCCTCGCAATGCATGTTGCTATTATTTATAATTTTTAATAATCAAAGAGTATATGGAGACAGCAGCTTTCCACTATTTTTGTTCTTCCCCACTTCCTGGGCACATGGAGAGGCTCTATTTTCCAGTCTCCCTTGTAGTGAGGTGTAGCCATGTGACTGGACATTTGCCATTGGAATATGAGTATGGGAGACTTGAGGAACCTCTGCCTCATCTGCATGAGAGGAAACGTCTGGCCAGGGACTTCTCTTTCCCCCACTCAGCCAGCTGGAATGCCCATGGCCAGAGCACCCTGGAAGCTGACTTTTGGTGGCAGAGCCTCTGCCAGCCTGGTCTCCAGTGACTGATGGGCACAAAGCTGCCCACCACGCTAGGATGCTTACCTGGGTTGTTACTTGGGACACGAATAAACTTGGCTATTCTTTGAGCCACTGAATTTTGGAGGCTGTCTTTCATACAGCAGCTTAGCTTACTCTCTAATACGATGACAAAAGAGAGTTTACAAGTTATCCTGTTGGAAACGAGTTTACCCCAATATACTGAAAAATCAAAATATATAAGCAAAAAGTAATTTTCTTCAGAAAATGAAGTTCTAGACATTTGTAACTATTTTACTTTGGTTTTGATGATGAATTTCTCTAAACATTAAGAAATTTATAAGGCTAATTTAATCTTCCATTCAAACATAAAAATTTACCAAAGCCAGACATATTTCCCAAAGAGCTGTTATTTGAAAGGGGCAATTTGTTCTGGCCTTCGTTATGTCTATTAAACGAAAATGAGCAACAGAATACCCACCTCAGAAGCACATTTCTTGGATCTAGTGTCCTGTGATAATCTCATTTTAATTAGGACCAAATTCTGTTATGATGAACTGACCTCTCAAGAAACCAAACTCTTCACGGGTCACTTGGTAATAAAATAACGAAGCATAAAGCAAAGTTAACATCATTAAAATTTTTAAAAAGAAGTGTAAATTGGAATAAGGGTAAAATCATACCTGCTCATGATTTGTTTCTTGTTTCCATAATTTCCACCACAATTGGTGTCATATTTCTTACAAATTGCTGAATATTTTTGTTTGTACATTTGTTGGTGTGCTGTGTTTTTCCTCACAGAGCAAAATATCATCTAAAGTTTATGTTTTTTGTAGTTATTTAATCAAAATATGTATTATCAAAATAATATAAAGTATGAAAGTTAAAATACACAGTGCCAAATTGGCCCATGGCAAAAAACAAATATGTAGGCTCCAAATGAAGTCAAGATGAATTCATTTCTCACAGTCCTAAAGTTTAAGAGGTAGGGAGAGGGGTTACAGAAGAATCCGTAGCCTTGATCACCTCATGAAAACTAAGTGAGTATTACGATATTCTTAGTGGAACGCAGAATTCTGAATGAATTCTGAGAAAATACATTTAAAAGGATAAGATGAGCTACAGGAAAATAATTCATTCTTGTTTAACATGTTTGGAACTCATAGCAAATTTGTTGTACCTTTTTTTTTTTTTTTTTAATGTAATAATGGACTTTAACTCTCTCTTCCTGTACCAGAATGATTATGGTAATTGTTAAGTAGATCTTCATTATTCATATGAAGCTTTCTACTGTAGTCTTAAAGTGACTCCTGTGAGACTTTGTGTCTCAGTAAACATTGGATCCCCTCTTTTACCCGTTCCTGGCTGCCCAACTAAGCTAAACAGAAGCACCATAACCAGGCATCAGAATGACAAGAGAGTGCGTGGGTAGCAGGCGGGGTGCAAGATGATATGGATTGTAGATCTGAAAAGAACCTTGATGAGTTTTCTAACCATTTCTCTCTTTTTGTGTTTAAATATATAAGCAACACATTATAGGCAATTGACTGCTATGTGGCAGTCCATCTAGAGTCTTGTGCTGAAAAGTCCAGAAAATTGAGTTATAACGCTGGCTTCAGTATGACTTAACTCCTTGACAAATCCCAGGCTGAATCTCACCGTCCTTATCTGAAAATGGGAATGCTGTATTCATACTTGTTTTTCCCCAAGTCCACTTTAGACAAATAAGTACCTGTAGGAAATAACACAAAACACAACTGTTTTAAAATAAAGAGGCTGGGTGTGATGGCTCATGCCTGTGATTCCAGCACGTTGGGAAGTCAAGGTGGGAAGATTGCTTCAATCTGGGAGTTCAAGAACAGCCTGGGCAACATAGTGAGAACCTGCCTCTAAATAACTAGATAGATAGATAGATAGATAGATAGACCTAAAGAGAAAGCAAAATCCCAGCGAGGGAGGAGTAAATGTCTGAGGAGCATGAGTGCTGTGGGGATCTATAGAACAGGGATCTGCAAACCACCTGAGGGTCAAATCCAGCCTGCCATATGTTTGCAAGAGCTAAGAATGATTTTTACATGTGTAAAGATTTTTTTTTAATTCAAATAAGACTACATTGTGGTACATGAAAATTATACGAAATTCAAGTATCAGGCCCAGCGCAGTGGCTCACACCTATAATCCCAGTACTTTGGGAGGCTGAAGCAGGTGGATCACTGGAGCCCAGGAGTTTGATACCAGCCTGGGCAACATAGCTAGACTCCGTCTCAATAAAAAAATAAATTTAAAAAAAAATTCAAATAGCAGTGTCATGACAGAGACCATAGGGCCTTCAGAGCCTAAAAAAGTTACTAACTATTCTTCATAGATAAAGGTTGCCAGTCTTTTCTCTAGAATATTCAAGGTGGAAATGTCCAATTGGCAGTTAGAATTTAGATTCTGGAATTATTCACAAAAGCAATCGTTTAAAATGTGGGAGTCAACGAAGTCAAGGAAGAGATTAGAGAACAGAGGTCTGGAAAAAGCACCTGGTGGGAGATGTCTTCTGAGAAGATGGGAGAGGAGAGAATAGATAAGGCACAGGAAGAGCATGATAGGCTCCCAAAAGCCAAACCAGGGGTGAGTTCCAGATGAGCTGATACATAAAAGCAGACATTCAGAGAGATCATGTAAATTGAATCCTTTTTCAGTTCATTGGATTTGGCAGTGGTTAGAGGTCATTGGTTGCCTCTGAGAACGTTTCCATTTCTGTGAAACAGTGGCGCATTCGCCCGTTTTCAAGAGGTTCGGGAGTGAACAGGTTTACCCTGGAAAGGAAACTGGAAGATAATAGTCTGAAAGGATTACAAAACCAAGGGAAATTGAATTTTGTTTGCTTACTTATTTGTTGCCTTTTGTAAGAGAGTACTGAGAGTGTTCATTGGCCTAGCAAAAGCATTCAAGAGATGGAGATGAAAAGAGGAGACAGGGCAGAGTAAAGGTGAGGGAAAGAAATGGAGAAAAGGTTGATGAGATGACCAAGTTGCAAGCAGTACCACTCCCTCTGAAGTGAAATGAAGGAAAATGGTGAAAATACAAAGAAAACTTGAGAGGGAATGCGGGAAAGGTGTAATGGCAGTAAGTGGCAAGGCCGCTTGCATAGAATAAGAGCCGGGAGTATGATGAAGCATGCCATCCTGCAGGAAGCTGCAGAGGGCCCACTGGAGAGTAGGAAGACTGATGAGAATCATTTGAAATACGTTCATAACCTTTCCCTGAAATCTGGATGCTTAGGTGTGGAGATGGAAAAGAAAGTGGAGATGATCGGGGTTGTAATTAATGTGGAAGCATCAAGCAAACTTAAAGGGTGGAATGAGGGTTCAAGAAGACAGTGTTGAAATAACTTGTCCCGTCAGGTGCAGTGGCTCATGCCAGTAACTCTAGCATTTTGGGAGGCCAAGGCGGGCAGATTACTTAGGGCCAAGAGTTCGAGACCTGTCTGGAAAATATGGCGAAAACCTCCCTCTGCAAAAAATACAAAAATTAGCTGGGCGTGGTGGTGCACACCTGTAATCCCAGCTACTTGGGAGACTGAGGCATGAGAATCATTTAAGCCTGGGAGATGGAGGTTGCAGGGAGCTGATAGCATACCATTGCACTCCAATCCAGCCTGGGCGACAGAGAGAAACCCTATCTCAAAAGAAAAAAAAAAGGAAAGAAATTACTTGACTTGGAGTCCCAGACTCCTTGGTGAAGCAAGGGAAACTAAAAGAATGGGATTAGCTAGGATTAGAAAAAAACAAAAATGAAGAGCCAGGCATGGTGGTGTGCACCTGTAGTCCTAGAGACCCAGGATGTGGGAGAATTGCTTGAGTCCAGGAGTTTGAGGCTGCTGTGAGCCATAATTGTGCCACCATATTCCAGTCCATGAGGCCAAAGTATCACTTCTTAAATGATTCTCATGCCTCAGTCCCAAGTAGCTGGGATTACAGGCACCACCACGCCCAGCTAATTTTTGCCACTTTTTTGCAGAGGGAGGTTTTCGCCATATTTTCCAGACAGGTCTCGATGTACAAAAGATAGAAATTAGTGAAGATAAAATCAGAAAGGATCATCACCATCACCAAATTTAAAATCTTGGAGTATTGATCATAAGGTACAAGGCTGGCCATTCTGGTGGGTTCTGTGGATCTCAGAAGTAATCGGAAGATGCCACTCCGGGAATGTCTGCTTGACCCTGGGAGGCTGTTGCTCCTCAGGAAGCTTCCAGGGATCTTCCCAAGGTCCTGCAGGTGGAAGACAAATAGAAAACAGAGAGGCGATGTCTGCTGCTGTCAATGGCAATAAATCACAAAGGAAAGCCTTTGCCAGGAATCTTAAATTGAACCTAAGGGGTTTAGTTGAAACTCAGTACTTTGGAATGGAGCTGAACAATGACTCAACTCATTGACTTTGGCTCACTGGGTCCCCTTTCCTTTCCTCCCAAGGAAACTGAGATTGAATGAATAATAGCTGTGAAATACTCCCTTGAGAACAAGACTCCTACACACTAATAAAAACTAAATGCTTTTCATTACAATTTAAGTGAATGACTTGCTACCCTAAAAAATGCCTCATAGTGAATGGCACAAGAATGACACTTCCCCAAAATGTTACACATTAACATTTATAGCAGAATCATGAATGTCTACACATTTTATTGATTGAAAATTAATTTGTGTAAACATTTGGGGAATGTTGCAGGGAAGTTAATAAATACATGAATTATTCAATTATTTGAAGTACCTAGGTATAAACAAACATTTACTACAGTGTCATGTAAGAGTATATTCAGCACATTGAATAACTCTTGATATTTTAGAGTCATTTGAAATATAAAACATCTTTGTTCTCTCAGATCCTATTTCATCTCTCCTCTTCCCCTTGCCTCAACCCTTCCAATCCCTACTGTCTTTAAATATTTATTTTAGAGATTCGGCAAAGATGGGAAGGCAAAAATTCACTTATTCCAGAAAGCAACTAATTTCCTGGTCTTCATGACATAAGCATACTAGCTCTCCCACAGTGAAACAAATTGGATGACAATTTTAGGATAATTGAATTGCTTGATGCTTTTCAAGTTGTTAGGGAATTAGTGCTGTGAAAACCAATTTTTTTCAGTGCTACCTATACTGTCCTGTGATAGGAGATTTTCTATTTACCTATTCAAAACAAAACACGGGCAAAGATTTATAGATTTGTGAGTGATTTGTGTTATACAATGGCTGTGAAAATGAACACCTGGTAAACTAAATTAAAACTAAGTTGTGCAAGTTTTTAATTAATCAGATATCATAATTAGGAAGTGACAAAAATCTGTACAAAATAGATCTGTAGATCCTAATTTAAAATGATTTCAGGGCCAAATAGCAGCCCATTTTGGTTTTTTGTTTGT